>NW_017256147.1:2430829-2466604 GCF_001594055.1 Mycetomoellerius zeteki
CTTTCGATGCAAACAGCGGGAGATACACCCTCGCTCGATTTTATCTTGTCGCTAAAGTCAATTCTACGCCTACATGAAATTAATGAACGTCCTTTTTCGATCGATTACTCGTGATTCTGGGATCGCGCACGCCCGTATGCGAATGTGTAGATAACCTTTACAATCTCTTAAATTACTCCGTGCTTCGGTGGGTGGATGAATGAATGGAGCTACCCACACGCTGACAATGAAACGCGTTTGTTAATCTAACGCCATTCCACTAACTCATCTGAGTCTGTAATAAGAATTACGAAACCTCAAGTCGTTTATGCGATTGCAGAGACCTGCACCTCGGAACCAGTGCGAGAAGTCATGGAATTTGAGAGAAATGAATAGATTGCCTTAATGTAACAATCATTAAGAATCTTCTGACATGTCGGGTCTGTAAAAAACAAGATATAATTCTTTGTCGACGTTTAAAAAGAAAGATTTCTAAAAAGACTCAGGTTGTATATTAAACTATTTAGTGTTACAATAGAAGTCGTTAGCTATTTGTTATAAGTGGAAGTTCCGTATTCATTTTTGTACTTTGCACATTCTTAAAAGAGCAATTTAAAAAACCTGAAAAATGACTACGCAGAAACAGCCGGAAACGAGTGATAATAGAATGGTAGAATTGAATGAAAACATAAAAAAGGTCGTACATTCATGTTCAAGATAATGAAATCTTTTGTCAACAGTTGATTTTAAAGGATAGATCCTTGTAATTTATCTTGATAAATAAAAAATACTGAGTATTATTTCAAATTCATAATTCGGAATAACATTTACACACAGAAGAGATAACTTACAGCAAACAAAATCTTTACATATGAATGCAAGATATTATACTGGGAAAGAACAATTTTGTTGAAATATCTAAAAATCTAAAAATTTAGCTGGATAAAAATCTAAAAATAAATTTTGTTGAACTATCAAAATAATTACATAAAGCCGCTCAAACTGATTACTAGAATCTCAAAAATTTTTGCAGCATTGTTCATCATGCTTGAGTTTCCTACATAATTATTTTGATAGTTTAACAAATGTTTTCAAATCTATCTAATTTTTAGATATTTTAACAAAATCGTTTTTTCCATGTATGTAGAATTTGTACTGTGATCAAAGTCTCGCGGATTTTTCTTCGTTATTTCAAAACATTAATATAGGAAAAATTCATTAAAAAGAATAACTATGCAATAAGTTACAACAGATTGCTATATGAATAAATGAAATGAGTAAAGATCACTGTCGAAATTGGACCTTGATGCTTAATATTTGAAATGTCTCTTTCAATTAATTAGATAAATTGTGCGCCGATTACCATCGGATTTGAAATGCAATCTCCAACTGAAGCTGAAATATTAGAATCACAAATTAAATTAATCGTCAGTTTAATAATGACTCTAATAAACATTTTAAACACTGTAGAACTTATTGCGAAAAATATTATCTCAGCCAGGATACATTTTGCAATTAGTTCTGCAATGTTTTAAGATGCTTATTAGCATCATTACTAAATTAACACTCAATTTAATTTGTAATATTAATGTTTCTGCTTCAGTTTGCGTTTTAAATTCTACGATTATCAACGCGCAGTTTATATAACTAAAAGTATTTAATAAAATTTACATAGAAATATTATTAGGCACCAAGATCCAGACTCAATCATATGTATATATAATGACTTTTTGCTTTATAACTACAAATGTTAAGCTTCTTATCATGCTTGTGATAATTTGTAAAATAATATTGATCTGTGTTATTAATAAGTATCCTTTTTTTCACTAAAAGTAATAAACAATTTGAAAACAAAGTGAAAAAATTATAGAAACTCTAAGAAGACTTTTGCGTATAATTAGCGATGAAATAAAAAAGCGTCGAGAAACTTAATATTTGTACGCGTGGTCAATTTATTCCACCTTGCTCCGATTCACTCTATATGCATGGAAAATTGAGAGTTGGATAACGTTGGACTTTACATGTAAACGCTCGCTCTAATGCAGTAATCGAGTTAAGAACGCACTAATGTCATGCATGTGACACGAGGTAGACTCGGTGAAAACCTGTATGAAGATTTGTTTCTTTTTCTGCTTGAATTTATAATTAATACATTGCTAACTAACGCACTTAGATCTGCAGCAACAAAACATGTCCGTGCCCTTAGGATATACGAATAAATCGCGTCCACTAATGTACTCAACGATCGTATAATCAACGAATTGGCATAAAAACATCCGTAGGCGGATTGACACGATCGAATGAATTAATTCGATTTCGAAAGGTTCGATCGCACGCCACGCCGTAAATATAAATCAGTTGAGCCCGACAGTTACACGCATGCGTTGGTACGTAGAAGATATTTTTTAATCACAATTTCTTCTGCCAGTCTTTAATTTCTGCAAACAAACCTATCCTTTTAATTAGTATACCGTTGAATATACCGTAATGTTATAATTACAAGGATTCATAAATAATGCAAAATCATCATTGCGAAATGACGAGTCTGTCTTAAATCGCGATAACGTAATTGCGGCGCGAACAGCGATTTGCACATAACAACGTAAGAAATTTGCGATTATTTGGTCGCAGATAACTCAAGCTATCGCGCATATTCGCGCTGCCATAATATTAAGCTGTCACACAGAAGGCGATAATGCGAACGACTTATCGCGCTCATGTGCAAAGCTGAGTGCCTCAGTATGGCGTATGTGGGCGTGTTAGTGATTTACGCCAGTATGGTTTGTTTCTCATATAAGATGTCCGCGTGCGAAATCAATCATTCGGCGATTAATCCACGAGATTAACTAATTATTGTACCAGCTGCGTCTTGGCTAGTTGTGAATCTTGCTTCGAAGGAACACGAACGAATGGCTTAAAGGTAAGAAGGTGCGATGTTTATTTACGTTCAAGTCCCGTACGTATTTTTAAAAGATACAGTCGGTAAATAAATCCTCATGGAAGAGACGTTAGAGGATTTCGTTTATTAGAAACGATCTGGTTTCTCCTGCGTCATCGTCGACATTGCCAATGCCTCGCTGCTCGTCTTCTTCCTCCCGTTCGCAGGGCCGTACCGGTGAATCTCGCGCTTGATTATCTCAATGTCGTTCCTCACGGCGTCCAGCAACTTCATCTTCCTCTCCGTCTCACGCAGCACCGGTCTGGGTCGATGAACCGTGAATGACATTGACCGAAATCGCTACACACGAAATTAACAGATCTTACGGAGCCATCAGCAGCCCGCCTTCGAGCCTCTTCTCGTCGTGAGCCCATCGTAAATCTCTCAGAATTAAATGGAGTTTATTGACATCCTCTCGAACTCTGGCTGTCTGCTCGCAATACTCGTTCAATTCGCGTTCCTCAAACTCGATATCCTCCGCGAGGCATGTCTCCTTCTCCTTATAGTGAGCGACTCCGTTAACCATTTCAGCGATTCTAATTTCGATTTGCCAACAACAAACGGTTAATAAAGTCCTTGTTCGGATAGATGGTTAGAGAGATACATCAGTAGTAATTTCATTCATCGCCTTAAGTCAAAGATCTTTCATACTAGAGCTGCGACACTGTGGACATTTCGCCGGATAGCTCTACATGAATCAGTAATGCAATCCATGAAATATCGCCAGCGCAGAAGTTAAAGCGCCAGAGACGATATTTATCGGTTTCAAGATGATCAAAAGAACATTCGACAAGGAATACGACTCTTACATAACTTATTATGTTAATATGTAGCCGCGAAAGTAATATTGCTCGTTTCAACGTACTTATTGCGCCATTTTTCGAGTTCTCTGTCACGCTCGTCCAATTTATCCTTATAATTCACGTGAGCTATATGTAAAGCCTCGTAATCCATAGCGGTCATCTCTTCCCCGAGCGTTTCCAGATTTCGCAGTTGCATTTTTATCTCTTCGAGATGGTGCTGCAGGAGGATGTACTCGTAACGATTACGAGCGAGAATCTCGCGTCGTGACACCTGGCAATGAAGAAATCCTCATGTAAGCTCCGCGACTAACGTATATGCACGTCGGACGGATTTAATTGGTACGTCACATAATTGCTGTAATAGACAAGTGATGATTCACGGTCATTAAGTTACACCTGCCGACGAGTTATCTCGTTGACAGCCTTCTCCGTGAGCATTCGTCCGGTCTTCCCGTAAATGAGACCCGTCGCCACTTCCCTCTCACGATCCAGGAGTTCGTCGAACACTCGCGCGTTTTCGTCGCGCGTCTTTTGCACTCTGTCTTCATAGCTTTCCATGTCGGCTGCTATCCGTTTCTTCCGCTCCGTTACGTCGTCGAGGTACTGCTTATACGTGTGCAACGTTTGTCTATAGATCTGCTCCATTTGCTCGGATTCCTTTGTCGTATCCACGGGTGTCACTTTCTCTTGCATCTGCATGCATAAATGCATCGCGAGTGGCAAGAATCGTTTCTATTAAAGACAGCGCCTATTTCTATGCTGCACTTTCACATACGTCAGTTTAATCGTAACCAATCGAAAAAATAAAAAAATAAAACTTGCAGTTAACAGTGCAAAATAGAAATTAAATTAAATGTATATAACATTTACTATTGCTTGAACAATCTAACCTTTCTCATATGTGCGATAATCCACGACTCAAGAAGTCTATTTTTTCTTCGTAATTCTACTTGCTCAGCTAAAAGTTCTTTTAATTTGTTGAGCATTGCCTCGCGACTGGCAAAAATCTGCACCGGCAATCAAATTAAAGTCTCAGTGCAAATACTGCTACTTAACTTATTATAAGTATGTCCTTTTTAATATCGCAATACACTTTACGATCATCGTAATTTTATGAAAACACGTCAAGATGCTTGGGAAAGCCTTTTATTATTACCATTTCAATCGATCACAATAGCGACGGAACACGTATACAATGCGGAAACACATTTGTGCGAGGGCGCGTGATGAGAAGGGAGACTTAAGTCCTTAGAATATTACGAAGGTCGTGAGGCACAGTAATTCCACGGGCAGAATGACGCAGAATGACAAGTTTATGCGAACCTCGACTGGTATCTCAGCGAGCACGTGATCGGGCCCCACCACATCTTGCTGCACTTCCTCTTCGAGCTTTTCTGCCGTCGAGATTGTCGCAATATCTTCGGATGGTGCATCTCCTTCTTCTTCTGCTTCCTCATCTTCGAGACTCCGCTCTTCGTATCCTTCCTCCTCATATTCATGTTCTCCCGGTTCCTGGTCCCAAATAAAAAACTCATCCATTTTATAAATATCTTCCTTCTCTTCCTCTTCCTCCTCTATTCTTTCGTCTTTATATTCTTCATTCTCCGATGCCGAGTTTTCGCGATCATCGCTGACCACAGTATTCAGATATAACCTTTTCCCGTTGTCCTACAAAAATGAATCGCGCATTATCGAATTTTTAGGGATACCATAAGTTACCGCAGAAAGTACCTCGTCGACGAATTCGCCCGCATCGTTCTCTGTCATTTGCTCCGTCATATCGAGACTTGGTTTAAATCGATAAATGTAAGTAGTCGCGCCCCGGGACGTAGAGCGGAGCAACGAATGCTACGGAGAAACGGGGCTGGATAACAGCTGCCAGACGATGAAAACAGTCGAACGAATTCACCGCGGTTGGATCGACGTCTTCGCGAGAAGGCCTCGAGCCGCATGCGGTCGACCTTGAAGATCGAAGATGATCTTTTCTCTGGTATACGCTGCCACTGCCGCGTTGGTTTAACCGCGCTCACGCAGGCGCTGCACTGGGAGGAAAAGTTCCTCGCAGGACGTCGATTAAACTGCTGCGAGCTACCGGACACCGTCGGTGTGGATGCACGGTGTATCCTGCGGCGCGCAAGGTATGATTTCATCTTCGTGTGCTTTATTCTGCGCTGGCCACTCTTCCCGCTGATGTATGAAAAGTTTATTTATGGGGGACGTGCCTCGTTCGATCACGCAAGAGCTGCATGACGGCAGTAACATAGTGAGTTGAAACCCGAGTATCTTTCGTTTGCCGGACGTTAAAGCGAGGGGAATTAACAACGACACTGTATGTATGTAATTCGTCGAGGCACTCGAGACTAGAGACCGACACAACGTAATATCTTGCTGCCTTTTTTTTATTTGTTGATAAAAAGTGCGTGTTTATTTCTTAATTGTTGTATGAGCGTAATTTGAATATCTGTTGAATTAAACAATTTATTTCTAATTATTCTTAAGCAAGTTTATTTTCAACAAAAAAATTAAACTAAGCTTAGCAAAACAAATAATTGATATTTTTCAAAAAACACATTTGCTTAGAAAGTAAAACATCTATACAACATATATTTTTTAATATATAAATATAAATATTATATTAAATATTTCTTTATTTAATAGTCACAATAGAATGCATCTTTTTGTATAAATACGCTTAAAAATATATGCTCGTTTCTTATTTAATATTTCGGCTATCGTTATTATTTAATTATTGCTTTTTGAATATTTTTTATATATTTTATTCGTCCATTATTAATTTTAGGGCGCAGAAAAGTCAAATATCTCCTATTCAAGAACGAGTCGCGTTTATTTTTAGGCACCACGTAGCGATGCAGAGAGACACAATATATGCCAACGAAGGTGACGCTACAGAATGACGACGACATACGTGCTGCCGATGGTGCCTCGCACTTTACGCCTGGTCCTGCTGGGATTAGATGCCGTGGAGAAACAAAGAAAGAAGTAGGGACAATGTGAGGGTCGGAGAAAAAGAAACGAAGAAGTACTTGAGGCAGCGTGGGCAGCCGCTAGCACTGCATTCCTGTAGGATCAAGGATCCCTACTTGCTTCGTGTGTGCATTTACATACGCGGACACACGTGTGAGGAGCTTTGACTTACGAGACGGACGCGTGTTTACGTACATGCACCACCACCAACTACAGACGTAAATGTATCACTCATACATGTACGGTGACATAAAACTGTTCGCCTCTCATACTCCGTCCTCAGTACCATATACGTATTTTTTTTCATCACTCCAGTTCCATGCATGTAAGGAACAAAGGACATAAACTCCAATGTATGTGAATATCGAAATAATGATCTCGCAAGAATTATGCCTCTATTTCTACCAATATAAATTAACTTTAATCTCGGTTCAACTTACTTTTCATCTTTTACTAGTTCTAAGAATTAGAAAAAGATGGAGAGTAAGTTACACCGAGATTCAAATTAGTCTCTACTCCCTAAAACTTTTAGAGTGAATCCCATTCTGACTCCTAAAGATTGAACTACTCTTTTTCGAGAGGCTCAATTTTCACTCTTTAGGGTAAGATTGCACTTTAAAGAATTTAGAGAGTACATCAATGGAAACAAATTGATGAATTATCGAAATAAGAGAATTATGTGATATCTTCTTTTTCTTTCCTTTTTAATAAAGAACACGTACGAGTAATTCGTCCTAGTCAAAATACAAGATGCATATCAAACTGATGTTTCTCAATCCAGAGGAAATGAAGGAACGGATGTGATTTATTACGGAGATACGCAACGTAAAGTATCAGTATTTCCAGACCGCGCAGTGAAAGACATTCGTTCATCATGGTCGTGCCAAGTAAGGAATCGGGATGGTGTAAGAAAGCGGTTTATGCGGCGTGACGGGTGACAAGCCGAAGACAGAAGTGCCACGCGGAAGAGCCGCGGGGACACATCGTTCGCGCGAACGTTCGAGGAATTCATCGCAAGGACCGCGGTGTGTTTTTCCATTTAGCTTTACGTATGTACATACGTAGGCACCAATGTTATGTATATGCCGGGCGTGTCCAGGCCGTTCGTTGGCCTTTCCTCGGATTTGATTTCCTTTCGAATCGCCGCGTATATTCCCAACTCGTCCGTGCAGGCTGCAGCGATGGAAACTGGACTGACTGGCTTTAACGGCGCGTCTCGAGCTCGCGTCCGTGATGGTCGTACGTGCGACCCACGTGAACGTATATACAAGGCTCCTACATTGCGACCACTGTCGCGCGTTACGTGCATGTACAGCGTATATTGGAAACGCGTGTGTATGCGTGCGCGAGCGCACGCTCGCGAGAGGGAGAGAATCCCTAGAGAATGCAAGCGCGTTGAATCGTCGTGCGTCAAATAGAACGCGACGAGGAGCGCGGCAGCCTGCAGATACCATTGTGACCGGTTGCATAAACCCGCCATCTTGGTATCCTCAAGGACGCGCATCGAATCCTAAGGTCAACGCACTCGACTCACATCGACCGCCCTCCGCCTCCTCCTCCACTTCGTCGTTGACTTCTTTTTCTGGACCTTTCCCCCTGCTCCTCTGTTCGCCACATACTTCTTTCTTTCTTTCTCGCTGCCATCGTTGCACGTTGGTATAGCGTTTCCTCTCGCTCTCGCTCGCGGGTGAGATGGAGAATCTCATCTGGCCACGAGCGGGATGTCACTGCCATTAATCCCGCCGATACGGCCCTGGCCAGAGTCGGTCGAGCGTCTTCCTCATTTTCTTCTTTTCCTTCTCTCTCCCTCCCTCTTTCTCTCTCTTGTCCTCTCCCTTTCTCTCTCTCTCTCGCTCTTTCTCCACCTTCTGCTTCTTCTTCTACTCTTTCGATCTTACGACCTCCGCTTCTCGTACAGAATGATAAACGCAGGATATTCCGCGGGCACCATCGACCGCATCCCCGTATAAAGTACTAGGTCGTTAGAGACGGCATTTAATCTCGCGCAAAAAGCACAACTGTGAACTGGACTGATTAGAGACGCTTCGGTGAGCAGTCTTTCAATCGGCCATATCCCTTATAACTTTCTAACCGAGAGTGTCACGATTCGACGAGAACCAGATCGATACCGGTAGCACGCGATATCGTGATAAACGCAGACATCTGCTACACTCGAGAATGTGGCCTGCTGATGTTATGGCTGTTCCGCGTTTAATTATCTATATTATACATAGCAGCGGAAGACGCTCGTGAAATAACCAGGACTTTAAATGAGAGTGTCCATCGCCGCTAAAACATTAAAATACGAGAATGCTAACTGTAACATTCCAGCATTAAATACTTGTGCAAGGATACAAGCATGAAAGAATCGAGTCGGTGAACTCTTATCGAAGGAATCGACCTCTTTCGCGTAAGGTCGAGATTACGAGAATCTAAAAGAAGTGTTAAAATTTTTGGAGTGATCGTATAGCGAAGCAAGAGACGAGTAAATCACAGAGAGCCAAGGCAGAGCGGGAAGAAAAAGAAGAGGGATCGGGAGCCGAAGAAGAAGCGGAGGAAGCAAAGGGAGAAGAAGAAAAAGAAGAGGGCTGCAAGGTCTGACCCTGGCGATCTTGGCCTGCAGGGTTATTCTATTTATATCACGAACTTAGCTATATTTAGCTTACAGGGCCCGGCAGGAAAGCGAACGAAGAAGAGAGTCTAAGGGTGCGGTGAGGAAGGACGCGGAGAAGAGCTGAGAAGGGCCGCAGGTTCGTGATGACGCGAAGGGAGTAGAACGGGACAAGTGGGCCCCGAACGATCGCCCAACGATAGAGGAAGAAGAAAGACAGAGTTAAGTCGCCCAACACGGTCGCTTCGATAATCCGCCTGACGAATACATTAGCACTCTTCAGTCTCGTTATCCCGTGCGATTTCCGCCATACCTGGGCCCACTCGATATTTCGTATTCGCACTTTAATCTCCACGTTTTACACATGCATATATATAACGTGTTGATTAGCACTTCAAGTTCGGGTCATCGCAGCTTTGATCATTTCTTGAACGCGTTTAATGTCGTTCAGAGATGTACGAAGAACAGAATAATCACGCTGGATATCTATTTGTATTTTATTAAATGTAACTATTTTTCTAATTAAATACCTAAAGCATTTATATACATAATTCAAAAACATTGCAAATTAATTAATGACAAGATTAATTAACTCTTAGTACACATGATTTAATCATGATGAGTAGATTATTCGTGTCCTACACATTTCTTTTCTTTAAACATTAAATAATGGTCTCTCTTTTTTCTTTTTTAATATACAACTTTACAAACACTTTCTAAAGATGTTAAAATATATTTAAGGTTCATTTAATAATTTTGTATATTTGTAAAAGTGATGAAAATTAATTCGAGACACAAACGACCCATCTCATGTGTAGTAAAAGACTAGAAAATTATTGTATGTACTAAATGAAGCACAATCTTAATTAGTATCATCAGTGACTTTATAAATTTCTTTCAATTGCATAACTACGAGGAGATTTAGATTGATATGAAACGATGTGATATTCGATGGAATCTGAAAATTCATCGAGCTGTATGATATATCTCTTCGAAACTGTAGAAATTACCTTTCTTTTGTAAGCTTAATAGTAACCTTCTGAAATTGCTGCCTTGCTTTGTTCAAGTCTTCATTACATTCCCCGGAACAATCGCGATATCTCAGAGCGTGTAAAATTCATAGCGCGAAAAGGGGGAGTCACGATAGACGCTTCACCGACTTCAAGACGGCTATATGCTCATGTCGGCCTATCGAGGTTATCGCGGTCCACGTCGTAAATTCAGGCCCCAACAATCCCGATTACTCCCGCATCTTTCTTTCTTTCTTTCTTCCTCTCTTTTGCCACCTTGCTCTCACTCTTCTTCTTCGAGATCCGACAAACTCGCGTTGCTATTTCGCGTCCGCGAAAAGATCCATAGCTTCCACAAGTACGTGTTATGAAGGAAACTATACGAGGGACCGGCACGAAGACAGTCATATATCCCAGCCGTACACCCTGGCCGCATACCAGACGTGAACACTTACGACCGACGTAAGGTCCAAACATCCATGCCACGACCGAGCATTCGCAGTTTCTGTCGCGAACTGCCGTGCTAAATCATCCTAGTCGAGAGAAGTTCGCATTGAGAAAGTGCCACGTATATATCTGTACGAAGGAAGAGGTCCCTTCCGCTAGAAATACTCAAGGAGATTGAACATTAGAAGGTGGAGGATTAAAAGCAAGAAAGGGTTGATTGAAATTATATACATAAAACAAACTCCATTAGAGGTTTTCATAATAAATTACTGATATTAAAGAATAAAACGCTTTCATTGGATCGCTTATTGGAACACGGAGTGTTTTATTGAGATAAGTGCTACCATTCTAATAAAAATATACGTCTAGACGTTGATAAAATAGGGGAGGCACGGAGGAAGTTATAATTTGTTCACTTCACGGGTTTACTTCGTTATTTGCGAAAGATGGGAAATAAATTGCCGCGCGAAGTGCTGAAGTGCCAAGGGCATTACTTCTTTTTAATTTAGTGCATCCTTCGCGTATGTCGAGGTTCTCTCACCCGGTACGAGCACAACCGAGTGTTCGTGGGTCACGCGTTGTAGTGATAAATCATCCTAGATAATGGGATACTACCATTCCATTTCCAACGTGCTGTCAGCGGATAAGAACCGATACGTATGCGAAGTATTTTCCACCGAGAATTCGTAGCTCTTACGCACCCTGTGTCGATGTACTGAATCATTTCAGACAGGTTTACAATTTATTATTCGGAGAGAATGGACGACAAGAATAAACGGAGAGACGGAAAGCACGTTGTCGGCGCGTGTACGTTCATTAAAAAATACGATTCCATTGAAGAAAACGAATAAACATGAATAGAACAACACTCTTCCCGTTTTTCGATCGTCGGTTCTGCATTTATGGATTTTCCATGTGCGTTCGTTCTAACCCGCACAATAAGGATGTATGTGCGTTACCTAGGCATCGCGTCGCGTCGTCGTGTAATGCATTGCGACGTTAAATCATGTCCGAGCGCGAATAAGTTATCGAAGAAAAACGCCGCGAAGCCGCACGTATACGCGAAGGGAAGAGGTACGAAGGTCTTCCTCGCCAAGAATACCCGCAGTGAAAATTGCGCAACGCCGAAGTCGCGCGTCCCACGCTGTCGCTATACTGCAACATCGACGTTTACGCAGGTTCCAAGGGTAAAAAGACGTAATCGAATGAGAGGAAGAGACGAACGCGCGTACGCGTATCGCGCATTTTATAATTTCGCTGGATGAATCGGCATTAAGCGTTGCTCGTGCGCGCCGGTACTCGCGCGCTGAGTGACTTCACGATAAATCAAGCGAGCGTGAATCAAGAGACGAGTTAACAGCATCGCGAAACAAAGGCGCGGTCATCTGTGATTCGGCATTTTCCTTTATCCCAAAGAGAGATGTATAAAGCGTACATTACATTTCGCAGTAAATAACCGACGCTAATGGAGATAGCGCGATCTGATTTTCTATTATTACGGAAGTAGTCTATTCAGATACGTGATTCTCTCTTTCTCTCTCTCTCTCCTTCTTTCTTTTTTATCGCAGGCAACGATAATGAGCCTCCTACATGCTTTCAACATAGCTTTATGCAACAAATTCGCAGGAAATAATTTAACATATGTAGTTAAGAGAGGTTCTAGATATAAATGGAATAGAACGAAATATGGGCATACGTCTGTAGAGTCTGTGTACTGCTTCTTCGTATATCTTACATTCAAATACGATTAACCTTTCGAATTACAGTAATACTGTAATACTGTATGTACCTGCAATAATGCATGACGAGTTTTGTTACGATCCCACGTAATGTATTATAGATGCTGGTATCATTAGAAAAGAAAGTTTATATAAAAGTAATGTTTTTAATTTTTCGCTCATCCAATGTGTAGTATAATGCACGTAATATTTGTGCGAAATTAATTTGTGCTTAAATACGTTCAGTATCTTGTGATTTCTTAAAAATATTTTTAAAAATTATTGAGCAATTTTGAGAATTATACTGTGTGAATGCATTTATTAACAATGGATTTTCGTTTACTTTTTTATTATATCTAAAATACTGCAATATAATAATAATAATTTATCACATTTATAATGCATTAATATGCCTTCTTTCCAATAAACCATTAGCTTCGCGATAAATAGCGGTTCAACCATTTTCATCATCATCTCACATAATCGAAAGCGTTTAGTGTTTTGTGTGTTCAGCATTTCATTGCTGTTATTGTCTTTTTGAACGTGCATTTCCTACGCAAAGAAACGGTATGTTTCCTGCATCGGCTTTCTGCGAACTCTTCTCGACAACTAAAGAGCGCGCGAACAAAAACGGTTCATCATCCAACCACGTTTTGCAAAGCAGTGCGAGTTATCGGCGCGTTAAAATCCCCATTAAGCTAGTATTGTGAGAAAAAAAACTATATGCCTACATATCAGTATACTTAATGTCATCCTTTTTGCCAGAACGCTTACTGGCATAATTAAAGTTAAGCAGAGGTATTTTGGTGCCTCAGGTAGAGTGACAATCCTACGTTTCTCTACCAACAACTGATAAAAATATTGATTGAGAGAATTATCTTGACATTTCTTATAAATATGATGGATGATTTGTTACTTAAATAAATGAAAACGCAAATATATAAACATGAAAGGCATCTATGAAAAAATATTATTTTTGAAACATTCATCGTATCATTAGTTTACAATAATTTATAACCAATAAATACACTGTAAAAAATAAAATGTTAATTTTAACTTACAGACGTTTAGTGGATTTTCTGAGACATGCAAAACTATTAAAATTAACATTTTTGTGTCTTTAAGTTAAAATTAACATTTTATTTTTTACAGTGTATTTTATGGCTAATAAATATTTTAATGAATGTATAAACATAATACTCCATGAGAAAATTACTTTTAGTATGTATCGTATCCATTACTTTATAGTAAATTCATAATTAATAAATATTTTTTAAAATAATTATCTGCTTATTGAAGCATTTGCGCTTAATGGGGCGGTTTCGTCATTGATTTATCTAACTTAAATCTACTAAGCAAACACATCACATCCACAACAAACAATTCTTACCTTTTTCGACGATTGCGGCCTTGATCGTGCGTCTCGTGAAGCGAATGCCGACGACGATCGCGATTCCGTTTCTTCAGACTTCTGCCTTCGCTGCCGTAGATTGGTCCGCCTCGCGTCAAGGTCCCAAGGTCGCCCAACATGAACTTCTCATGATGGTTCATGCTGTTCGATCGCGGCCGATCGTAACCATGAGACTTCGCGGAATTACCGTGGTTGATGATCTTTCGGGCGCCGTTGTGCATGTAGCGTCCATGTTCTCTCGGTAGGCTGCAGTAGAGATTTTGCGACGTGTAAATCGTCTTGCCCAAGGATTTATTGTCCCGTCCGTTATCGCCAATATTTGCATTTCCCTTCGAGGAAAACGTGGAGTTGACGTCGTGACTTCCTTTCGAACCGCCACCCAGATGTTCCCGCAACCACTTTCCTATGCCACCACCTCCGCTGCTTCCAGTATGGTTGTCTTGAACGCCGTAGGAATCGCCGGTCTTGCTTCTGTAACAGAAAGGACAAAACAAATATTGCTTACTGCTACAAGGGCTTAAATTACGCTCGATTACTTTCTTCTTCAGCAAACACGCCTTTTCTTCCCACGCACGTTCACAAAGTACGTAGGGATGGAAAACTGCAGCGCTGCCGTCACGTGGCAACGATGAAAGAAAATGCAGCGCGTGTTGCAAGAAGAAAAGACAGCGGAATACAATATTTCAATGGAGGGAAGAAGAAATGAAACGAATTGCGTTCACGGTATTCGAAGAGAGAGGCATAATAATCGCGCCATGACGGCCTCGGTTCAGCGGTTTTGATTTCAATACCCAGACAAATTGATAGAGAAAGACCATACATGTAACGAGGCAAAAACCAAAAAAAGATATACGATTAGAAAAAAAAGAAGGATCTGGATGAGGAGAAAAGAGACGGGATCGGAAAAAGGAATCAGGGCGAATGCTTTATTGTAATAAGGGCTATGTGGGACGAAACAGACGAGACTGACGGATGGGGGAAGGGCCGGTAGTAGTTAGGACGCGATGACCTTGCCAAGGTCAGTGATACTTCTGGCCATCGCCAGTAGAAGCCGCCACCTTCTCGACTTGTACGTACGTGTGGCTTCGAGGGTTCTTCTTTATCGATAATTCTGCACTTCTTAGTAACTAGCACTTTTTCAATGTCAATTAATTCTTACCACGTAAGTTTGCGATGCGTATTCGTTACGGTCTGCAATAGACTTATATCGATACTTAAACCAACGAACTTTATCGCGATATCATCCTGGCACAGCCGGTATGGCAAACTGCGCATCGAATTAACGATCGGCATTATAATTTAAATCAATGTCTAATGCGCACGGTTTATATTTAATCGGAGGACCGAAGGGGACGCCTGAAGACTCAATACGAACGAGCGTCGCGCTTTGCGATTCGCCGAGATGCACTTAATTAATTGCAGCGAAATTAATTAGCCGCGTTACGCAGGTTACTTAATTGACCGGCAATAACGAGTCTTAGACTTTCTGATAAAGGGACCTCGTCGAAAGTCTAATCGGCAACGAGATCTCGGGTCCAACGTTAAAGACGAAAAGGAGGAGAGTAGGGGAAGCCGGGTAGCGGTCCTGATGCAGTTTCATGATTCTCGGTGTATTATCCGGCGTGTTACGCCACTGTATGAAATTCCGGTTTTGCCGCCCCCTCCGGCCGTTCGGGTACCCGCTCATCCCCCCTATGCTGTTATCTCTTTGGCTTTTTTTCCGATGCTCGTTTTTGCCTACCGCCTCGTGAGCCGCGCCCGAACCCGAAAGCAAACGCATTATCACGGAGCAATCGTCTTCTTCTCGGCCAATCAACGACCTCTTTAGGGATCGCACTTTTGGTGGTAACCGGTTGCATTCCCGAATCAAATAAAAACACCTCGCACTTCCTCGCTTAAACGGGAAGCAATATTACGAAGCGCATATCATGCAGCATTTTAAACTGAACTTACAAACATTGTTATTAATCAGTACAACTGATTAATATATATTGTTTTAATTATACCGTAAATATATTGGTATTTTATAAGTTACATAAAATACCTTATTTTTTTAACAGTAATAAAATTATAATATATATGAATTTGAATATATTTCAGTATATACATTATTTTAACGTTACCGATAATCGGAAAATAATATAGAAAAGTAACAGTCTATTAGAATGTCATTAAGTAAATCCATGTCTACATGAAGCGAAATTCAAATCATGCTTCATACGAATGTGATATTTTTATCCTAATTGTTATTAAATGTCATTTTCTTCCCTTCTTTCTCCGCTTTCCGTTTAACGTATTTAATTACAGCTTAATCTTCATGATTCACTGATGCGGCGTCACGCTCGTGTTTGCTGAAGCCTGAATCCAGCGTACTAAGCAATGCATTTGTATGCACTTTGTTCGCTCCAGCAGAGGTTCGAGTCCTCTTTTTGTCGCGTCGTTCTGTCAGCCTCGTGCCATTTTATTCGATGACGTTGTCGGCTATGACGCAAACATGAATCGCGAATGCAGTGTGATTCGCCGATGGTGACTATTGTTTCAAAACGATTGCGCAGTAACAAAACGTGCCAAATATTATTTCTGTCTTACGTCAGTTTCATTTTTCAGTGACATTCAATATTAAATTTTAAGTCAATCAAATAAATAGGTACAAGAGACAGCGCGTTATATATTTAATCTTCTTATTAAAAAAATGTAATAAAGTTATTCCAAAATCTTAATTATGACTAAACTGTACTAAAGAAACTATTCGGGATAATTCGAGAAATATACGAGAATAGAAGAAATTAAATAAAGATGTTACAAGTTTATTCATGATCCACTCGTATATTTAAGAAACATATTTTGCAGACAAATTAGAAATGATGATACGTGTCAAGTAAAAACATGGTCGATTTCATGGAACATCCTGCCAACATTCACCCTGTCTTTTCGTACTTGAGTGACCTGAACTCGGGTTGATTCCCTTTCTTTTCTTATTCTTCATTTCACCAGTTCTTTAGCTTTTGCGCGGCTCGTTTCGCGAGTTCCTCGTTGCCTTCTTATTTTTCCCGCCTGCCATGTTCATCCTTTCCCTTCTTCTCGCTGCTGTTTCGTTTCTTCCCTTCCTACATCTTTTTCCTTCCATTTTTTCCTTGTTCTTTCTCTGTTGATATAAACACTTACTTTTCCTCAGTTGTAAGAGTGTGTGTGTGTGTGTGTGTGTGTGTCTTTTCTTGCGAAGAGATTCATATATATGCTATTCTTCGTGACTCGATAGTACTCGTCTTCTTTATTAGGATAGAGGAATGAATAATTCATTGTATGGTTAATTAATAATCCTACGCACAGACGTGTATATTATTATTCGTTATTAATGCTTTCTTAGGACTAAAAATATACAAATACAAAAATTTGTCGTGCGAAATAAATGTAATGTCCATCACGCGTTTAGATTTGATATTTAAATCTGATAACGAAACGTATGTACATATTTGTCAAAATTGGTTTTTATAAAAATATTTCATTTGCATTGAAATAACGTAAAGCATTGATATTTCAAGTTACGTTCGTGCGATTTTAGAAATCTGATGCTGAATGCACAGGATCGTAAATTAAATTTCCGCAGAGGAGCTGCGTAATAGAAAAATATCATATTTCCCAGAATTGTTCATTAAAATATCTACAAGCTGCTGCTTCTATCTTGACAGAGAAGCCACATATTGATTACTACTAGATGATGTTGCAGTACTTGCAAGTAGGGATGAACGTTGCAGTACATGGGATTAACATTTAGATGAGCGGAATGCTTGCGTCGACTTACGTTGCGCTGTTGCTGCTTCAAGTACAAAGGATTAACATCCTTACAAGCACCCATACGTGTTTTTATGCAGCATCCAACTGAATCATCCTTATACTCATAAACGTCACCGGTTTCTTCCAGCACAAGCCTCTCGACGGAAGTCGGCTCCTCTTGTAGCGAGTTCCGAAACTCGTCGGCTGACTGGTTTCGGCGAAACGATAGCGAAAATCCCCGTCAATATTGATCGTCGTTCTTGTCTTGAAGTCAAAGGTCCTTTGGAGACGAAGAGCCTCAGAGCAAACGCTGCGTGGCCGCTCTTCTTACCGATCTTTTGAGCGAACGCGAGCGATCAAATACGTACCGCTCAGTGCTCTCGAAGCTTAATACGCGTATTATGTGTCTGTTCGGCTAAATTCATCTACGGTCCGAGGTTCGTCGGCATCTTTGAGCCTTCTGCTGGACGGTATCGCGGAAGAGCAAGTATCTGCGGGAGATACGTTTATGCGTGTATGCGGAGGACAACGATCCCGGTTGCGGAGGATGCCCTTTTTCCACGTACGGGTTACTCCCAATCGTTTCGGACGGTTATCGATCATGATCGACGCATACACCTTCATAACTTGGCTTTAACGCGACTGTGCGCTACGGAATCGTGCATGTACGTGGCGCCGCTCATACGCTTACAGCTGAAGATGAGGGAACGACGAGAGAGGCAGGGAGAATAGAAGATCCCTTACCTGAAGATAAAGCCGAGACCACATCGGCGTTACTAATGTCGTGTCTGTTGTGACAGCCACTGTATGGCGATTTCAAGCACGCCGGAATGCCTGATGATAATAAATACTCTTCAGATTCGTAATTACAGTGGGACGGGTCACGAACTGTCGCTAGTCGGGAACAACTCCGATGTCGCCCTGCTGATTATCTCCGAGGGTCCACTCAGGCGGTCTCGCGCGATGGTCATAGTTTATTGTCGTATACGGGAGCGTTTATTCAATGTCGCCGAACGGTATGCTATAATGCCCTTGCGCCGCACTGTGACCGTTGCATGTATAGCCAATTCGCTATCGGGATTGCCAAGGATCGACGTTATTAACCCATTACCGCCCACCGAACACTGCGTGATTGCGGTACGTAATTCACTAAGCAGGGTAATTCCCATAGTAATGGAATTACGTACATTAATAGGCTTAAATCTTCACCCGGCGGTATCTTACACTCGATGGACTGTTATTGCACCGTCCGACGATTAATCAAACCTGATTCTGCGTGTCTCTTCTTCACTCATCCTGTTGGAACTTTTTATTCAGCCTAATATGGCGCATGAGATAAATTGTGCGACGTAACGATATTTATAAATAATCAACATAATTTTAAAGTCTCTTATGTAAATTTCGATGTTCAAAAAATGTTATAAATTGTAGAATATTGATCATAAAATCTAATGAAATCTAATAAAAGGTGTAATGTATAAAAACGGGAAAAATCTTAATAAGAATGTAGTCTTTAAATAAAATGTTTTCATATAAAAATAAAAGCAATATTAGCAGAAAATATGCCCTTATTTTGGAATTTTAATAAAACTGTATTAAGTAGAGTTAAGTTACATTAAAATTTATAATCATAAATCGTATGTAAAAAGAACATATACTCTTTGAAGACAAAAAGAAGTTGGTAGCAAAATGTTTCTAAAATAAGAACATATCCTTGAAAATTAGAAAATCAATCTAGTCACTCTATCATCATAGTAGAGTTATGTCTTAACCAGTAACGCGTCTATTCCTTCATCATAGATCCTTCACCATAGAATAAAACGTTTTGAAGAACGATGCGGGATTACGATGATTGCGTTCAATTCGCTGCCATACCTATGTTTGTTGCGCTTGCCAAGTCAAAGGTCACCAGACTGATTCCATAGCGATCCGTTGTTCTCCAGTTCGTGCTTGTCTTAGTCTAGACAGAAGAACGTATCGCGAGTGGTAGCAAAAAATACGTACGACGGATGAAAGACGGTTGTGCGACTCGACAAGATCATCCTCGTCATCGGCCGAGTCCCCCGCGATTCTTCTGGGCAAAGGTCACGAGGCAAGGTTTTGTTTAACGGTATCGACCGTCCGTCCATGATGCTAATACCTCTCGCTACACGATCATTACTCCGGCGGTCGAGACACTGATTGGCTCGTTACGTCACACGATCTCACGCTAATGATCCCAACAAGGCACCGGATATCTTCGATCGACCAGATCGTTTCGGTGGAATGTGAACGGGCTGTGCCTGTCGATTGCTCTCGACCGTGAATCATACGAGAAAACGGATCTGATTCTGACTGGCGGATCGATATATTTGGCATGAAAAACAAGGCCGTGTCTGTGTCACATAAAGTTATGGCGATGTCTTAAAGTTATTTATGGATTAGAAGGTAGAGATGATCGGTAGAGATATAATTTCGCCTCGAGTGAATCTAATATAAATCTCGAAATTGATTATAAGGCAGGTTTGCGCACTGAGTAACTAGTGGCATCGGTATATCGGCCGTCTAGCCTTTTGCTTTGCACTCTCGCGCAGGATTTGCGAGCATCCTAAGAACGTTAAATAAGTTGCTCCCATTTGTCGATCGTAATACACTTACGAAGGGCCGCTTATTTCCCCTTCGGAAAAATCAGGTGGCATGGGTCTACATTACGAGGGCAGTTCGCTTTGAGCGAAATGCCACATGCATCGCTCGCGGAGCGAGCGAGCCGAGGAATCTCGCAGACCGGTTTGGTAAAACGAAGAGTTTCGAGGAAGATAAACTCTTATTGCTTGTATAATTACAACAAAGTCCGGCATACGTTCCGCAATCAAGAGGAGTGACGATTTAAAGAGGCTAATAATTATTTCTTGGCGACATCCCATTAGTCGTGATTAATCATCTATTTTTTTGAATCATTAGTCATAAAGTCGTACTAAAGATTCCTGAATCCTATGATGGATGGGCGCGGATCGTTAGAAGACATTTTCACGCTGACGATAAAGTACATGAGGTACGTCTTTAAAACGCCGTAACATTCGAAATAATCTTCCAGCCTGTCATTGCGGTTTTGTATCCGCAATATAAGTGCGGCCCGCGAATCTCATTTAAGGATCCGAGCAAAGAGTCCGTCACAAGAATTTGCCACGTGTCACTGTGCTACTATATTTTATAACAATGAGTAATAAACCTCAATGATATACGACTGTAGAGCGACCCTTTTTACGTGCGAATGTCAGTTCACGAAGACGATGATGTTCAAGGAGGCAGCGGTGCGGTAGTGGAGCGTCGGCGGCAGCGACGAAACGAGAACGAAGGAAGCAGCGGTGCAAGAAGAAGGAGGGTTAATGCAGAAAGGGACGAGGTACTTGCGCGCTTGCGAAGGTGGAAAAAAATGACGGTTGTCCTGCAGCCATGGGTAGTCTGTAAAAATGTTTCGCCGTGCAGGCAGCGGCAGCAGCGACGATCGCATTTGAATACCGCCTGTCCTTGGCAAGTATTGTCTGCCTTCCTTCTTCTTCTACTTCTTCTACCATTCTCTCAACTTCCTCCCTCCGCCCTTTGCAATCCCCCTCTCTCTTCTTCATTCTCCTTTCTCTTACCTCATTATACATATTCACCGCGTAATATGTGTACCTATAGAGCACGCCGCGTTGGACTCACCACGTGCTCGCGCTTGCTAAATTGCAGACTAAGACCTTCGTTTTGCACATTAGCGAGGAACAGTCGTCTAACCACGGCGCTTGGTGCCGGGAGACCCTGGGTCCTTCCACTGGCACGGCAAAAGGATGAAAGAGAATTGAATACTTCGGCGCGATCACATACATCAGCCATGCAACGAAAAATCGGACGATGAGATCTAACAGGAAGAACCGAATTTCTCAAGACCCTGTTTAACTGTTTTGGATTCCTTCCTGGAAACCCAAAGGGATCTATTATAATAATAGGGATCTATTGTAACATAAGACCGTGTAAGATGTTACGAGTAGATAATAAAATATCTCCGACATAACTTTCTTCTTTCCTTGAAAAACTATGTCGTCTATTATAAATCGAGAAAATAGTCAGAAGACAAACCTTTCTAACGGACAGATAGAATAGACGAGAAATCTTTAAAGTTACGTATTTTTTCGGATCCGTAGATATTCAAAGTCAAAATAAGACGAATGATATCATCTCGATATATTAATATGTTTTAAATTGCACGCTACTAAAAAACTAACAGTTTCGGTTAATCAAATTTTACATGAAAAATGACAAATTCATTTTCTAGTTAACTTCGAATAGATATCTTATTTTAATCTAATTAAGTGTTTGAAAAGTAGTTAATGTAATATAAAAATTATGTTGAATGTTAAAGAAGGAAGAATTAAAAATTTTAATTAATAATGCATAAGTTTTTCGTATTTATGAAAGAATATGTTGAACAAAGTGTTTTATTTTGATATGTCCTGAATAGAGGAACATTGTCCACTTGACGCTTATAAGTTGAGATTTCTCGCACGCTCTCGACCCTTCACCGTAATGGAGGTCAGTCGTGGGGTCTGCCATGAGACCGCATGATAATTTATAGACGCGCCCGCGAGGACAAAACTCGCGGTAAGAGAGCGTCACCGCGAGACGGCAACGTGCAATTAGCGCAAATGTAAATAAGAGAACCACAATTTAACACGGCCCGGATCATCGCGAGTTATATGCTCTCGGCCTATGCGATGCTCTTCCTCCTCTTCCTTCTTAACAACTTGGCGCTCGCGAACTTTATGCGGCATTGCGGCTGCGAATTTTTACGTTGTTCGGGTTGTAGGAGGGGCACGCGAGAGATGGGGCAAGGTGGGCGTGCATATATTTACTGTCAAACTATGAATCCGAGGGGCCCCTCTTATCGCCGCGTCCTGTAATTACACAGTCGAGGTCGCACTAGTATAAAGCACGAACTTAACGCTTCCGATCTTTCGCGCGCGAGCGCCGTGCACTTTTGAACGATACGACGGGCGTACAAAGCCGGCGAGATTATAGGTACGTGACGTTTCGAAAACCGGCTTGCGAGCCTCCCCAAGATTATGGTCCCCTTATGTGCCAGAGGTTGCGACAATCTCGTGCATAGGAAAGGGTTCATCCGAGAGAAGCGAACAAAGTTCGCTCGCGGCGTTGTAAAATTACGTCGCGAGCAAAAATCGCCATATTAAATAAATTGTTGTAACAGTATCCGTAAGTTCTTACGCTTATGATTTTGCAATCAGATTCCAAAAAGTTAGATTGTCTTGGATAATTTTACATAGGACACATGAACTGTATTATTTACTGAATACCGAGCTAGTATAATTTTTTTCTAGTTTCTTTATATCGGAAAGATAATTGTACGAGTCAGTAATTGTTAGTAATTATTCGACGTAATATTAAAGTATGCGGCATCGTGATATAAATTTCACAATTTTACTTTAATAACAATAATTTCGCGACTCTTGAATGTCTGAAAGAAGCTCATTAAAACACGCGAATTTCAAAAATCTCGATCTTGGAAAATGTCAATTTTTGCAGCACAATTATCTGTACTTCGCATAATACCTCCTAGTTACCTTAAAGCATCGCCATCGTTTCATAAAAGCACCGCCATCGGAGTCGCCGCCAGATCCGACGATAATGATAACGACATGCAGCCCATAGTGAAAGCGTAATCGCACAAATACAATGCTCGTGGGTGTGTTAGTATGATATTGTAGAATGAACGAACGAGGTCATTTTACGATTTGGAAGCAGCAGTAGCAAAATTTATCTATGAAAAAAAGGAAAGGAGAGAGAATATAAAGTATAATCTCTCTCTATTTTTCTAAAAATAACATTGGTTGCTCTTATTTCGCGCGAGGAATATATTATTCCTTCGAAATATATGTGCGCATACACAGGTGAGGCAAGTAGGCATTTACAGCGCAGTCTGGACGACTATGTAGTATGTACGCGTACACCGAGGTACTCTTCTTAAGGAGGCCTGGCAACACAACACCGGACTACGATACAAATGCATGCGCCTTATGACGCTGTAGTTTACTGGCACCGCATAAGTATATAAGTGCGGGTACACAGTCGAAGAGCGTATAAATGTTTTTATATACAAGATACGCGTATACGAATATATTTAGACACAAACACACACATCATATATATATATATATATTTTGCGCGCGAATCCCCGCGCGCACAACTTGGCCATTGCTGATTGCTGGCCACGTTGCTCCGGGGTAACCGTGGGCAACCCTACGTGGGCTCGTTATGGTTTCTCCGGCTCGATAATGTTCGATTGAAATGATCCCGCCGTAAACCGTGAAATACGTACCAATCATACTCGTCGGGCACATATGGCGGTATATACATCGCAAGGGGGGACCTAGGAACGCGTGTACAAGCACGTCGACGGAGCCTTACGACGAGGAATTGAGACTTCAGGCGGTCTACGACGAGGTGGAGATATCTCCACGATGATCGCTCCACCGGGCATACAATTTGACGTTTAAGCCTCGCTTACTGGGTATAACGCAGCCCTTTCGATTGAACCTCGCGGAAAGATAAGCCCTTCGTACAGCTGCTACGGGGGAGTAGAGACCCTCCTCCTCTCGGAGAACGGAATGTCTTCGTGACTCGGGTATGATGCTTATCTTGCCCTTTCGCGATATGCGCGAAGGTAATGTTTAATAACGTACGTTTGTGTTTTTATAAAATGCTTCCTTTGTAAGCACAAACAAAACTTTAGTTTGTTACTTTAGTTTATTAGCAAGCGAACAATTGCCGATAAGAATTAACCTTTACTGTTAATGATTAATTTATCTATTGTGCGATGATTGGAAGACATCTTATATTTGTGGATTATTACGCAATTTAAACATTTTATCTTAACTTTGAAAAGAATTGCAATTGCACATTTTGGTATAGAATTTTTATTAGATCGTATGTATATTTTTTTGTCAGTAATATGTACTTTGAGGATCCATGAATAGCATAAGTTCAAATGTCAATTATTCAAGTGAAAAGAGAGAAATTGTTATATTCTAATCTATCTCAGCAGAGAACTAACAAATTGAAATCGCAAATAAAGAGATTTCGTACCAAATCAAACTGCTCCCGTCTGAGAGAGACTAGTTCCTGTTCCTTATAAAATATTCATCACGTATACTCATTCGAGCTCGCTTCCAGGTCACTAGCGCTTAGAACCTAAGATGTGAGTTACATCGCGTTTCACAGCTCCCTCGGCGGATTTCGATCTGGCAGTGGCAGGTTGATTAAGTATATGACAAGCTGGACGTAAAAGAACACGTAGAATCACGCCCGGCGTTGTCTTGCCGGAATAACTCGGGTCCGATCGTGATTTCGCATAGATGCCGCAAACACGATTCAGGAAGCGCTGGATTCGGTGTCGGCAAAAACATTCGAAGGCGCGACACGACCGCAAAGGTGAAATTGCAGCATATACAATGCGGACGCGCAGGACTTTGTGCTTGAAAAGTCAATCTTCTATGCGAATCTTAACTGATTCTCCAGGATTCTCCGTCTCGTGATTTTATATCTCGCATTTTATATGCGGTGCTGATAAAAAATACGCGTGAAAGTGAAGCGACGGAATACGATCGTGCTTTTATCGCGAATAAGCTTCAGCGATTCGGGGTGCATCGCGAACGCGCATCTATTTAAAAGTGACAGGAAGCGACCGATTTTGCACGGTAACGGGAACAATGTGGGGTATAAAAACATGATCAGGAAGTGAAATTTTATGGTCAAATAAACATGCTGCATGGAATAATGTGATCCATATATATACTTTGTCGAGATAATTAACCCTTCGTTGGCCATGTAGAAATTTGCACCTTCCGTCAATAATCCGGACTATTATAGAAATTGAATTGTGTATTTTAATTATTTTTTTATAGATTTAATTTTATTTATTAGGATTCACAATAAAAAAATCGGCTGTACCTTCAAAGTTTAAATTAGGAGAGTTAAGTAAAAAAAAAAATCAAGAACAAAAATGGAAGAAAAAAGAAATACAAAATGATGAAAACGATCCTCGATTATGAGGAAGTTATTTGTTTAAACGAAATGAATCGTTACCGCGATTTCCAGAGATCTCTAAAGATCGAAACATAATGAGGTATGCTATTTACCTTCCAATGACTACCTTCTGATACGGAGTCTTCGTATCAAAACTATACAGACATAATATTGACTCTTATTTTCGTGGAGGAATTTTATTTGCTTCTCATAATACGCTATTATATAACATATTTGTAACAGTAAGACTTCAATAACAAGATAATGGCTTAATTAAGCGTACTCTACTTCGTCAACATATGTTGTATGGATTGAACACTTCGAGAACGATCGCCGTAAGGCACACGCGTCTCACAGGTCTGTTTTGTACCGTGAATCACGTCATAATTGACTGTGATGTAACATGATTTAAGAGCCACTGCCTTCCCTCGATATATAACTCGGTTAAAGTACATTCATATCAGATGTACAATGTTCATTGGCGGTTTGATTAGTTTTCACTGGCATGCACATCTTTGGTGTTAAACGAGCCACAAGAAGTATCTCATGATACAATGCCGTATCGGTTGAAGTGAGTTCACCTAAGTTCAGCATCGATAGAATATAATCCAGCGCTGCTCTATTTCTCGCAAGACCGCCGATGGAAGCCGACAAAGATAAAGGGAAAGGAGGCGCGATGGCGGCAGCGGAGGAAGAGCGAACTGGTAGAAGTAAGAGGAGGAGATGCGAAGGTGCGATCCTTTTACACGAGTCGGCTTGTACGAGTTGCATCGGGTGGTATGGGTGGAGCGAAGTTCACGAGGTCGGGTCATACGGACAAGCTTAATGTAACGATTATCAGTGCTGAGTTATTAGACTTAGGTTGAAAGGATAGTCGGAGAATGGAGTACAAACGATTCGTCAAGATCTGTCGCGTTGTAAAACTGCGTGGGCGATTACAGTGACACGCGATAAGTCGCTTCCCTTCCTCCCTCTCCCTGTGATTAGGGAGACCTAAAGCAACGTGTCTCAAATCGCAAATCTCTGGAGATTGCAGTTCTTTTGTTAGCTAATCCCATATATAATTTCACTTTCGCATTCTGAACGCTGCCACATAGAGCCAGCATACGGTAGCACGATAAGTTCGTTTTTGCAACGTCCGGTATCCTGCTGGAGGAAAGGACAAGAAGGAGAAATGTATACGACTTTATATGCTATGCTAAACTTATGCTATGGTCTACGTGAATTAGACACGCGGCACGGATGCGGATGATACCTCGAAGATGATGTTTAAGTAGGCGGGTGTTAGAAAGTTTCTGAACGTGTCAGCAATTTGTTCTTCACGTAACACTCGAGTTCGAACGCGTCTCGTCTTATTCTCATTAAACGATTTACCGACGGTCTTTACGTAAGTATAGGTAGGTAACACCTGTCGACTGAAAAAATACACCTACTGCGATCAATTATACTGTACGATCATACTGTAATAGTCGTCGGCTTCCTTCTTACTTCACTCTCGAATTTATCTTCGGACGGATATTTAGTTCAATCGAACATAAAAAATTGCGTTTCTCTTGGTATCATTATAAGCGTACAAACGTGATTTAGCGTAATATAGTGATTTAGCGTATTTGTAGTGTGAGAAACATTTATCAATTGCTACATTAAAGATGATTTCAATATCTGCAGTTAAAAGTATCAGCCAAAAAATCAGTTAAAAAGCTAATATTCGCTAATATTAGTCAATAAATTATTATCATAAATACGTGCTAAAATCAATTGTAAAAAAACAAAATAACAAACAGCTAACAGTAGCTTTACAAAACAAAATGTTTTGCTCCAGTTTTAGATAAACAACTTTTAAACGAGTGAATACATCCGAATAATCTTTTGTATGAATATTTATTCGAATTTTATTAGTACGCTAAAAAAAAAAGATTGGCTGCTGCAGCCAATTTTTGGTTGCGTTAGCCTATCTGCAATGTCAGTAAAGGATTTTGATAGGCTAACACAATCAAAAATTAACTGCCGTAACCAATTAAAAATGCTATGCCATATTTTACCACCTAATTTGCTGCAGCAGCCAATCTTTTTTTTCAGTGTACATATAAAAATTTTGATTTAATTCTTGATGCTAAAATTTAGACAAATTTGCAAATAAGTACTATAAAACGTGATTTTACATAAGAGAGAGAGAGAGAGAGAGAGAGAGAGAATCAAAGCAAACAAAAAAATTAAATAACTTTTAAACTAATAAGAGAATTGTGGGCTCAAATTTTATATAGACTTAGACACAATGATAGGACAATCTATGAAATTATTATATTTTTGATAATGTGTGTGTGTGTGTGTTTTGAGATGTGACCCATACATCCGAAGTAGAAGATGTTTCTTGCTTTCTGGGACTTAAATTTTGTCTTCTCTGATTCTCAAATTAATTTTAGACTTAAAGATCGGGCAATAGAAAAAAATAATATATATACGAATAAATCAAGAGGATGAAAAATCACAAATAGATTGAGGGAGAAGAAACACATGGGGGAGTATTAAAAAAAAACTTTCATGAGAGAAGATTATTCAGAAGGGAAATGTGAAGCATATTTAAGATCCGGCTCATTTGCCTCCCACGCGGTAGACGAAGATTAAATCTGACTTATTTCATCTCCGACTAATTTGAACGTTTTCAAGCAGCGAAGAGAATAAAAACCTCTTTATGTAATCCTCGCAAGGCTGACCAATCAATCCCACGCAATAAAATTGAGGACGTTGGGAACTGTCCTGTCGAGGAGCCCCAAGACTGTAACCGCGCGATATACCGCGGGATTCGCCACATCAGTCCGGGGATTGGTGTTACGTCAGCGACTTGCACGCTCGTTCGTGCAATTTATAACTCCCACTTGTGCTTTCCGAGAGTACGAGATCAAGACGAATCGCGCCTCATCCTCTCCTCCGCTTAACCTCCAGCCGTGGCGCCGCGGTTGACCGTGCTTAATAGTTTCTACTTCGCAAGAGAAAGAAGAAACGGAGAAGAGAAGAGAGGAGAAGAGAAAGAGAGAGAGAGAGAGAGAGGGGGGGGGAGAGTTTCTGTCCCGAGGCTAGGCTATAAATCGCATCGCGGAGCTTATCAGAGTGGGATATTCGTCCGGAGTACCGAGCCCCTTCCTCTCCCCTAGGAATAAAAGAAGCATGGCGGAGACGAAAAAAGGAACAGGAGGAAGACGAAGAAAACGATCGAGAATTCAGACCCGGAGTTTGCCGACCGGAGCGCTCACTGACCCCTGACGGCTCCAACCGAAGCGGACGTCACGAGAAACCTTTACCTTCGTTACCTTGGTAGTATTTAAGGATCTTCCTCAGCGCGCCGTATATACAGCTATGCAGGTACTTAGATCTTTATCCGACATTGCCCGTCATGAGGGGATACTCCACTGAACCTGAAACCTCCTCGAGAGCTATTATCGGTTTGCGAGATACCTCCTCCGTAGCGAATCGCCTGTAAAATTGTACCTTGCGCCCTAAGTATGGCGTAATAGGAGACGAGCCGATATTAGAATATTCGATCCGCCGGTATGTCCTGCACGCGTCATTGAAAATTCGATTGTCACGCGTTGCGATAATCGCCGCGGCGCGAGCGGTGCGATCAAATCGTTGAACTTCACGCTCGCTTATTCCCAATCCGACTGCGATCGTTAAATGCTATTTTGCGTAATAAATGCGTGAGTAGATCCGAAGAACCGAAGCGGCCGATCGCATTAAATCGATGTCTTGTAACGCTCGAGTGACATTCAAAGGTTCCGAATGCGGCCACGTCGGCAGTGCCGGTTTTAATCGAGATTTCAGTGCCGAGAGCTCGTTTACCCGCCATTCGGTCTCGTCACTTTCCTTTAAAGACCACCGAAACCGTAGTCGAGAACAGACCGGGATGGGGATCCTTTCGCGATGCTATTTATCACGGTGTTCTCTTCCTTGACGTCTCTCACCGATCCGATCGGTACTGATAACGGTACACTACGACAGAGCACGCGTGTAAAAATACCCTCGCACATTATTTAAACGCGCGTCATCGGTGCACTCGCGGCGAACGCAATCCTGCATTTACCAGCGGGGCACTTTAGCATACGTGAACCAATTAATTTCTAGAACTGGCAGGAAGTTAATTACGTTATCGGTCATTACTAGACATTGTTACAAAACGCGCTTGAAGCAAGCCTCGCCTCGGGGTAAAAGCCGTTTACAAACGGCCAATAGTGGACGGAGATGATAATTCTAATTGTACAATATAGCATGCAAGTCACGAATATTGTTGCACGATGTCTATTCGTGTTGCACGAGCTTACGAAGCGTTTCCTCGGTATTCTCGCTGACTGGAAAGACATAGCGACGAAATGCTGTCGGTACTGATTCTTACCGTATTCCTTGGTATCATCAGCAGCTCCATTGTACGTACCTCACGCACTGATATAGGATATTTCATTGCTAGAGAGGATTTTTAATGGGAGAAATACCTCTCGATATAAAGTTTCGTGAGAACACAAAAGAGATGTTACGTCATGTTACAGGCTCTCGATGAGTACGCCAGCAACAATCGTGGACGAATCATGGATGTTTTTTAAGAATCCTCTTTCTCTTTTTTAAGTTAGAGAACTAGACAACGATAGAGTGACTTATTTCAAAAAATCACATGAAACAGAGCGTGAATATTGACAATCTATGTATGAATCATAGAAAATATTATTAATTATATGTGTAAAAGTAGTAATCTGTGAATATTACAAAATTATTTTTATTTTACAATAAAATTTTATAGAACTAAATGTAAATATTATATATCTACTAAGGTACCGACTTCAATTTTTCAATCTGACTTGAAGAGAAATAATTTAATTTTTAACTTTTGATATCATTTATGTAATATTTATTATTAATTACTTTAATTAATGATATATGTTTTATTAATACACCTTGGAGACTATAAATCATAACAAAAACTTTTTATTTTTTTTTATAAAGTAGTATAAATGACAAAATGTTTTTTTCTTTAGATATTATGAGATAAGCAATAAAACATTGGACGATAAAACTGAGTTACCAAAGATAATTGAAGTACCTCTACGAATATAATCTTAAATCTATAAACAAAGTCTAACTGTAATATTTTTTGGTATAATAAATATTAAAATTAATAAAGCAATACCGACAGCATTTTTCGTAAAATGAAATAATAAGTTAGTGAATACAATTGCTGACTTACACGATGCGATACATTATTGTACAATCCTAGTGTAGCGATTTTTCTCAAAGTGGAATTGTTATTGTGGTCTATCACTTGATATATAGTCAGGTCACGAAAATGGCTAGTCGTGTAGACTTGTGTAGACTTCTCGCGAGGATTTATAACTTGATTACATAAGAGCTCGCGATAGACAATATCACACCGTTTATGAATTTTTCGTGCCTTTCCAGATCTCGAAGATGGATAACGAGGTGCCAAGTTTCATAAGCACATCCTTGCTTATCGACTGCCTGCATCATTGACACAATGTGTGTTGGTGTATACATATGGAGACGTATACAAGGTAGTACGAATAGCTCGCGAGAAACCGTCTAAACGTCTTATCAACCTTCATCGGATAATATCGGTACCTGAACCTGAACGTAATGTTTATGAGTAATGGTTCGAGATCGTGGCAGTAAGGTCGACTCTGGTGAACCGTGCAACGGAATTTGAGATTTAGATACAAGAATCGAACTTGCCCCGAACAACCTGCATTGTCGTTACGCGTTATAGATCTAGCCCATTTGGTTTTATCCGTTGTTATTCCGTCCTTTATTATTCCATCTATCAGCTATTCAATTGTCACATTATGCAAATTTTATTTTCTAAGCACAATACTATTAACTTATCTAAGCTCTACACGTGTATTTTAAGTAAATACATAACCGTTTTAACGTAAAGTTTATGATAATAATACTTCTGCATTATACTCAGTGTACTTGCGTTATTACGTATACAATGTACGCACGCATTATTTTCAAACAATGCGACATACATATCGTACTTCCTACCTTGTAAAAATATTTGCAGCTATAAAGCGTCATCGTAGTCATGATGTAGTACATGGAAAAAAATGTTGATTTAACCTGCTTTTAATAAGATATGCAAATAAATACATCATTCTCTAGTTAAAACATTGTATTACAAACTCATGCGTTATATTATCAAGATTATTGTTTCAAGCACAAACGTAACGGTTTACGCATCTCCTCATCCTTAATTAATGACACTGCGAGCACTAATTAGACGCATCCGTATTATACATACGGTTGCAAAATTAGTCGTGTGAATGTCGGCGTTGATAAAATTACGATAACATATGACCGTCTTTTACGGCGCAAATATATTCATCGTATATGGAAGTACAGGATATCATAACGAGTGCATGACACACTGCGCAATAAATATCACGGATGAGAGAGGAAAGTCACATCGGTAATGAAATTTACCGATACGCACCGTCCGAGAAGTGCGAATATTTGTTGCCCGTTTAAATCGAGCGCGTCGCTAGCGGAATCTGCTTGTGTAAAATTTTCTCGCTTGCCCGTCGCTATCCTACGTGTATCTGCACGCAGGATCTGCATCTCGTGCAGGCATGAAGCTTTGCAAATAACGACAGCAGACTTTATTGAAAGAACAAATAATCTTAATAATCGTGCGCGGAGGTGAGTTCGCCGATTGGGTCTGGCGTTGTCGAAAGCCGGTCGGAAGGTGTCGATAAGGTCAGACCTTATCGCGAATTCCAATACGCCCGATAAACGTTCGAGCGCGAGGAGCCTGATTGCAAGAGGAAACCTGCATCGAAAGGTTCGTAAGTGTAGGGATGAGAGGCGGAGTACCGGGGAGAGTGGAAGGGCTCGGAGCCAGCGAAGGTGATTCATTAGTCGTACAACACGGAAGTGTTTGGTCCATGCGGATTCTCGACATGTTCCCGCCTATACGTGTGCGTGTGTACGCGTGTGCGTGCCGGGACCTCCGAGGCCAAAGCGGCCCTCCTTCGTGGGCCTTCGTGGGCCTCCGCGCCTTATTATGCGCGACGGGGGCCTCTTGAACGAGCCGGGCGTTTCGACTCGATTCGCCGTTCCCAGTTTTAAAAGACAGAATATATTGCGATAATTCTTTCCGTTCGATCGCAGACTGGCCTGCCTTAAACGCGACGTTGTTGCTCCTCTTTCCACGACCGGAGTCATCCACCTCGCCGCAACGAGTACCTCACAGGTGAAACGGATGTGATGGGAGTCGAGTGCAGCGGTGAATAGAATAGTAGAAGCTTCTCTCGATACTATACCGCGGCCCGTTACCCCCTGTAGCTAATCTAGAATTTATGTCGCCCGTAACTTACCGAGGCGCACTTTATTACGTCCGGAATACGAGAATTTCATCTGCCTCATGACCCTGCGACGACGTCGAGCAGATAACTTGATACGTCTCGTGACGTGAATTCACGATCGCGTTAGAAACCCATCTAGTTCCATTACATGCCCACGATATCGAGTTTTACTTCATATTTGGCATTGAATAGCCTCGTTAAATCGATGTAAATTTCGCGAATAATGATAATATATTATAAGCTTTTGATAGCAGGTGTCGGAAGAAGAGAATATTTTACCTACAAATGCAACGGTATAATACATAAAAATTTAAATTTGCAATTGGCTATATTATTGCAAATTACTTGTACTAAACATGTTCAATAGACCCGGCGGGTCTATTGAATTCACTTAATTATAAATCTCTTTGTCAAAAGCGTCAAATAATTCAATTTTTTTTTTATATTATATTTGCTTAGATTATTCTCATTAAAATATAGGATTTATTTAATATTCATTCCTTTTTTGAATAAGTTATGTTATTTTAATTCTTTGAAATTAATTAGTACTTTTTAATTAACATAAATTAAATAGGTCTTACTCAGCGTCAGAAATCGTGTTGCAAATTGTGAGCTCCGGAGAGTTAAATTCGAAATGAAAAGACGATATCATTATTATTCATAATTTTTGCAAATTCATATATTTTTAATTGGAAGAGTCATTTATAGCGTGCTTGTAGTCATTACTTGTCTCGATAATAATACCGCGAAATTGTTCCTCAAATTGAAAAATGATAATTACTTCGTCAGAGTGTAAGCAAAGTTACCGTCGCGTTGTTGCAGAATGGAATAAACCTGTCCGCCCGTAAGACCACCAGTGTCTCAGATTCCGTCGGAGCGCCTATTACTAATCGCGCGGAGTCTTCTCACGCACCGCAAGGACCGCGAATTCTGCAGATTGCCTCCACTTCCTGGTTCATCTCGGCTCATTCTCCGCTTGCCGATCAAACGGTATTCCGTCGGTATAATCCGGAGAATCCACCGACCTTCCGCTAGCAGATTACGCGATGACGCCGGGTGTAATAGGTCCCCGGGATTATCTTCGCGAGTGAAACATCTTCTAACCGAAGGCATCCACTAGTTTTCAAACGCGGTCGTTTCGGCGCGACTCGCCGGATAATAATCGGTCGATTAGCCTTATCACACCCGGAAATACAACTTGGATTTGTAATAACCTAATTGCTTACATCGTTAGGGAAGCTCGAATAAATTGTTGAATATAATACACATCTTATACATATATATATATATATATATATATGTGTGTGTGTGTGTATGAATTGATATGCTTTGACAGCGTTATCATTTCTACCAATGTAAAACATTCGTAGCGCGTTATCTTTTATTATACTTTACGATACCGTCGATCGTCAATCATTCTGTCGCGAATGCTACGCCGCCAATTACGTTCAGAGGACGCTCCCGGTTAGAGGTTTCCCGCGTGTCGATTAATTATAACGATACCCGACGTAGACGAGTGAAATATCGGCGATATTAGCGCATTCGTATGCGACGTATAAAGTCGGATAAAGTCGCGGAGGATTATATACGCGGACCTTCGCGCGCCAGCGAACTTGCTGGCAGCGTGACGACTCGCAAGTCATTCAGCATTCCTGTTACGGCGAACTCGGAGCCGTGCGCTCGGTTCTTCGCGGTCCTTTTAGCCGGCAGCCAACGTTGGTCCCAAAAGGACCGAAACGCGAAGCCGGTCCCGGTTAGCCCTTTTGCACAGGCGTATATGTACGCTTCGAGAGCTCGACCATGAAGAGTAAACGCGATACGAAATACGAAGAACGCGTTTATTCACGTCATGAAACCAGCAATATCGTGACAGTTATTGCCACTTGGAACAATGCGCGTAGAAAAACGATGATATGAAATGTTTTCTGTTAGGCACGTACCGGAGCGAATAGAACAGTAAAAACAAGTCTGATGACTCTTCTAACTGTTTAACAATTTAGAAATCTGAAGTAATTTGAAATCCGTTAAGTATTTAAAACGGATGAAACATATATTAATCTTGTTGTAACACGTTAAATAGATATATAGTTCCTGTCGAATATAGTTATCCTCATTCCATTCGAAATAGTACATTAATTTATTAATATGATTAATTAGCCTTTATATCCTACATTATCGATAATTATGTTTCCACAACCCGTTCAACGCTGTTAATAATCTACTTTCGCTATCTTTCAAGAACCAGTTTTCATAGATTTGTATTATGAATTAGTTTTATTTGAATAATTCTGATTCCTTACCGATGACACTGTCGCTTGAGTTCTCGTCGAATGCTGCTGCGCGTACGAATGAAGCGCAACGCACCGCTGCCGAGGGAGCTCGCGCGTTTTTCCCCCTTTTCGATGGTTGACAACCACTGGTCCGGCTGCAGGCCGTTCTGTACACCGTCATCCATATCTGTCGCACCCTGGATCCGACCGCGTCGGAAGCCTACGCCGAGATTGTTCTGCCACGGTCTGCGATCCTCACGGTCTCTCGGAATTCGCTGCGCCGCATGCGGTATTGCGCGTACCACCGAGCGCGAAGAAGCATTCGCGTTAGCACCGCAACGTACTTGGTCGATCGCCGTAGCCACACAGTGTGTAACAGCCTTTAACCTCTAACGGATCGGTCAAGCTTC
>NW_017256147.1:2466638-2527550 GCF_001594055.1 Mycetomoellerius zeteki
CCGCGCCGCGCCGAGAAAAGTAAAACGCTGATCGCTGCCACTCGATAATGTTCCCTCTTTCCGTTTAGCCACGATCGCTAATCAATTTATCGATACTCTCTCGAAAAAGCGCCGTATCGGAGCGTTTCCTTTATCGACAATTGTACTCATTTAATGGTCCTCCTCGTCGAAGGGCACACAGCGCTGCGCCTCGACTGAGACCGCGGGCCCTCCAGCTCTCTCAGTGGTGGTATACCGTCGGGAATATCATGTTCGACGAGAAAATGTTACCCACACGCTCAAGGCATTATCGTAAATATGGAAAATGAGTATCCGTTAAACAACCAGTCCTTACATTGTTTACGAGCGCGATCAACCCTACGGTCGATTACATAACGGCCATCGTCGTACGTGCGCATGCACGCTCGAAGTTCGCCTCGCGAACGTGTGCGTCGAACTGGTCCTCGCTGGTCCCACCGGTTGACTTCAACCAAACGACGGTGGACCGAGGCTATCTTGCCTCCAACGCGTCCTCACTCGATTTCGAGAAACATAAATGGAAATCAGTTTCTGATAATTTGGAACCACTATGCATCGTTCAATACGTTTAAACTATTTTTATGTTACAGAAGTCTTTACCGATTTTAAAAAAAAATAGTCGGACTAAATTTTATTTGCGATACTATTAACATTTTTGCAAATTATATCTTTACATGATTATTTTCATTTAATTTTTTAATGCACTCGATGTTTATGCTAAATGCATCATAGTTGTTTGTCACTATTTTGTTACTAAAATATTGTTATTTAATGCGGTCATTTGCAAACAGCTTATCACGGTGATACATGAAATCTCTGAGATACTCTCAGCGTTCACAAATTTGTGTCACAGCATGCTTCACGGTGTTTTCAATAAACAGGGGTGTCAAAGAGGAAGCTCACGCACTTTCCTGAAACCGGTGTCTCCGGTCAGTCGAGCAACCGGTCCAACACTTGCCGCTCAAGAGCGGGAACTCCGCGCCGATTCTTCATAGCCTTTGTAGTCATCTCTCATGTGAAATTCATACGCGGCACTGTAATATACCTGTCGATTACCACCGTATAATCAAACTGAGATCCCGCTCAAGGATGTTCAAAGTGTGACGCAACTGGCGGGCCGAAGTCGAGTACCGGCGTCGAAGCGTCGGTTTACCGTTCACGTATGCGGTACCAGGAGCAAATGGGCCTCCAGTGGTAGCGCTCTGAAGCGACACCTGTGAAGAGACGCTACCCTCTTCTTCCTCTCGAGCCTTCGTTCACGGACGCCCTCCGAGCCAAGCTCGCTTTCTTCCTCCTCCTTTTCTTCTTCTTCTTCTTCTTTCTTTTCTTCTTCCTCCTCCGTTTCGATCCCACTTTTCTTGATAACAATGAGGTTACGAGTACCCTGTCGATATAATGGCGGCGATAGAGGAACACACCGTGCGATTAAGAATATCCGTAAAGGATCGAGTCGAATGATTAGAGGATAGAAAATTAATAGCACAACTTGTCTTCTTGCAAGTCTTAATTCGCGCCGTGTCAATTTGCCACGAGTACACTCACGTCGCGTATAAGCGTGTTAATAACAACGACATAACAAACGCACTGACAATCAGCATCGCTGTGTCTCGGGCGCACCGAAATGTACATTTCGTTAGTAATTGCATCTTACGTATTTGGAGAGACGTCGTTAAGCCGAGAAGTATTATGAAAAAAAGCGAGGGGGGGGGGGAGGAGAAAGAAACGTAATGGCTGTGAGTTCGAGACATCGAGTCACGGCCACGTAATAAAAGCACGTAGGGTCCGTGCGCCGCGCCGAGAGAAACTGCTCGGTATTCTCTCTCTTCTCCGGCTCTCCTAACCGATCTCGGGTTCGAGTCGCTTCGGGTTGGCTTTCTTGTTCTCCGGTCCTCTACCCGTCGCCGTAGAGTCGCTAGATACCGCCGCGAGTTCCTATACTCTTTACCCGATGATCACGTCGGCTCGACAATAACAACAACGCAGGTAACGAGCTCGGATCTCAACTACGTTCCGACACATCCTAGACTTTCTCGATTTAAAGCGCTGCAACTCTTCCGAGATTATTTTAAAGAAATGTCAAGATGAATTCTAATTTTTTAGATTTACAAATTGGTTGAGGTGATTTTTTTTCGCAATAAATTCTTTACATTTTTGTTTGAAATATGCTTATTAGCATCAGTATTATTAAATTGCTTATCAATTTAATTTGTGATATTACGTACTCCAGAGTTTCAGTTTAGGATTGTATTTCAAGACCGACAAACAGTTTCGGTGCGCACATTACTTAAATTAAAAATTATAAGATTTATGCAGAAAATATTATTAGGCATCAAGATCCATTGTGATCGAATATAAGCTTCTTCGTTTATATGTGTTGGATATAATTATAAAAAAAATGTAATTTGCACTCCTTAGGGGGGCAACCGTAGAAAATAATACTTTATTAATTGCCTCGATTATTCATTGATTTTGCAAGGATCGAGCTTATTTATTATTATTATTAATTGTAACCGATCGTTCTGGGAGGAACGGGAGTGCGCAACATCGATCATTGTACGTTTTATCTGATTTTTGCGCTTTTGTATTATGACGTGGAAGACTTACGGCTGGTTTATATACAATTTGCATCATGATAATATCAACCGAGGGGCCGGAAACGATAATTCGTTGGGCGGATGAGCTACGTCGGCTCGTATCTCTTCGCTCTCGCGCTCGCCCGCGTTTTCCTTTTCGACGTGATCCAGTGGGATGCACCTGCGTAATTACTAGCCCCGTGGTAATAACGTAATGGCAACAATGCAGTGGCAAATAGTACCGAACCATGAGTTATATACTAGTGGCTTAAACGATTCCGCTGCGATTATGGCACTTTAATGCAACATAAAATGCAAACAAAAATTTCTTACTGTCATTCGCAATTAATAAGAGCTTACATATACTTATACTTTTTGCAGTCATTACCAAATGACAATATAGAGCAAACCATATTTAATCATTTTTCTGAAATTCTTTTTTAATGGAATAGGTAATTATCGAGTTTTAATAATTAATTTTGAGCTGACGTCATCTGCATCAGGTTTATGACAGTCAGTTTCTATTTTCCTCTATGTTTGTTGTCATTATCTCAGCATGTGCACCATTGCTCATTGAAAATGATTGAAACTGTCTGAACACGGGAGCAATCTTGGAAATGATAATCATCTAGTCCGACTAATCATTCATAAGACCGAAACTGTATTTCCGCATAGAGTACAGTAAAATGGAACATAGCGAATGAGTTCGCATATAAACATATTTTCTTGAGAATTTAAATACAATTAAGAAAAAAATCAAAGATATTTCTTTATTACCGTATTACTTCTAAGTAGTTTCATATTATGTTCGACTACAATAAACATATGAAATTATTTTTTCTCGAATTTAATGCATTATTTTTAAACTGTCAGTCGAAAATTAAACTATATTGTTGACGTGTGTATATCAGTAAAAATTTACTTTAGTAGATTTTCTTGTACCACTTCTTACCAAACAATCTTTAGATAAAACGTTTCAAATACATAATGCATATTAAAATTCCTTTGCCTCCATTTGTTTCTTGAATTTTGGTGAAGGTGTGTCTTTAAGAATGCAGTGTCCTCGTTGTTTGCCAATCTCGAAGCGCGCGAGCAGCAAGAAGCGGCGACCAAAGGGAGAGCGGACGCATTCGACGGTGAAAACGGATGAGTAACGGCCGACAGCCCCCAAGACTGCAAGCACATCGTAAGTCGATCTCAGGGCCAGCGAGTATGGCGAACCACTCTGTCCGCACAAGGATGGATCCCGCATGCACGGGGAAAGGGTCATGGTCATGAGCAAGGTCGTGCTCGCGATTGTGTACACGATACTTAATGCGTAGTGCTCGTGAACGAGGATAATGGGGCCTACGAATTTTTCGGTGCTGTCTTACCGGGCCTTGCTTCGTTCGCTCCAAAGTGTACAATCCACAGAGATGCAATTACCCGACTCCACCGCAGTTGGTTGCCTATCGGACGCGAACAAATTGAAAGAAAAACATCCGGTATTATTTTCATCGGGGCAGCGTGCGGCTACTCGGCACAGACGAAGCGATATCCGATATCGCCGCGAAAAATCATCATCGTGATTGCATATGTATATAGAAGCGCCGATCGTAGCGATGCCCAGCTTCGGGTATATAAGGTTTGCCAGGTGAAATTACCTATTTGATGATAATATCAACTAAATAGCAATCGGAGCCTTAGCAGGGCTGGACGTGGGATGGCCGGGCTTAGTGGTCCCCTTTTCGCGCAAAGTAGCATCGCCGTAGAAAGAAACGATCATTTGTTAAATGGCATCGTACTGTGCTATTAAGTAAGAGCGCGCTGTTATTATCGAACTCGGTATCTCAAAATTCCAACTATGGTTATCTCTCTCGGAATAACTATATACTAATAATATAATAGCGAAAGTAATAATGCATTGTGAGCGTAACAGTGTGTTACCTAGTCGTATATGGATCTATAATCTCGCACTGTAATCAACGATAAACATATCAAATTATAAATTTTTATCAAAGAGTATTTATAATTTTTATTTTTATATATAATATATAATGTAAACATACACATTATTTATATAAGGTAAAATACATATACATATTATATGGTCTTCACACAGTGATTGAATTTTGCTAATTAGTTAAACATTAGTTAGGGAAATGAGTTATAAAATTTAATTATTATAAAGATTTATTTACATTGTTTGTGTGTAAAGTGAAATAAATTTAATTCGGATCAATATAAATTAAATATCAAATTTACACTAATAATAAGATAAAAAGTCGAAATATTTACAAATGTAACGTTCTCTTCGATATTTTTGGTTATTAAAAAATTTTTTATTCTGATGATGAAATATACATTTTTGTGAAATATATCTCATGAATTGTAAAAAAAAATAATAAATGATTTATTTGCTAGGAACAAACTTTTATTTCGCGTGTTTAAATAAGGATTTATTTCAATGAAATAAACATTACATCTCACAAATAAATTTTTAAGTAGATATCTTCTTCTCGGTATACATATATGAAAGAGAATACAGAATCGTTTGGTAATATCTTCAATATCGTCAAAATTGGAATTCTTAATAGTGCGATTATAATATTTTGTTATCCGTTCGCTTCAACGTCGCAATGATTATGTCGTCACTCCGTACGTCATTATTTCCGCGAGCATTATAATAGCGGACTCCGTTTACTTTTTGTTACAAAACGACGTAGACGCGAGGAGGTAAGACCAAATGCATCGCGCATGCATGCTTTCTTAAGAGAAGACCTGGGTTAAAAAGGGTCGCGCGGTGCTTTTGTCCGAGAGTGAATCGTCTGTATACGAGCGCAGCCAGCTCTAGCTCTGCTCCATTGAATCACCGAGCGTAATTATGCGGAGTCGTGGAGAGCGCGTATCGATCACTTCGTGGTGCATGCCTGACAATGGACGAGCGAGCGGCGGTTCATTAACCGTTCGATTAAAGCAGCATGTGCATCCGCTGTATCCATCCAGATATCCCATCGGATGAGAACGGCTGTCATCGAGAATCACTCCTGGTGTACACACGACGGGGTACTTAAATCGATGATCATCGGCCAACTCGGCTAGAATTTTTACATTCGCGTTATTCGCCATGAGAAACGGTCATGAAAATATGTATCGGTCAATAGCGAGGCACAATGACGATGCAAAAGCTTCTTCCTCCTGACGCCTGATGATCCCAGAACAGTTACAATTCATTATCTCTGTCTCTCTCTCTCTCTCTCTCTTTCTCGCACGTATCAAGAGATCGATTCGAGCGTATTTGAAAGTCTCACGATGACCTTGGTACTTTTTCTTAAATAAGAAGAGGCATTAAGAGGACACGTCATCCAAGATTAACCGCAATCGGTGCGTGCGTAATGTCAGGTATAACGGACGTCGTGCTGTAGCTATTACGAGTGCATCATCTCGCGCGCGAGGTACGCAGGTGTGGAAACTTGTAACCCAATTATAATTTAGATACGTATATGCGGGGGGTATGGATCGACCGAGCCAATTGGCTCTACAAATGCCACTTTCCGGTTGATGGGAAGTTTAATCTACGCGACACGTAGCTATTAGTCGAGTGATTGCGTGCGCTTTCGAAGCTGACTTCCACCGTACGAATCATCGGCGTGAAAGTGTCGATGAGTAGAAAAAGACTAACAGGACGGACGGGCGAAAGAGATGAAGGAGCTACCGCGTTTACGCTACCGGTATATCGTGACCGAGCACTCACGATCGCCGTCTCTCAAGTCACATTCGCGAGAGAAGCCTTCTCTCTTATCTTTCTCGTCTCGTGCCTTCCTTCAATGCGAGAATACGCGCCCAGTAAAGGAGTATGTAGGTCAGGAGGTCTAATTCGAGTGGATGTAGAAACGGATAATTTGTATCCTCTCACAATATTATATCGTGGGTGTGACAATTTTCTCCCGATCGTCTAAATCCGTTGTGTATTACACCGCGTCTTGTCGAAGAAAAGGCGATAGCCGAAGATCGCTTCTCTCTGCGTCTCGGGAAATAAATCGCGGTGATATATAACACGTATAAAACGTACGAGGGATAAACGAGAATGCAGGGACGCGTAGTAAATTAGAGGTGCGTTTACCGCGTTTAAACGCCGCGGCAGATCGCTCCCGCGAGCTCTCGTTCGGAAACCTGTTTATTTTCACTATGTTTATCGATAAGACCGGCGGTACATGAGGTGTGGCGAGTCGCGAAAAAATCGAAGGCTTTCATATTCCGCTATGTTGGCGTCTCTTTCCGCATAGTCCTTATTTTACTATCGTTTGATAAATTTCTTGCTGAAGAGAGTCGGACAGTTCTAGATAGCGCGCATATATATATACTTTAGTATGCATCGACGAGTTCTTTAGAGTAAATTCGGTCTTCATTACGTCCGCAGACAAGTTAAACTACACGCACAATCATTTTCCACTAATGTTAGTCGTCTGCGAGATATGATACTTTGGAGAAAACAGGAGTCACTGATAAAATACTGACAACTGACATAGTCAGTTATATATTTCCAACGTTCAGCCAAGCGTGAAATGAGATTATTCAATAAGGTGATCCATTTATTTTTGATTTATACGTCGTGATCCTCTCGCTGATCTTTCCGCTATCGCAGCGGATCGCGGCTTTATCGTGCGACTACCATTCGTATATCGCGTCAGTCCCCGTGCATAATTAACAATCAATAGCGCGTGACAAATTATTCTGCCATATTAACCGCGGCGAGAATCATTATGTGGCTCATGTATTATTAGTTCCGCTACGTGCGTAGAATTTTGGCACGCTTTCGCTTTATTTGACAGGAATATGAGCGATTGTTTTTTTTTACGAATTTTCGTTTTTTACAGCAAACCAAAAACAATAACAATAGATCAATAATGGCTATTTTTATGTAAAAAAAAACCATGATTTGAATAACAAAATCTTATAAGATAGTAGCATAAAATGATGTTTCTTAATACTTCTTTCTATTTCTTGCTCAGTATTGCTTTCATTTTAGCATCTTCATAAAAATGATGAACACGTAAACGCTTGGAATTATTCGAACAACTTTCAATACGTTTGATAGATAAAACACCTGAGTGGTTTTTAATTTGGATCAACCATCTGCAATGCTATACAAAGCACATCAAATGACACATGAGAGGCAACCGTGCGCTTAAGTACAGGTAAATAACTTTCGAAGAGCCATTAGATAGCACAACGAGAAGAAGCCTCTTCGCGCGTCATTCCAAGGGAATGTGATTTCGAAATAAATATCCATCAGCGTGGTCTTCGCCATTGATGCTGCAATAATCCTCGGATGACGACGTTGTCGTTCAGTCGCACGTGCCTGCATTCATGATCGACTCTTTCACTATTTAGATGATGTTTTCATTTTCCTTTACCGTTCTCTTCCGAGGATTACGTCCGTATGATAGATGATGCGACACCACATACTAGCTGCTAATTAGACATTAAGCAGGATCTCTAGTTTATTTATATTTTTTTACTTGGTCTTTCACACTTGCTGGATCATTCAAGAAATACGATTGTTCTGTATTTCAGTAGAAAGAAAGAGACAGATATTATTTAAAATAAAAGTATAGCAGAATTATAAATTATAAATTTTTATTATATTATAAGTGAGATATTCAGCAATTATTAATTCAATTTTATTTTATGTAAGTTAAAAGAGAAAAATGACTGTATCGATTATGCTTAATCAAAGTCTCAAATTATCTTGAAAGATGACGTGTAAAATTGTAATTGAATTAAAATGACCGATTATATATTTCGAAAAAAATTTAAATAATATAATTACGATAGTAAATTGCAAATACTGCATGCAACATTATAATCAATAATGCTCAAGCGCGTAGGATAACAGGTTGAAAATGTTACGCACATGCAAAGTGCAGCGAGCAGATTATGAGCAAATGTGGGCTTTTCTTTTATTTTTTTAATGTGCTCGCAGAAGCAAACGACCAGCTGATAACATCAGTCATTTATATCGATGATTATAATTTATAAGCATAGAGACACGTGATATAATATGTGAAGGCGCATTAAAAAGATGGATGCAAGTGTGTGTTGCAACAGGTCTTCACTTTGTCCACGTATGTAAAAGCTGTCGTTTACGACGCGTGGTATTGGTATAGGTAATCGCCAAAGGTTCTATGCAATTTCTTCCTTGCATATGCATACATACACTTTGTATGTGTGTATTGCGTGTTTGTGTACAACATAAGGTAAGGTTGGTTTAATAAACGTAATGCACAACGCCAGCAAACCGGCGTTGCCGGTGCAACCACCCCCGACATTGCTTCAAGCTGAAATAGCGGGGGCGGCAGGGCGGGAGAGCAATGTATAGGGTGTCTTGCGAGAGCTTCGATTATAATCATCATTGTGATATAACAAACAATTTGAAAATGTGCATTAAACGATTCACTCTCTCTTTCTCTATATATACTTTTCCTGAGAGTATCTCAAGAATATTAGTTCAATGTACATATTGAACCGCTTGTATCATTAATATCGTATATTATTGATATTTTGTAAATTATGATAATGTATATGTCTCGTATACTCAAAGGAAAATACTTTACACACATAGGATAGGATAAATCTTACAGAGAATCGGTCTAAGTAAATGCAGCAGCAATGGTGACGTAGCGGCATCTCGGATTTCTGAATGTGCCTAAAGTCATTTATCAGATTGCATCGGGCCTAATGCGGAAAATATAGATGTAACCGGTAAAAAGCTTAAAAGGATCTGTAAAACCTGTTTCTCTTACGGCGGTACCAGGTGCCACAAGAGCAGGATACATTCCACACGAGGACACCCCGTAGACACGTATACGGTCTCTTATTCCGGTGTGCTTATACGTTCTCGATGGTCGTGGCAATTTCGTGTAAGCGAATCAGTAAAGCTATTCAGTTAAAACGCGACACGAAAGGAGACGAAAAGAATGTTATTTTAGATATTAAAAAATTAATTTATTTGTTAAATTTTATTTAAAATTTTACAAATAAGTATTAGCAAATTTATAGATATCGAACAATCCAAGTAAATATATTCTTTATAATCGTAGCAAATTTTTGAAGAGAGTATTATAGCATACGTATATATAGCATTGCAAATGTACGTATTTTTTTTCAAGATATTAAATTCTAAATTGTGGATTCTGAGCTGTGGATTTAATACTACTAATTGGGAATCCAATAATATCTTTATATAAGTGTGTTTAACATATACATATATTTAAAATCTCCATATCGCCGCGTTTATGTAAGATTTAACCTTGGGCGATCTAGTCCTTGGAAGGAACGACGAACCATTCGTAAAGCTCGCCGTGAGATACATCGCACCCTCCTGCATCCAATTCCATTCGTACGCCACGATGCGTGTCGATTGGCTGATTATACGCCGCTGCAGGATCGCTCGAAATCAGCACACAGGTATTCCTACGCACGTGCGTACGAATAAGGAGCTCCAATCGATGCATCGCGCTAGGACAATTAATTCAGCCGACGAGCCGAATGGAGCATAAGAGGAAGAACGTGCGCAAAACGCGAAGAGATCGCTCCGCTGTCGTTCCGTCGCGGTGGCTGTGTCCGAATGATAACATCCCTGATATCTTTTGCATGCGTGATGCAGAGTGCGAAAGGACCTGCTCCGTTCATGCGTTTTTTGAATGATCCTCTTAGGTTGTTTTTAATGAAGTTTCTGTAAGAGAAAAACTCGGCGTGAATAATGTAAAGTGAATCTTAACTTCGTCTGTTTATTAGACTAATAAGTATACTGAAAAAAATTTGATAATAATAGTCAAGCTTAGAATGACAGTTAATAAATGCTTTAATATAAAATTAATTTAAATTAAAAATGTTTGATTAGTATACAACAAAGAAAATAGCTTAGATTAATAACCTGTTACTAGATACATGTTTAGGAAAATAGAATTAACACTAATTAAGGTGCTAATTCTTTTCTAAACATGTAATTATTATCAAATGGTTATTATTATTATGTTTGATGATACTTACTAAATATTGCATCAATACGCTAAATAAAATACATTCGATAATAAATATATTGGTTTGATAGTTATTATTGGGCATTTTTCTCAGTGTAGCCTTCACTCTATTTCTTATCAAAACGCAATTCGTTATTATTGCAGTGTTATTTCTACATTTATTCGAATTACGCTTATACGAATTATAAGTATATGATATATACTTATACGAGAAAAGAATAATTTTGCTGAATCACAAAATAGATTTGTAGGAATTTCAAACATGATGAATAATGCTGCAAAAAAAATTTAATATTCTAGCAATTAGTTTGAGCATTCTATATTATTTTGATAGTTTAATACAAAATTATTTTCAGATTTGTATTTAGTTGAAATTTGAGATATTTCAACAAAACTGTTCTTTCTATGAACGCGAATGATGAAGCGATTTCTTATATGTAAACGTGTGTTTACGTGATCGTCATTACAAATTTGTTAACGGAAACGATGAAAAGTGGTTTATTAAATAGTTAACTGCTAGAAGCCGAATGCGTGATTCTTGAATGAATGAAATAACACCTTACTCTCGTAACATGCGAAACGGAATGGGTACTTGTATGTCGAATGACTTACGAGTTACGAGATTCGATTCCAACATCTTCGCTCTATGTACCATTGTGAGCGAATGCTCGCTGTAAGAACAACGGTTATATATTTTCAAGCGGAAATAGCGCGGGACGAATGCATTTCTATCACTGTGATTTAAAAGTAGCATGACATAACGCGTCTCTCCCCACAATGTTATGTTGCACCGAGGTAAGGTAAAATTTGTGCCGCACGTGGTCGCGACAACGGTCGCCGAATCGGACACGTCGTGCTCTATCAAGTTTCTCGAAGGGCAGGATCGAACGCGGTGAATTGCGTTCTCGTATAATGTATGCAGCGGGATGGAATAGGGAAACGGAATAACGAAAGGGAGTGGACGTGTCACTAATAAAGGAATGAAATGCGACGGTCTTCGTCTTCGTAATCCTCAAATGCTTTTTATACAAAATTCGCGGGGGAAGGGTATAATATTCGAATACGGGTGAACAATCGCTTTGTTGGCAGTGATTTATGGATCTTTACAGGGGCCACGACGACGACGACGACGACCGTCTAGTGTCACGACGAGTTTCGTATCATACTCACTTCACTTCCGGGATGTCGTGAATCAAACAAACACGTCGCGATTGGTGCGACTATACGAGCTGGCACGCCGGATCTGTAGGATTGTAGGTGCTCCTTGCAAATTTTATGATGAACACGCATAAAGAATCTATGCGTTTTCTCAACATAGTTATGGTATTATGTGTCCAGTATTCTAAAATAACTTTGCTATTGCAATTATAAAGATATTTAATACACAATCAAATGCGTTTTGCATAATCAAATTGATATATAAAAGAAATAAGTTACTTACCCTTGTCTATCTTTATTCTAAAATATCTTTTTTCAAATTTAATTATTTTTTTATTGTTATGGAAGTTTTATTGTTATTTTATTTTAATGATCTGATTAATACAAGGCGTTCGTAATTACATTTTATGCGAAAGTATGTAAAATGGTTACGAGAAGATAATTTTGAAATACGAAATATAGTCATTATTAATTGGCTTTGAAATTATAAAAGTTACATGTATAATATTAGATATTAATTAAAAATACTGATTTATCAAAATAACTTTTAGGTATTTTCTTCTTGTTTAAGTGGAAACAATCAACAAGTCAATAAATAGTGAGAAATTTGATGAAATAACTGGTTGTGTAAACTAAACACAGAAAACTGGTTTAAAACCTCCCTATACGATCACTAAATTCGAAAGAACGTTTGATTCATTGATGATATTAAGCGAATATACGTTTTGTCGTATCACGTTTTATGTCAGAGACTCGTCGAAATATGAATTGGGCACCGGGATAGTTTATGGGTTATCATAATACAGCTTAAACGCCCAAACGCGTTTATTGTTAGCTATTACGATACGGATTTATTCCGGCTACCTGCCAGCCAGACGGCGACCGATTACTTCCACCGTCATTTCGTCACACGAGAATAGTCCCCGGAATCTCAGCCTCGACCCTTTCACGTCCGCTTCGAAGACTATAAAACTTCAATCGTACCGCCGTCGATCAATATATTCGCATTACATTCGCATAGCGGCCGCGTGGAGACAAATAAAAGCAATTGTTCGCACACTGCCGATCGGGCGGTGCACGTGGGAGGTCGGAGCTGAGCTCAAAAGTCGATAGCCGGAAACACCGCGGGTCTTGTTAGCCGATGATCTAAGCAATCTAAGTGTGGGCGCTAGATCATAGGCCAGTCAATCCTTCAAAGCGAGTAAATATGGCGAAAGAGAGTATCCGTGATCGGGAGCGATAGGCGAAGGCGATAGATCTTTGTTGATACACTTTTCGCCTCGTCCAATTTCCTCATATATCGCGATGTACCATTTCTCTCATTTTTCGGACTGTCACGTATGACGCGCAAGACGTTTCAGATATATCACGATGCGGCGGATACCTATCGTTGACGAGCGCAGGAAATTGGAACCGCGTCTGAGTGAGAATCAAGCGCGCGATACCTGGTGGGCGTCGATCGTGCCCACGAGCGATCACACGGCGATCTTCTGGATCACGCTCCAGAGACCGACCTGGAATAGATCAACCGCTCTCGGATGGGGATACAAGGGTGGGGTACGTAGAAGCGTGCGCTCGCAGTTTCTATTATTCCCACGCCCACCGTCACTGGACAGCCACGAGACCGCAGAACAGCCCCTAACCGTAGTCGTCTCTAACCACTGACATTAAGTTTGAAAAAGCCGACCATGAGCCGATTCCATCGTCTTTACCGCGGCCTCGAGAATCGTCGGGATCACTCCGACGGCACTAAAGTCCTTCGTTATACGGTGACCTCCGCCAATACGATGATCTTTGCGCCATCACCATCGAATTCGGAAAGCCGGCTTGTCTCGACAACGATCGTTTCTGCGCGAGAGTCCCCGCGAAAGCGACTCTCCAGCATTGTAATTGAAACCGCGCACCGGTAATCTCGTAGGAAACGTCAGATTATCGGCCGCTTATGTCGAAGGGAAATGATTTATTCGACAGCGATCGCACGAGCTTACGTAAACTGGCAATAGCTGTAGGAAATATCCGCGTGAGAACCCGCCGGCTTCTAACTTCTGCCACGAGATTAAGTCACGCGTGTATCGTGGCGCGCGCGCCGTAAAACTTTCAGCTGTATATCCCTCCGGAGTACATAAATGTCTATGTCATAATGATAAGATTATCTTTATTGCCTAATAGCGCGTCGTCGTTTTCCTTACTTTGACGTGCGGTTGATGAGAAATCGTCATCGATGCTCGCTTATGTCCGCTTGTTCGCTCGCGAAAAATGTGAATTGTAAGCTTTAAGCTACGTTATTTTACTTTCTACATTACACCCACTCGTTTGTAAAGCGGTTCGCGACATTCTGAACTTGCCAAAGCCGCGCGAATCCTCGAGTTCTCCTCTGGTAATCATTAAATTGCAGGACCAACGACTGCAGCCGTCGTCCTACGCACGGAGGTATGACATGAATCTGGCATACCGAAACCATCGCTTCGAAAATGGCGAGTCTTCCAAAGATTGTTTCATCAGACTATTTTTTATGTCGAAGACAACTAAAACGAGATTGATAATTAATCTTTTAAATATCACGTTATTTATTGCAATTCTTCCAAATAAAATTAGCAATTCTTTATCAACTTATATTTTACAAAATATTAAAAATCGGTATATTATAGTTTATAAATTATGCATGTTGGATCTATCAATTTACAATTTGCCGCGTTTAACAAAGCAAAGGTCTTCTTTGTTAACAATCATGATTTAATAAATTTCAATTGTCAATTAAAATAGATTGTCTCTGGATTCTCTCTATATCTTCACTTCCATCACGTTGCAAGTAGTAACCTTGACTTCTTGCTATCACTTGTGTAATTATTACTCTTAACTAAACATTACTGTTCGATCTTTCGATTGTAGGATTTCATTACGAGCATTCAGTCGTTATGACATGGCTTGACCGCGTCCGTTACGTTTGTACGCGATACCGATCCGTATCGATGCATCTCCGGCGCCGCACCTGTATACCGACGTTGTTATTACCTGCATCATTATCTTTATCAAAACAGTCAATCTTCATTAAAATCCTGTACAATGTTGCTCGAAGCACTGGCGAGGGCCAACCGGATCTGGAATCCAGTTCGTCGACTATCCTTCGGTGCGAAGCTGCTCTTGTAGACAAATGAAATTCTACGTATATTCGCATATTGTTACGTATAGTGGTTAGATCATTTAGGAAGCAATGAATGCAGGCATAAATCGTGTACGAAGAGAAGAATAACGGAAGAATGGAATACACAAGTCGACAACGTCAGAGAAGTGGATCCATAAAGACGGAGAGTGCTCGCTATTGCTGAGTGCAAACGCATGCTGCTGCTGATAAGACGACTCTTCGCACTCATCACATAAGCGACCGCGGTCTACCTGATAATCCGTAAAATGCATAATGATTTATTATTACACCGTTCGACGAGGTATGTAGATACTACATCTATCCTCGCGACTCTGAAAGTAAATTAGCGCGATAATGACCGTTGGTACTTGTTTTGTCATAGAAATAAATGAATGAATATATGTGGAAGTAAACATACAATCTTAAAAAAATGTAAGTTTCCTCGACATTTTACGATTCTCTATATTAAACTCGGATAATTATATTGTCTGAAAACCCTTACAGAAATCTAATGCTAGCCAATTTGATATTAATTAATATAATACTGAAAGACAGTAATTAATTACAATAAATTGATTAATATTATATTTCTGTAACAACAATAATATGTTCATGTAGAAAAAGTAATTATAGTAAGTTAGATAGTATTTTTTGGAAAGAAGGAGCTATTGCACATTTAAGTATTTTTGTGCTTAATATATGAGAATGAATGCATAATTTTCTTTTCTAGTAATAATATCGAGCAATTATCTAAAGATTTTACAATACACTGAAATATTACTTTATGCTCAATCTATCGTAAATTCAATTAAGCTTATAATGTCTGGAAATTAAATGAATAGTTACCTGTTGTAGATAAAGTCAATCAGTACATATACATATACAGTAATATACATATATCTCGATCTATATTTATTAGTTTGTATTTATTGTATTTATAAATATTTTTAATTCTTTACTATGTAATATATTATTTATTTTATTTTAGATATTAATTTACTGTGAAATTTAATAAACTTTATTAATTCTTAAATAGATGTATATGTAATATTAAACATTACATCAAATGATCAAATCTATATATGTATTTATTGTTTTAGACTATTATACATTTTTTTTGTTCAGAGATATATCTATGAAGATTAAAATTAATAATTAAGAATTGCTTGTCATATTATATATAGATTTGAGAAAAATTTTATCACAGATGTACGAAAGAAATTAAAAAATGAACGATTGTTAATAATATTTTTCCAAGGTATTTATTCCAACATAGATTATAGATAATAAGAGATAATATGAAACATGACTAAAATATAACTAATTATATATGTGACTGAGCGCCGAAATCTTACAATTAGACAATTTCGCTTATGTAGCTTCAATTGTTCATGATAATAATTAGATGTTTACAAGAGGTAACAAATGAAATAAAGAAAGAGACAGAAAGAAAAAGAGAAAGGAAAATATTTATATATACAAATATTCAAACTTAAATATCCACAAAACGGAATTCTTCTTCCTTACATTACGTCACCGAATGCAAGGAATTAAAAATAAGTCATTGCACAAAGTCACTCTACTATACGGTTACAATTACTAATTAAGGCATATTTAACAATGCTATAAATAAGTATTAATAATGAGCTCGCACATTTTTCCTATTCTTTTCTGTTCATCACAGACCGATATATGAATATAAATCGGTTATTAAACATAGTTAATATAACTATGTAACATAAACTATAATTTTATATATGTATATAAATGTATATACGTTTCATCTTAATAACGTTACATGTATGATAATAGTCTTGGTAATGGAGCACACAATATATATGTATATATACGATGTATGGAGCCATTTGTTCTATGCATCAATTTAATTTCCTAGAATCCATCTCTCACATACGCTTTACAAAATAAAAATTAAAATTAAAATATTGCTTTCGATTATAACCAAAGACCGAACGTTGTAGAAATATCTATAGACATTGTAAATACTTATTACTAATTTATAATAGAGATATATGCTTTGTTGGTTATAATTACGACTAATATTTTTGGTACATGTGCCAATTCTATTTATATAATTAATTTACTACAAAAAAAACTATATCATAAGTCTTGAAAATATTACTGTTCTCGTATTATAAAATTAAGGATCAATGATTATACGTATTGTGCGATAAAATAATATTAATGTTTGATGATGATGATGATAATTGTTTGTATAATTGTGTTTGTAATGCATATATATAGCATTTTGTCGTTTATGGATTAGGTTTACGCGCGCATTGAGCATGTTCATTATAACTCGATCAAAATATTAACTTAATAAGTATAAGTTATATACATAGGCTCGTCATTCGATGAAATTGCAACGTTTTTGCTATTGCAAGATACGATTGCACTAATACATTTGTAATAAAAATAGGCACTAATTGATATTAATATTAAACTTCTTGAGCTATAACGCACATTTGTACATCAATCATCGAGAGACGTACAAATAAAAAACGCTTTGTCCTAAACCATTCCCCATCGATTAAGTATAGTATTAATATTTCATTAAAAATATTTCATAATTTCTCAAAAAATATATTTCTATATATATTCCATTATAATCGTACTGTCAGTATCATTTACATTTTATATAATTAATCGGTTTATTAATCTTATAAATTATTAATGATTAAAATAAAAAATAATGGAATATTAGAGAAATATCGGAAGAAATGTTACGCAATCACTACGAAATCTTTTATAAACATTTTAATAATTCATCATCATTTACGTGATATATATATATATATAAATGGCAAATAAAATACCAATTTATATACTGCTATCGGATATTCGACGTGAAGAATGAACAATATTTTGCACCAATAGAATCTATAATAATACGAATTATAGGAAAATTTTAATAAAATGATAAGAGGAAAGAGAACACTTCGAAAAATTAGCTGTATAAAAAAATATGGATATTATATGGCTAATAAATTTGATTTCTCTTGGCATTATTAATTCACGATTGTCGTAGCGTTACAGTAACCTTACAAAACGTCATATTAGATATATATAAAAAAGTGGTATCACAATATCATGACGTATGCGAACGAACGAATCGTAACAAAGTTATATTATAAGAGTGAAAATTACAAATTAACTAGTGTAGCAACAGTGTGCACTTTAATATTAATCGATGTCTTCTTACAGTATTACATTATTGCACAACGGTACAAAAATATTTCCAATATTTCCCATTAAATTGTAAAAGCATTTCGCTTTAAATATTATACTTAAAACTTTTCTTCGTTGTGAGTGTAAATAGTCGATTGGCAATAAGTTATTCGATTTTTTCCGCATGACTTTGTTTCACGAGGATTAATCGTTTTACACTCGAGTCGAGAAAGAGAGAGAAAGAGAGAGAGAGAGAGAAAGAGACAATTTAATAATTGCATATATAAAATATATTTTAAATATATTCTCCGAATATATATAAAATATATTTTAAATATCTTCTCCTAAGATTGATCGTCATATATATATGTATAAAGTCTTTAATGTATAAATTACTATTTACAACATAATGGCGAAACCTACTATTCTTCTTCATTGATCGCTAAAGACGTACTTGTAAATGCGACCAATGCAATTTACAATAAAATGTTCGGAGAACATCTCTCTTGTTATACCTTTTTACATTTTAAGTACAAAATACTTTTAAAGATATATAAAACAACAAAATTAATATAAATAATAAGACTATAGAAGATATACAGAAAAGAGATAGAGAGAGCGAGAGAGAGGGAGAGAGAGAGAGAGAGAGAGAGAGAGTGCACTATCTCTTACATTTATCAAGAATAATTATGCTATTTCTAGAGATAAGAAAATACGTTACGACAATTAACCAGAAATCCTAAAGAAGAATTTGTGATATGTGAAAGTCGGCGGATTCTCTCGATTCGATCTCATGTATACCTCGATTTTATAAAAGTTTGGAAAATTAAAGATTGTGAATAAAAAAGTATAAGGCAAAGTAGTTATCCATTTCGGAAATCTATATTTTACCAGGACAATCGACCTATAAAGAAGAATTTTCATCAAGAAATCTTGATGAGAATATATATAAGATAAGATAGAATACTATTTCTATAGTTCTATACTTCGCGTTACGATTTAAAAAGATTTATAAGTGAAAACACGAGGTATCTTCAGGAAAATTCACAGATACTAGTTATTTCACCGATAAAAAATCTAGACAATCAAGAAATGAATAGATCTGTCACATGAAGTGACATATATAAGATGTATTAATGAACGAAGATGAATCTCAGGATGCGTCAACAGAACTGTATTCTCTAATTTGAGTCTAATTAGTTGAATGAATAAAGTCTGTATTATCGATGTCGTCCATCAAACGTAAACTTCACCTCTCTTGCTACTAGTAACGGTCGTGGTAGATATGCTCGTAGATGACGTCGGGGATGTCGTGCTACTTGAAAGCGACGCATTTGTACACGAGACGGTACTAATTTTTCTTGAGGCATCTTGACCCCTTTGATTGGACCTAGAGAGATCATGACCGAAACTGTTGGTCCTCGATCGAATGCCTTGATTGTGGGATCCAGTGATCAGCCTGTCTATGGCAAGACCGTCTTGTCTACTCGACACGGAGGCTATGCGAATTTCTCTCGATTGCAATCCTGGAGATTGCGGCAACGACATGCTTCTGTCGTTACTTAGCTGCGCCGGTGATACTGGTGGACCAGGCAACGAGGCCGATCGTCTACCTCGCGCATCTATCGCCATCGCCCTATTAGTTTGAATTCCGGGCACAGCAGCGGTGACTACATAGCCCAGTTTCTCGGGTCTCATCAAGATTGGCGAACGATCGTTGTAGCCATCGAAAATGGGTGAACTGCCGTTGCTACCCATCGGACTGTTATTATTGTCGATCAATGGTGTCGAGCGATCCTCTTGTCCAGTGATACTTCCGCTCCTGCTGCTACCGCTTCCGCTACCTTCCTCTTCACTGCTCGTGACTTCCGTCAATGTCGCCTGGACGCTGTTACTCTGATTATTAAGATGTGGCGTTGTGGTTGTCGCCGTTGTCATCAAACCTAATTGCGTCAAATGGCCCATAGTGACTGGTGTTAAGGTAACTGGCGTCATTAGGCCAGCGCTGGTCAACGTCGGCGAAAGCACGGCCTGCGCCAAGGCCGCCGCTCCTGATTTGCCTGAAGCGGGTGAGCTTTCAGTCTCCTGTATCGGCGACAATACCACTACCGACAAATCAGTTGGATAGTGACCATTTGCTGGTATCACGCCCACCACACCTGCGCCGATGTTTGCCGCATTAGCGGCGGACAAAGCCAACCTCTGTTCACGATCGATTACCTCCTTCGTCACATCCGGAGTCGGTATGCGTGGTCTGTTCTTCAGAGATACTGGCACCGAGTTCAGCTTCGTCATAGTACCTGTAATTATTAATAATTATGGTGACCGTTAGAGCGATATTAGCTTGGTTGACTGGTTCCGGAATCGAGATCATTCCGAGGACGTACGTAGAAAATATGTAATGACGTTGTCGATTAAACTAACGACTAACATTTCTCGGTTGAAAACCACTACGTCGAGCGAGCGTGAAAATGAGTTTTAGACTATTGCTTTGGCGCCAGGAAGCATATCGAGTTACACTGACGAGAATATAATTAGACATGAGACGTGGACATGATACTTTTGCACAATACCATCTTTCTCTTTATAAGAAAAAAAAGGGTAAAAAGAAATACAAGGACTTTAGAGAATTTTCTCATGGATGTAAAATAACCGCGGAAATTGCAGAGGTAACGCAAGATCGAATATTGCGTAATTTTCCTCATACGTGGAAGCAATAAAGGAAAAGCTTGCGATTCTTCGAGACTTTCTTTTAAGATGAATTCATGACTCAGAGGAAAAAAATCTTTCGATTAGTAACCGCCCAGGTTTTCTTCGAAAGCACATTACTGAGACAAAGAACATCGTGAAAATAAAAATATAGAATAAATAAAAGCTATGGACATTTAATTCATCTTGAAATAATTTTGTGTAAGAAAAGAAAATGTTGCTACTCTCAAAGATGTATTTTGCTTTATTCGATGATTATGGTAATTGTAATGTACTTTAAAATAAAAACAAATATAATTAAAAAATAGATATAATTAATAAGACATTGTTATTAACGTTGTTCGTATAAGTTTTATCGAATACATAAATAAATCTGAAATAAAGAAAAAAATATCTGAAATAAAGAAAATTAAGATTAACGTACAATCGTTAACATAAAAGCTTCTACGCACCTTGACGACCCATACGCTGGCTTCGAACGCTCTTTCGTCCGACGAGACGATCGTAGAGCGACATTTTGAGATTAGGATTGTTCGTTTGCGGCAGACCACCAGTCTCAGGACTGCTGTACACGCTATTGTGACGGTTTCGTGTGAAGAAACCACCGCCGCTGCTATACGTAGTTGAGGAACTACGTACCGAACCAACTCGGGTGATCTGCCTTTGGAACCAGCCGTTCTTCTTTCGTTCCACTAATGGAGTATCCACGCTCTCCTAATGAACGCACGAGATTTATTATCAAAGGTGTCGCAAAATTGTGGCAGAAAATAAATTTATATGAATCGACAAAACAAAGATTGAGACCCTGCATAATTGTTCGTAGACGTCTTATCGGTAAATATATAATTGTATAAAAGAACGCAAGTTAAAGTTTATGTTATAAAATTATTTCGTTATTGTTACTGTAAGCAATTCACTTACATAATCGGCGTACACATCATCCTGATGAGATTTACGATGCTGACCGTGACTATGAATCTGTGTGCCCAGCATAACGTTTGCATAAAATGCTCACTAGCGACTGTGTATGGCAAGTCCTTGGGTACAACTTCGTCCCAATATTGATCTTTCAGGAGCTCCGGATGTTCCTCGTGCATCTCATCAACGATCATGTAACCTGCCTGTTATACGTGCAGTGATATAATGAGAAAAAATATATTAACATTCGGTTAAAGAAAAAATTTGAAGTATACAGTAAAGAACATATTTCCATGCACAAATATTATGCTGTAATATCTATCTACTTTCCTATATATGTAAGAAATATTCATAACTAATAATGGATTGTGGATTTCTTAAAACTATCATTTTTTATAATCGCCTTTTTTGCTTTTACGTACCTTGATATGTCTATCTATCAACCAGTTCAGTTCGATGTCGTCATCATCTTCGCCGAAAGGATTAATCAACACCTCTGCAACTTTCAACCATCCAATGTAAAAACAAAACTGCAAAGAACATATACGTCGGTTTTATAAAAAGTCTGAAAGATTATGCAGGAAGACTCCTACGCAACATTCTAGTCAGTAATTGAAGATAGTATCGTCCATTTTAATCACCTGTAGCGCTGTGAAAAACGGGAAATACATGTCCGGTTCTTCATATTTTCCGGTGCCATTGGAATGTTCGACGAATTGTCTGCCAAGTAAAGCCGAGAAAAAGTAGGCGTACAGCGATAATGTTACCACCTAAAAATACATTGAAAGCTTTGTGACAAAGTTCTTATTATACTATGTCGTTATATTATCATAATATAAAAAAAAACATAGGTAGAGCGAGTAAAAACTTTTACGAAGAAGTTCGCATTCATTACGATAGGAAAGATTACCGCGTGTGTTATATTTCTTTTAAAGAACAGTTGCTTTAAACGTAAAACAAGGTCGATAGAAAATTATTTCCACCGGAAGTCTCGAACTTTGTTAGTCGACTTCGTTTTGTCGCTTTTTCTGTGTCATGTAAGTACAAGCAAACAGGTTTAATGAATGAATATCAAGGTCGTCGCAAGCGCCGCCTTTCTTATTGAAGGTTATCAGGAAACAGCAATTTATGCAAAAATACAGTATGACTTGTGCATAAGAAAGACAACAGATAATTTCATGTGGACTTTGAACATTTCGGAATCGCCAAATCCAAAAGATTCCTCCTGAATATAACGTAAAATCATTCTCGTAGGCATGACGTAGAAAAATTATTGTTCAACTCTCTTGTCGACCTTGACCATGCAACATGTATCGGCTTCGTGTTTCATGCACGTTTTATTATCCGCGCTGCATTGGTTAAAGTTTTTTAAAACGCCCAAAGGAATATTCCTTTTAATTAAACTTATTGTAATATACACTGCAGTACGTACATAAATTGTAATAACTATGCTTTCTTGTAAGCACAAGTGTTAATATCTTATATTAAAATAAGATGTGCTGTAATTACATAGTCGCAAAAATTTTAATGAGTCAAGTCTCAGTTGTATTAAATAAGATATTTTAAAATTCATCCTGCAATGATTCAACTCTTTTTTAAATATCCAAATACAAGAAATATATATTTATTTATTCCATGTAGAAAATGAGAATATATTCTATGTCAAGTTTAGATTAAAATGATTTATTTTCATACATGATACATGGCATATCGTAAGGCACAACGTCTTAAAATCGTTTGTTACAAGGATAAGTAAAAACGTTTGCAGAGTAAACGCAAGCGAATGCAATAACAGCGAGCATCCAAAACGGGTATTAATCTTCGACGGATGTATCATTACGCGGTGAATACTCTGCGGTCGTTACGCGTAATCTTCTTGCGATTTCACGGAGTATGTCGAATCGCGCTATCGTCTTGAAAGAGATTTATATTGTAATTTATACGTAAGAAAAACACTATAATACATCATTGCTTTGCTGGATTTTTTCAAATTAATAACAAACGTAAATAATTTTAAATATTAAGTGTTAATTGTCATTTTTTAAAAATATAATAGAATAAATAAAAATGTATCTTTATTTATTCTATTGTACATGATTAACAATAAATGTATTTGAATACCTACTATTTATATATTTAGACATATTAATGAGTATAATTATTAATAATGATAAAAAAATGAATAAAGGAAAGTATTTAGAAATTTGATGGTAATACAAAACGTTTCATAAAACAAAGATTTGAACGGAGTTTCTCGTCGCATCACGTTCGCCAGATTTGCGAAATAATGCGGTCTTTAATTCCTTGAAAATAGCTTTTGCACCAGTTAATTAAGAAAATTAGTTGATGAACAATTACAATTGCACAACGCATACATGTTTGCTAATTGTAAATACGAAATACATCTTTCGAGAAGAGATTCATTTCACTGCTTCAACATCCTTAAATGTATTCTCCTGAATTCTAGATAAAAAGAACTGTTTAGAAGGTTTATGTGACGCAAAAAAATAAAGAAAAGGATTAATAATTGCTGTGTAATTAACATCGATAGTTCGGCGTGCACTGTTATTAATAGTTTGAATTAGTAAAAACTAAAATGTGTAAAAGCTAAAAAATTGTTTTGCAAATAATTTTAATTACCAAATCACAATTATTTCGATTAAACAATAACATTTTTTACCATCTGCCAATGATACTATTGATAGATAATTTTTCCATGGCGTTAATATGAAAAAAAATGAGCAGAAAAGCTTACAAAAGTAATGTTATTTTTCCTATCTTTTACACGTAAAAGACATATTATAGAATGCATAAAACTGATTATTAGAATTTCGTTATTTTTAAATTATCTAAATAAGTCTCCGCTGTATTGTTAATGCGTAAATAATATATTTATAAGGTATAATTTGCAAATTAGAATGTACTTATCATTGAAGTTAATTACAAACGTTTCTGAATTTAACTCCTTTTCAGTGCGAAAGTCAAGTACAAACTACAGTATACAAAGTACTAGTGGTTTTGCACTTGAATGGTTCAGCACCGAAGAGGAATTAAGTCCAGAGTCAAAACGTTTGATGTTAACTTCATTGATAAGTACTTACTAATTGCTTGCAAATTATATATTATCGCCTTATAAATATATATTATTTATGCATCGCAGAAGCAATTTACTTATATTTGATTTATTCTTGGAGCCACAAAACTATTTTCGCTTTTAATTATAAAGTTTATCGATTTCAGATGAGAATACTCACCTGAGTGTAGACTAGAGGAACACAGACAGTATCGTAACCAATCAATGCACCAAGCCTCTTCCGGATATCGCTGAGTTCGACAAGGAGGGTTTGTACTACATGATCGCTAGTAATCAGAGCTTCTTTTCTTGCCCTGTTGATGATATTAGTCGCCCAGACCAACGGCATCCAATATTTAGACATGGCCGCCTTCTTGTTCATCATCTCAAAGATTTTTTTCTCCGATTCCATCATCAGACCTAAGAAAATCAACGAGATTAAGCACGAGATGTTTTTTTTGCTTGCTCAACTTAAGTAAAAAACATTTCCGGACGTCCCAACGAACTGTGTAATTACACAGAACTTTCCCCGTGCGAGATGCTTGAAAAATTTTCTCGACTAGATATACAGGTGCTTGTATATTGTAAATCACGATCAATATCACAGGGCAGTAAGTCAGCTAACGTGAGTCTCGCAATGCTCTGCGATCCCGCATTAATTAACAAATCCATCAGCACGGTTCGTTAATCGGCAGTGAATTATCAAGCAATCAGCATTTTTCGCTGACTTTCGCGTGCGTAATTCTATGTACATAGAATAGTCATATGTTTATTTGAGCTATGTGGTAGACTTGTGGATGCGTACGTGAAGCTGTACATAAACTACTAACGCAAAACATGTCCATTGTCTATGTTTCCTCGAAACTAAAGTGAAATCGCCAGTTAGATAAGAATTCTATCTTATTTCCTGATTAGCAAAACATATACAGACAATATCCTAAAGTTTTGCTAAACGTTGCCGCAAATAAACTTTCTGAGTAAAACATTGTTTTACATTTTTATAAATCGTATATTACGTTCTCATAAATCAGTTTTATTTTATATACCATGATTAAATTTTATTGCTCTAATTCTATATAAATTGAAGCGTAAAAAAAATGTCATTATATAATATAGCCATATATTTATTAGATATAAATAGTAAATTTAATAATAATCGAAAAAAGCAAATTCCCATAAAAGAAGACGCTCAATGTCTTTAGTAGATGACATTGTTATATGCAATTAATAAGAACTGGACAAAAAGGATCAAATATTTGTTATCTGATTAAACAACAATTATGTATCATTCATAACTAGTGATATGAGTTTATCGCAAATATTGGACACGTAATGAGAAATTGTAAAAAAATAAGCGTTTGATTAATCCAATAAATCACTTTTATTAATACTAGCTAGGTAAAAAAAAGCTAATATAACGTATTAACTTTCATGTGCAGATTTGCGTTAAAAAGGTCGAGATGTAGAAATTATCTAAACCAAGATTATACGATATATATGAACATGATACGTCCAACTTCTCTTTCTCTTTCTTCCGCACTAAATCTCAAAGCAACGTTCATGAATTGCCATTTGACATCTTCCTAGTGAAAGTCAGTGAAACAAATTTATTTGTATATGTCTGTTTATAATTATTTAAACATTAGTACAGCTCAGAGAGAGAGAGAGAGATATATATAACTTGAGATAACTAAGACATTTGAGTACAGCAATACTAAGTTCTTGCATCTACTATTTTTAGTATTGATGAATTATACTTTATTTATTATTAAATTAAATTTATTTGTATATTTTCTGATAAATATTATATTTTCCCTTAAACAATATTGTTCCCTTATCTATAACTTGAATAATTTTTTATAAATATATCTAAGCATAAAATAATTATTTAAAGAATCATATTAAATATAGAAAAAGTTTCATTCATTGAAATATAAAATTAATTCATAGAACAGAATTTAAAAAGCGTCTGATTTATTTTTCAAAATCAATAAAAACTAAAAAAGTGTTCACACAATAATAAAAATTTTCTTATTTCAATGATCACATTTTCTTGTCATTGTACAATGAATTGTAATAGATCCACGATCAAACAGTAGATTGGACTTTAGTCTGGAAGTGACCGTAGTTGAAACAAAAACTATTTTAAAAGTCATGGCGAAGTCGCGGCAAAGTCACCGCAAAGATTAACTATACTAGCTCAATTGGTACCCGGATCGAGTAACGGGAACATTGTAATTTTTTTCGAAGATCGTTAGAGTAGAAAGGGTCGTTCGCACGAACGTATATCCGTCTAAGCTGGGACAATGCCCGAAAAAAATGAGGCAGCCTTACTGCGAGCAGTTATCGAAATAACTTGCGGCGTCACTCCGACAAGTCATTGATCGAAGAAACTGTCTGGAGATGAAAGACTCTCCAGTGGAAACGTGTAGATTACTAATGACGGTACATGCACGCTCTTTTATTCAGCAGGCGTAGTTGGATCAGATACACACCTTAATAGCAAAAACTGACATAGAGACAACCAGGCATTTAATTTAGCGCTTTCCGTGATTTATACACCTTAAACACATACTACATTAAAATTTTTTTTTATTTACGTTAGATTTTATCCTCCTATTCATCTCTTCGGTGAGATGGACGCTCATATGCATAGCACGTATGTATGCTCGTGCATGCTTAGCACGCATGTTTCAGCATCGTTTCTTTGTTACACTGTTTTAAGGATCGCACATTACCCCGTTCTTTCTTTTTATGTATACTCATATATTACATCGTATTCTTTAATATATGTATATAAATCTGCAAAAGCAATATAGAGCTTTGACCAAAAATATTAGGCATCTTATCAATTACTATTTAAAGTTTTAGCTTAAAAACTAATTTATAGCGTTTATTATAAATTATCCTTTGTTTTAAAAACGCTTTAAACTTACAGATAATGCCGGTAACCAAAAAGTAACAATCCAGGTAAAAGAATTCGAGATAAATAAAAAAAATACTTAATATTTTTGGCCTGTAGTTCTAATTTCTATAAAATAGAATAAATAATTATCGCCTCCAATACAAAATAAGATTTATATAAATATAATATCTAATAAACAAATATAAAATAAAACCGGTCAGATGTTTTACCGTATTGGATTTTTAATCAGAAAATATATTTTGTAATGTATACGACACTTTTAACGAATACTGGTAAACATCACAGAATGTTTGAACTGAAATTTGATTTTTGAATGATCGATCGGTTTGATACGCGATCAGTTCGCCTCATTCATCTTGTGACCTTCATACCGATGTGACACACAGTTGCATAGAATCGTACAGTAATGAGCTCGAGAATTCGCAGGCCGCTATTAAAGTAATGGCCGATAATTCATCGAATGACTCATTCGAGTGCCATGATGCGTTACTAGCAGTGAAGACTGTAAGTATATCGAAGAGATATTAGTGGATTTTTGCATAAACGTTTAAAGTAAAATGAGAAATAATGCGAATAATTAAACAAATTAAAACCCATCGTTGTTTGCAATAATTAAAAAGCATTTGCTATTTAAGAAGTATTTGTTTTTATTTATGTGTGGTGTATACTTTCACGTGTTATACATTTCGATTTAAGATTTTCATGAAAAATGTGTGGCGCCAGGCGCCACAAAAATTTCGAAAGCGCGTTCACAGCTGTAAAGGTGATTTACATTTACTTTCACGGGTTTTAACGGGTCACACAAATTTGTAAGATGACACTTAATTCACGCGTTGGTGTAAAATTTATCGCTCGAAGCGAAACATACGCCATGTGTCTGACGACATAGTGCCGCTACTACTACTCTAGGAGAAGAGAATTACTTAATGCCGTTAGTAGGTATATGTTAATAAAAGCAAATCGACGCTTATTAGAAAAGTGCCTGATCGTGCTTCAGGTCTCCGACCCCATAGTTGTTTACATTAAACTGTAGGTCATAAATCATAATCATTATATAGATGGAAAACGGTAGAACATCCGTGGTGTTGGATATAAAATTCAATGTGCGTGTAATTAGTTTGAATCCTCGATCATTAAATTTGGATTAGCAGCCAGCTTTCTTCGTAGCATTTACTCTTCGATTGATATAAATAGATAGTAATGTTGTAGAAAATAAAATTAAAGTACACTTCGATACGCATCAATGCGCGTAGAAATGTACGAAAAAGTCAAAATATTTGGTTTGTTTTCGTATAATATTTATCTATTATTTCTTGCAAATGCGCAAAGAATTTTCTTCAGTTTGAAAGTGGTTTTTATCAACTTAGAATATAGCCGACAAGAGCAATATTAATGTGAAAATTACAACATAGAACTGCACCTTTGGAAAGAAACAAAGAACTTATTTTTCAAAAATGATTACTCGACGGTGCGAATAAGATTCCAGAAAATTGTAGCGTAGTTAAGTTTCGCAAGTCTCATCAAAATAAAACGACTTCAGCATTGAAGAAGTGGTTCCATCCGTTCTTGGTAGGATGTTTACCTCCCGGGACCATTGGCTACATCGACGTGGATGAGCAAGATGGGGTACGAGCACAACAGAACAGGGGTGAAGGATGCACGGTACAGGTCAACAAACGCGGAGATCCTTGCTGCGCTGGCAAGGTCGTGATTAAAATAAAAAATAAACCGAGTTCCCTCGGTCCTACCTGCACTTCGTATACTTGCCAGCTCGCCGTGACGACGCTGAAAAGCATCCTTCGGAGAAAACCAGTCTGCCGTCCGGTTCATAACTCCTTAAGTATAGTTTACAACGCAGAAACCCGCGAATGCGGATGTATCATATAAAAATGTCGGGGGATTTCGACATTGGAACGTTCGAGTTGATATAGTGATTATCTGGATTTTATATCGAGCTTTTGCAGAATAACTCTCGGCAATAATAAAAAATTTGCACTTTGTGGAATGAAAAGTGAGTGTGTCTCTTTCATTCCTACTGGATCATTAATATTGAAGAAGAATTGATATGTATGTTCTTTAATGTAACATTTTAATCTCTCTACATTATTTAAAATGCGTTACCTAGAAAGAATAATTATTTTAAATAACGGAATTGTGTGCTTGTAAAAAAGATACAAGAATATATATGATCATTTGGTCAAAATAATGTAATAAACAGTTATTAGTTGAAAAGAAAAACTTTTCATAAAATTTTAAATTATTTTAATTTCATTCGGATCTTATTTTACATCACAATACATCTAATGTGATGCAATTAGAAAATACTTTATGTTAAATATTATACTACTATAGATATTAAAAAATATAAATTAAATTATTACTACATACTAAACAATAAATTTGGCTTTTATAATTTGTATTATGAAGTACAAAATAAATGAAAAAGCTAATACGGTAGTAATTAAAATTTTGTCAGAAAATAATCAGTTTGTTGAAATCTCTTGTCTGTAATAATAAACCTCTCGCGCACGTGAATAACACTTTCTGTTGCACTGACGGTACTGTGCATGTACTATGCGGAAGGTGTAGTCGAGCTCAGTCGCAGACTTGGCGCCGGTGAAAATGCACTGATTAGGAAATATTCTCGCGTAATTAGAGGTAAGCAACTTTGGAGCCATTCGGCGCGTGCATTGCAACGGATGCGTGCTGGGTGTCAATAGACCGTCTGCCAAAGAGAAAATCGATCATGTTCGTGCCCCGAGCAGCGCGTGCATTATGCGTTCACGTGCGTTGCTGATCCCCGCAAATCGCACAACACATGACGCGGCTATTAACGATTTCACTATCATTTGAGCGACAAGAGCTTCCGTCGCCAAGTGCGAATCCTCTATGCCCGCAGGAGAAATTTATAGAATTTTCATAATTAAGCGAATCGTAAAACTCACAACCTGACGTTACTTACGCTTTCTGAGATAAAATAATAATTTATTCATAGAGTCAGTCGTTAGATAAAATAGTAATGTCATTATAAATATAATAGATACTTGGGAAAAGATATTTGAAAGGCTATGTCGTTTATAATAATCATTATAAATAGCATACAAGTTTATGTAAATTTTACAATCATAAAAAAGCACCATAATAAAGAAATTCATTTTTATTTTAAGAGTTTTCATCTTTTATAAAATATGAAGAGAATATTGCTTTTTTATAATTCTATTGAAAATTATAAATTGTTTAAAATGGACTTTAATTACAAATCTATTTTTAATGCAATCAATATTTATTAATTTAGACATATTATACATAAATATTATGTATATGTGTAAAGATTAATTATATCAATTATGTTATCAAACAGATTTTTAATATTTCGGTATTGCATTTTGTAGATTATGGAAGATCCAACATGCGAACATCTTCATTTTTTTTCGTAGAAGATTATTTAATAATAATAATAATAAAGAAATTATTTCTAACAGAGGTAAGATAGTAAATGTTTCAATCTCACTTTCAGAATAGAAAGACTCTATTTAAATCAGTTTAAATTCTGTAGATCAGTGACCGAAGTGACTCGCATTCCTAATTATTTTGTATAGTGGAAAACGGAACTTTTGTGCAAGGCACGTTAATCAAATGTGATGTACCGATGTCTATGAATTAAGAATGCGAATGAACACTGATTCGCATCCTTAATTATTCATGTAGAATGCCACGATAGTGCATAGAAACATCAAATTAACTGTAAAGCATGTGCACGAATTGATTTTGAGTTTGATAAAACGTGGACGTTCATCAGTGAAAGAACATACATCAGAAAATAAAAAGTTCAATAAAAAGTCAGATGATTAATAAAAAATTCATTAAATAAAAAAATTGTAAAAATCATTTCGCTTAATATATGACAATTAAAATTTTTGTTATTTTATAGGTATTCTTATAATCTTTTACATTACAAATTAATTAAAAATCATCGTCCCCGCTCATAATGTCGCGTGGCACATTCACGCACAACGTATACATACGCACGCACATAATGACCATCAAAGATTAAGAAATCTTATATTCTGGAAGTCCAGCGTGTTTCTCCTCGTTCTCTCATTTATCCTTCATTTAGGTGAGCACGGTCAAAGTCCGACCTTCCCCAAGGCCAATATCTACGTAACGTTACGTTCAGGTACAGTTCACGGATTTTCTGCTCTTTTGAGGATAGTGACACGTTCATGTGACCCAGACACGTTCTATAACTGTTCCTCGAGGGACTCGAGAATGTCGGAGAGTTCCACGAATAAATCGCGAAAGAATCCGTTATCTGCGAAACGTTAATTACAAGAGTTCGATTGTTTCCTTTCTAAAAGCCCAGTCGCTGTCTACAATATCCGCCTGTGAGAAAACACCAATTGTGTCATGCACATAATCGCGCATAAAGTCGGTCTTATCGCGGGATTAATTAATATCATATATTTCCTCCATCTCGTCTTGACTGCCGTGAAATTCTTCTGAAATCCACGGCTACCGGGCAATCTTATCTGCCGATCTACGATACGATGGAGTGTGTGCTCTCGAAGCTGTTATATCCGGGCGTAATTATTTTCTTGCGGATCGTTTCGCATAATCGTGGAGAAATTCTGCCTGGGACAATAATTTGTGCTAAATATAGGTAGCGCGTGCTGCGCGCACATTGGCGTATTACGGTCCATCCAGCGAGAATAAAAAAAGAAAAGAACGAAAAAAAATGAGAAGAAACGTATTCTCGAGTTTCTTACTCTGCTCTCGCTGACATGGACTTGAGGATGCCACTGATGATGATGATGATGATGATGATGATGATAATGTCGGCTAGCAGTGATTCCTGAAGCCTTCGCGACTGGTTGAGCTAACGAAGAAGGCGAAATGACAGCATGTATAGCCAGCGTGATACCGTCTAGCCGATTACCACCTGCAGTCTTGGCTAGATTACGGCTCTCATTACTCTGGCTATATTTAACATCTAGTTCGATTTAATTGCAAAGAATCTTACAGATACTAAAATAACTTCCACCGCTCGCCCGAGCATCATATCGCGTCCACAATAGAATAACACAATAATTGCTCTAAATGGAGCTAATAGGCTAGTTGCTTCATTTGAATTGATCAGATTGACGGATAGACATATCGTCAGAAAAAAGTTATAATTTTATCTAAGAGCTATTAACTTAATGGCAAATATATTTAAAGTGCTCGTCTAACCATTAATAAACCGGTGGATCATAATCTTGAAACAAAAAGAGATTTGCCTGCACTTGAAACGGCTAAGTGACCAGCCAGAGAGAAAAGCGTATCACGCGTTAACGGTGAAAATCAATGGATAGTTACAAGAAAAAGAGAGAAACAAGAGTCCAAGACCAAGAAACTCCTCTCGAGGAAATCGCGAAGACGTGACCGATGATTATCGAGCGACGCACGGCATTAGCGCATCGGATCGGCCGCAATCGCATCGGGTTATTTCTGTATACACCAGGAGGAAGGAGCGGCACGCAAGAACGAGAACAGGACGAGGTGCATGAGGCAAAGGAAGAAGAAGCCCGTAAGAAGCGGTGAGATGCTGCTTGCTCCAGCTATGCGAGTGCAAAACAACAAGTTCACGCTGAGAAAGAAAAGGAAAAGGACGAGGAACTGGCGCCGGCGCTCCGCGTTTCTAAGCGGTCTCTCGGCGTGCTCGTTGAAAATTACCCGGACGCACGTGAAAATTGCCTGCCGGCGCGCGAGAAGCAGTCGCGGTCGACAGCATAGACGAGTGCGACCGCCGTCGCGGCGCCTGACGATTTCCAGATCGTAATTCGCGGGGGGAATTGGGTACACACGGATAATTTCGACTACTTTCAAGACTCGAGTTTCGAGATTTCTTCTCGTCGCACTGTAATCTCGCACGATCGTTCGCGATCACAGACACGCAACGGAATGACTTTCTTACGAGGATCTTCGGCGCCAACGTCCATCTCATTATTGATATCGCACTCGCGAAACGCTCATTTAAGATGTAATATGAATATATTTTCAATTCATGAGGTAATTTATAGCTGTTGAGTTTAAAAGTTAAGTCGAGAATAAGACTGCAAGTTTACTTCGTTCAAAATTATTTCGAATGAAATATCATAATAAAAAAATTTCAGTTCAGAAATAAACTATTATATTTTTGACTTCGTAATTGTCGTTTGGAAGAATACGAGATGAAGTCCGTATTTCCTGTTTCTTACTAGAATTGAACTTCAGGCTCAAGTGATTCCTTGACAAATATACATGTAAATACTGACACGAGTCATAGCGGCAAATTTATTCCGTGTCTTTCGTAATGCTTCATCAATGTCAACGACCAGTCGTTGGACACGCGCATGCATGAAATCATTTTGAATGACGTCCGTGGCAATTTTGCATTACCACATACGTATGTATGCTACACACAAATGGTCTTCTTGAAAAAGATATCTGTTGAGTGCGGTCAGTTCTGCGAAATTTATTATACGACTTTGTCACACTGAATATTATATAGTGTGTAATATTATAGTGTGTAGCTTCGAATATGTCACATTTTAATTAAAGACACAATAAAATACAAAAAACGATTGATTAAAATCAATTTTCCGTATATTGTATGCTTTTTGAATACATATTGAAAAAAGAATGGTAATAGCTACCAAATGTTGAGTAAAATAATTTCAATCAAATGTCCGCGCTTGATATAAAATAATTTTACGTTTCTAAATATTTATTAATTATTATTAAACGATTAGTTATATTATAATGTAATACTTGCAAAATTTGATAATACTTACAAAATATTTAAAAAAGTAAAATTATTTTTACTTGTGTAAACTAAATATTTGAAAAATTGTTTTATTCAACATTTAACAGCCATTATTAGACTCTTTTCTAAACGTATATATATATATATTAATAAAAATTAATATCGCATTTTTACAATATACACCTCTCTTATCAAAGTGTAGTGTTTATTTGGAGTCTGACGTACGTAGGTATAAATTACGTGCATATATATTTGCGTTAATAATTTTCTTGCTCATAACTTTTTCATATATTGACATATTGTCTTGAACCTGTATTTCAAAAAGAAAATATGATATCATGCTTTTCTTCGAGATACACCTGTTCCCACAAGATCTTTTATTCATACATATTATATATTAAAGATTTTGACTTTTTCTGAGAACTTATTCTGAATAATAAAAAGCATATTTGCAAATTTGGATGTAAACTTAGTTTGATTTATTATATCTACCGTATTAATTTTCTTTCTCATTAAATCCAATTATAGAATTATTGTAATACATTTACACGTTAAATAATATAAATGCATTTCATCAAGAGTCAGGATGAGCAGCTTACAGAAAATGTCTTCTTTTTGTTTTATTGCAGCTGCAAAATTTATAATGCGCGAACACCTTCTGCGTGTATTTCCTTCCTCATTCCTTCCTCAATGGTGACAACAATGGTAATGTACTGTTTGCACAACGTGAGAATTGTTACATTTCTAATGCATATATCGTAAAAATTGTATCAGTATTCCGTTGACATTTCTTTAGTTTCATGATTTAATGATTATTTCATTACATAAACGACTATTTTCCATTAAGACTAGAAAAAGCTGGCATTACTTTATTTATAGAAATGCAATGCATTTTTCACATATGTATTATTAATGAAACTGTCATTCAAAGCGTGCTATTGTCGAGCAGATTTTGTTTCCACGATAGTAACGATTCCTGTTTAGATCCTGTTTGTCTTCTAAGAGCCAAGCTTCTTCGTCGCGCCGACATATTTCTTTCGTTATCCCGCTGCGAAGTCAGTCATTTCCACGAAAGAGCGGGTTCTTATTGTAGATTCCACTACTTGTTCCTTGATCTAAGGATGGATAGTATCCTCATGTTCATGGAGCATTCGCGGGATCCTTATTGGAGAAATGTAATCTATTTCTGGAGTAACATCCGCTTTAACAGTTGGATCGTAAGAAGCTGAACATACGTAGGTTTCTTTGCAGACGATAAAATTATAGGAAGCAGCAAAGATAATGAAACAATGGAGAAATTTTACATCTGTATAATGAGATAACTTGACAAATTGAAGAGAATTGCTTAGATAAAGATATTATTTATTTTACCTTATTCGTATTTGTTTATCAGATTAATTCTGATAACCTTCTAGTGATTAAGTTAACAAACAGTTAACAAATTTCTATTGATTTTTATAAAAATATTCATCCTATCAAAAACGAATTGCTTACTTGAACAGAATATGACTGATAGATACGAATTAATAAATAAAATAGCCCGCAATAATATTGAATCATTCTCCAATAAAAATATTCCATTTTTAATTTGTGTCTCATTAATCATATTTATATCTAAAGTTGTCAAATTTGATAATTATGTCTAACATATTAAACAAAGCTAAAAGTGAATTATCGTTTGTAACGATATTAGGTAGGCGAATATTTAATATTACACCGTTTAGTATCGTTTAATGCGTTAACTACTGAAATACGCGACTTTGTTCCGCCATCATCCATTATTTCGCCTATCGCATTACAGAAGCGTTATAGTTGTCGAACGTTCAATAGTCACGATATCGCGTGTGATTGCCGACACAGTTACATGCAAAGAGCTACGAAAAAAGTCAGAACTACCAGGCTGTCCTTGCGCCATCATGGCACACGCGGCGAAGCTGCATTATATTGTATATCTATGGATGACGTGGTGAACGGCTTTACCCGTCGACTGAAAAGCTGACATATAATGCGATAAAAGAGCTGCGAGCTCGTGTACAAAGAAGAAAGCGACCTCTGCTCAGTGCAGGTGGGATATCATCTTCATTCGTTGCATTCATTGACAAGAATGGCTAGATATCTAACGAATTATAAAAAGTTTGAACAATAATACTGGCGCCGGTATTATAATTATTGACGATATTTTTAACCGTATCGTGATTATTACAATACATCAGTAATCGTAAGTAGGAAGAAATACCAATAATGACATCGATTGTAGTCACACCAATAGCAATATTGCGTAAGAGAATTATTAGGATAATTGCTATAGATATTTTAAGATGTCTTAAAAATAGCTTTTTTTATATACATATAGATGTTATTTATATAAAGGTAATTATAGAGAAAATTTCACCAATAGTTGATTAATTTCTGAAGATTAATAATTAAATTATGTGGAAAAATATTGTGAAAAAAACTTCAAAGTAATGTTTACTGAAGATGCAAACAATATTAGTGATTATAAAAAGTAACTTAATCGCAATTATCCGTGGAAATCAATGTTAAGGATAATATTCCTCATCGAGAGAATAATAAATAATAATAATAACATATTAGAAATTTTTCCAATTATAATTAGTTTTGTTAAGCTATTTTGATAATTTGTTATTATAATCCGATTTATAGAAAGGACGAATGTTTCATCAAAGCAATTTCGTAGTTTCAAATGAATTATTAGAATAACAAATATATTAAATAAGTAATTAGAATAATAAATATATTAATTTGATCTTTGTTCTGTATTTATATGTAAATTAATTATGATCACAGCTATAAACACTTTCAAGAATATTATATTTTGTGAGATTAAGTTCAATTTCCATATGTTTGAATTACTGATATCATGCGATTAGAAAGCGGATACTTTAGGGCATCCTCCGTATTACATTTCGCATGTTAGTGTGTATTATTTAAACATACATTTCAAAAATATATAACTTACTGACCTACATCTACCATATGCTGAAGAGTCGGGAAACGCCTCTTAACGCGGAGCGAAATCCTTTGCAGTGTAATGACGTACGCGAGCACGGCATACCTCACAATGTTGCGTCTCATCAATCGCCCCCGTTCATCCTGAAACAGACAAACATGTACACGTTAATTATACTTCATTATAATTAATTATACTTCGTATTTCTCTTGGTAAACTTAAGATAAACATGTTTAATACATTAATTTTCTTATTAATTTAAACTGATTTACCTTACGTAATAAACTCGCGCCAATAATATTTTAAACGCGCTAAAAAATTTTTTTAATTATTCAATTCGCGGTTTAAATTTACTACTTTGAGAAAAATGCGCAATAAAAGTTTGCAATAAAAGTTCGATATCGGTAGCGAAAACGGCGCCGACTTCAAAATTCATTTTAACAAATGCCAGACACGTTTCTACGTCTCGTGCATACTTTCCCCTTGTCCTCTTGGCCCGATATTGTACGCTTCTCTCTGTCCATATTCATTGCTACCATTTTGAACTGTTCTAGTATTAATCGGAGAAAAAGTGCCCGGTGGCGTTTGCTATTTTCCTTTCTTCTTCTGAACATTAACGCGTACTTTTGTAACCAATCGCGCGTTTTGCAATCCGTCGCCGGTTGCGATCGCTTGGAAGAATATCAATTTAATCGGAAATGATCGACGATGTCGACATTCAGATTTTCTGTATGCTCAAATTGTCGCAACTTTGAAGAAACATTATATAGTTAAAGGTTGGAAATACTTGAGATTTGAATTTATAAATTGCAAAGAAGTCGGAGTTCATTTATGTTATTAAAATATCTTTTCTTCACAACTATCGATACCTTATACATCACACATTAATTAACTTCGCCTCCACAGAGGTTCCTTGCATTCTTCGCTTACAGCGATGAGCTATAAACCTTCTCAAATACGTAATAGATCTGTCATAAGAGATTACACCAAGCTTTATTGATTATACAGTTACAACCGCATATTGTAAAATATTTTTAAAAAGAGGAAACAGTAAAAATTTTCCACTCTTAAAACGATTCCTAGCTTTCTCTTTCCGCAATTCTGATCTTTCTGAATCGGATCATTGTCCGATGTTACCACAGCACCGTTATCTTTTCGATGGCCTTTTCGTCATCTTTCACTTGCACGTACGAAAAACAAGACAACTCCTTCCTCGGAATTCTGCGACTTACCCGTCGCGCATGTAAAAATGCCTGATTTGGCAGCTTGTGAACTATCCTCTTTGCGGGGGGAAAGGTAGCAGAACAACGATCGTCTCGTCTCTCGGGACTTGCATTCCAATTAGATTTCAATGAAAGACACAGTTCAGGAACCCGTGTTGACCATTGTCACCGCTCATTCACAAATCGGACACTCTGTATTACGCGATTACATGACCACGAGTGTATGTATATAACCATGGGCTCGTTCCGTGGCTGAGGACCTTGTCCCCTACCTACGTGCAAAAATTCCATCGAAACCCGCATCGTTCCTAGAGATTCACTGTACTGTACGCACGCAATTGCACGCATGCTTTTGCATGCACGTAATTGCTGCGCTTTGAATCGAAAATTCGTGAAAGAACGTAACAATATCAATTAAAGAGAGTAATTTTAAATATCGTTAATATGTCTCAAACACGCCTAATGCAATTTTGATCTCTTTAAAATTTCTATCCAAGTAATTTTAATGAAAACTTGATCGTTTAAAATTATAATTCTCAGGAGACTATTTTAACCCTTCTAGACACACTGAATCTTTTTTAAGGCAAAATTTCGCTGTAAAATTTTTTGGCATAAATTTCAATTTTTATTAAATAAAGATTTTAACATTTAAGTTAAATAACCATTTGACAATGTAGCAGAGATGTTGAAAAGTAATCTTGAATTTTTCTAGATTTTTTGAAAACCTAGACATAGTAAAAAAATTTGAGCTGAACAAAAAAGAGTGCCTACGAAATAACTAAAAATATATGTGTCTACGAAAAGTTAATTATATATTTGATGCAAATGTACCTATATTTTTTGCTTTATGTAAAGACTTTACTTATTGTACAAATTGAGTATTTTACTTCCTATAAAGTTAGGTTTACGGAATTTTTGATTCTCTTTTGATATCTTAAAATTTTAGGCATGTCTCAAAGTTGTTCATCCGGGGTCCAAATTTCTCTATAAAATTGGGCATAGTCCTTTATTGATGAAGTCGAAATTGTTATCATATTGCAAATTAAAAGACCACAATGAATTCGTGAATCATCGACTGAAGAAGCGCGTGTTGCTGTACATAAACGCGATAATGCTTCTCGCGTGAAGATGATGGAATGACAGTCAGAAGATAGACAAGTGGAATTTACAAGCAGTAAAATTTATGCGGTAGCACAGGTGCTTGTATCTCTCACTGATATTGCAACGTGAGTAATAATAAACGTCAGAAAATCATGAAATTAATCCAACATTCTTTCATGCTCTGCATAACGCGACACTTTGGCTAGCTTCGGATTTAAAAATCTATAACGATATTTTCAACAGAAATAACAGTACGCATGGCGAGGGGGACGTCGTGCAATCAAACCACTTTTTCTCGAAACTTTCTCGAAAATCGTTGCATTCTGGACGCGCGTTCTATGCGGTTTAATACATGAAATTAGTGCTGATCTAAATGAGTAAGGCGAAGAGGGCGATTGCATATAAGGAAACGATTAAATCATTTAGCGGCGATTGATCAATTTGTGCTCTATTAGTATAATGCTAACAGCAATTGAAGATTGCAAGTCGCGTGTAGCACGAATGTAGCACTCGATGACCGATGGACATATATTTTATTAGAAATCGATTGAAGTAATTTAGTAATAGATCAGTATGTATTGAAGAAGAATATATGTGTGCATGTGTGAGGTGTGCATGACGTGCGCGCGTAGGTTCATCCTTTTTTTTCGCCACGGTACATTGCACTTTCACTCCGACACTGAGTCATTGACCAGAGGTGGAAGCTTGCACCGAACTAGCCTTTGTTGTCGAAATTGAAGCTTTACGTCTCATACAATAATTAGACAGTATTCTCTTAGAAAATTTAAGTATTAGTGATTAGATTGTAATGATGATTGCTTCTAATAGAGGAAATATTGAAGATGGCATATACGTATATTTTAGCATATCTAATAAAGACAATTATATCTAAATTGTGCAAATGGTTGCGTTTTGATTTAAAGAAGAATAAATTAACTTTTATCGCTGAACAAGTCTTACATGCTTATCACAAGTGAACTAATTATAAATACAAATGGAATATTTATTTATGCCAAGGTCTTGGCAAATAATACACCAATTTCCGTTCTTTTATATTAGTTGTGTGAAAGAATGAAAAGACAAATTTGCTATCTGTTGTAAAATTATAGGATCGTCCCTCACATTTTTTTAGCTTCTGGGCGTGGTATGACTGGATTGGCACCTACTTAGGTTAACGACACCAAAACGTGTCATGGCAATTCATTAACGTAATGAGACCAAACGTAACACGAGCGACTATCCGAAGCAAGGTTGCATCTATTAACGCGAGTCTTCTCAGAAAAAAAAACTATTATTTCGCGTTTAAAAAGTTGCTTTAAGTTTTTTTTACTCTAAAATGGTTTTGTTTTTCGCACAATACTTTTACGAATGAAAACAGCGATATCCTTCTAAGAAGAACGCTTTGTTGCCATTGCATTTTTAATCGTGTTTGAAACCAACAAAGGAAACCTCTTCTCGATGGGCAGGTTCTACTTACGTTTCCAGGAATGGCGGCGCTGATGAAGAGGGCCAGATTATCCGGCCAGGGTAAAAGCTTGTACTGCTCCCACCATCTCTTCACAACAAGGCTTACGTAAAATCCCAGGACGAATGACATAGGTATAGATTCGCTGGAGTTGCCGAAGTAGTAACGAATTTTTTCGAAAATTCTGTAGAACAGATAAATATACTTTTCAATATAACAATAAACAATCCCTTATTTAAATTTTATTTGCTACTCTTCTTTATGTTAAAACAAAATATCTTTATGTACATTTCAGCCATATTATATTATTATACTATTGTGCTGTTATAATTAATAAATTAAAGAAGAATAAAAGTATAAAAAAATATGTTTGGTGAGGGATTACAGAAGACTAATTTATTTAAGATATTAGGATGATATTCAAATATCGTTAAAGTTTATTATAGATTAAATAAAATTTTATGTATAAATTCGCGTATAAGCGAATTAGAGCGAGGTTCAGATGCGTCACTCGCACACATTCGTAGACGACTCAGCCTTACACCCTGATAAATTAATATTAAAAAATGCTAATTTCTATTTTGTTTTCGCGATTAATCGCAAGCGAAAGCAAATCGGCTTTATCGAAAGCATTTTCCATCCTTTCTGAATTCCTTATTCGCTTCGCTCGTCAATATCGGTTATTGCCTTGCAACGGGTCATTTTAAGAAGAGCGTAATCATCGCGCATAAAAGTAGCCGTCTTTATTTTTACGACTTCACACATCAATTCTGAACGATTAGCACGATTCCAGGATGCTTCAGTAAGTAGGTTTATGTTGGAATTTCCGCGAATAACTGGCATTCGCACTCTTGAAGTAATATTGACTTACCGTTACTTGAACGTACAATATCATGGCCATAAGGAACTGATATTGATATCATGTATAATAATTCGAATAATGACACAGCAATATCAAATACTTTCTTCAAGATATGTTAAAAAAAATAATCTGATAATTTAAAAAAATATTTTTTACGATGGTATATCAAGACACGAAGGGGTATTTCACAGTCTAAAAAAAGTAGCAGATTTTCAGATAACTCTGAGGACAAAAGAAATCTTAACGAAGGATAATTAATCTTACCGCGTACAGTCCGCTTAGTCCTATTCAATAATACTAAATCGCTTATTTCATTCTTTAGCCTGGATCCTAAACCTGCCTTAAGCCATCTTTACAGTTCTAAATTTAGCGCGGACGAATCGAAGCGATTTAAAAGAGAAATTTTTTTTTTACATCCTTGCGCTTTCTTCTGGCACTTCTTTATCCCCCTTTTTCAGCCCCACATAAATAACAGGTTATGTTTTTAAGTCCTTTTTTAATGTCAGACACGAATTCCTGTTAAACACGTTTCATGTATCTCTTGTATAAGATGTACCAAAAGAATCCTTTTAGAAATCGTACATTGTAAATAATTAGTGATTTTAATTGCATTAATGTTTAAATGATTTAAGTAAATCTTAGAGGAAACTGTTACATCTGTTTAGATATATATTTTTTAAATTACAAATTTATTAAGTAATAATAACATCACCTCTATACAATCGAAATCTTTTAAGCTTATATTACGTATTACTATTTAAATATGTGTCGTAATTATATTTGCAGTTAAAGAGTCATTTGCATTTACTGTAGATGTCCATTAATTATCCTTGAGTACGAGTCACCCGCAGCGATTGTCTAATTATTTTGTAGTAAAAATATATTTTACACACTGAAAATAAATTTGCAGATTTTAAATAAATATTTACTCCAATAGTATTAACGAAATATTTATTTATAAATAAATATTTATTCAAAATAAGATAGTTATGTTTAAATCGAATAAATATATTTTCACATTTAGTAAATAATTCGTTAGTACTATTGGAGTAAATATTTATTTAAAATCTGCAATGTTTTTCTGTGCATATATTACCAAAGATAGAATACCTCGATTAATTTTACAGACAATGTGATGAACAGATTACGAAAGTAGTATACAAATAATGAATACTTAAGAACTCGAGGAGTAATTTTACACTTTTAATATTATTAAAATTTAATACATATTTTATATTTGTAGATTGCTATTTACTGATAAATGCGATAACCTTTTCCGATCGAATCGATCGGAATATGACAAAGGTAAACGAAGGAAAGGTTACCAAATGTGCGTGACAAATATAACAATAAAAATTAAGAAAAGGAAGGTATTATAAATTTTTTGATATTAACCGATACGCATTGCCGTGATCAAAATGTTGGAACCTTCGGATTTGTTGGCGGGCCAAGGTTGATATTGTACGGGTTTATCTACGTCCATAAAATACAGTTATAGCAGGTACGCTCACGCACCAGCTAGCCGATCGTTGAATTTGGCGTTATTCATGATAAGAAACGAATAAACAACGAAAAGTGCAGGATTAAATCGCTGTTCCCCTTGCAAGAGACAAACATTGTCTGCTTAAATTATTTATATATACATTGAACACATTTCCTACCCCGCATCGCCTTGAGTTTAATCCGCTAAACCCATATTATGCTTCCTACGTTTCCTCCAAGGCGATTGTATAGAATTAAATTACGGCCGGGAATAATTGTCATCGAATACGAAAAAAAAAATTTAATGAAAAGATGTGCTTCGTCGCTCTAATATTAACGAGGATGCATTTTACTTCGAAACGTTTCTTTTCCTGTTTGAAGTTTCCTTAGCCGCCTGCGCCCTCATAAAGAATGGAATTTATGGGAATTAGTTAGTTCCAGGAATATTCGTGTACTCACTGCCGCTGATGCTCATTAAGCACGTATCGGTATGTAAAATTGATGAGGTAGTAGAAGAACAGGTACGCCAATAGTTCCCGCCAGATAAGCTTGTAAACAGAGCCACGCCATCTGCAAAAACAAAGGATTTACTCTTAAATTAATTATATAAACAAATATAAGGGTTATAGCACTCAAAATGCATAAGTATATAGCATTGCATAGCATAGCGTAGCACAAAACCGTCTATAGACCAATAAGCATCCAACGTAAAGTCGTCATATCGATTTATATATAAGATAACAATAATATAAGATAACAATAATTTTTACTTCACTGTGAAAATCTACTATTCGATTTGAGCAAAGTCTTTAATTTCTTTAAAAGCTAATTTCATGATATTCATATGAATGATAATTTGCACAAAATTGTATCATATATTATAATATAATATAATAGCATATTACGTCTTTGAAAAAAATAGTTTTATTTCTTCACATATCTCTTTATTACGTTATAATAAATTATCACAATCCACAAACGTTATAAAAAAAAGACATAAAGCAGTTGTGTTCACCGAAACTTATGTATCAGGTGTTTCGTATAAAGAATGAGTTAGCGGTAAATATTTGTGATACACTTTGCTTAATAAATCACAGTAACGATGTAAGAATTTGTCATTCTCGAGGCACAAAAATGGGCGAAATCCATCTCTCATTTCAAGTACGGTCCTGATTGTGTGAATGAATTTCGAAGTATCGGTTATCGTGTATGCTCTTTTCTCTTTTCAAATATCTTTTTGAATTTAAAAGATTGGGAAATATCAGCACTTCTTCAATACCACAATGTTAGTCCCTACACTACACACATGATCGCTCGCTTAAGAAGTATTGTAATAATTTATTTTAATTTCAAAGTATCATGGATATTAATAAATCGATGATGCGTTGCCTCACGTGACAGATGTACACAAAACAAGTTTTGTATGAAAGAAGGAAGAACTTTATAGATAAATTATTTCACAATTTCGCTTTCAATGAGTGCCACTTCGCATCAATAGGATCAGTACGAGCGTACAATCGATAATAGCTAGATCATTCTACAAAATCGTAAACGGTATGTGTGCTTTGAAACCGGCTAGGGAATTAGTGAAAAGTGTGTCACGGCTAAATCGATTTTATGAGTTTCGAAGATACGCTCCTCACGCGTAATATTCCCCGATCGTGAATTTACTTTTGTAATAAAATCAGATATCGATCGATCGTTAATAGGAAATACGACGTAATAGGAAATCAGAAGTGATCTGATTTGTTCTATAATTTTACTTTTTGCATTTTATATATCTCTTCAAATATAAACTCACACGTGGAAATAATCAAACAAACGAAGAATTATCTTAAAATGACATTTAAAAATGCAATTTATTATCCGACTTCAGAAACAATGACTTTAAATGCAAAATGAATACCCTCCAACGTATCCAACGGATGCAGTGCAAATAGGGTCAGAGTGAAAAGTAGTTTATGTTATAAAGTGGATATGTCAACCATTGTTTGATAATAGAGCTATGAATGTATGTCATTTGTTTCCATTCAAATAGAAGATGAACGATTCATTTATTCGAATTTGACATCCTGATTTACGATAAGATTTTATGTCATAAGTTATGTTAATATTATGAAATTATATTTTGCCGACATTTATGTGATAATACGAATAAAACGTTTAGATACATTCCAAATACAACATTCAAAATAAGATGTTCGAGTTTTCATTGCGTGTTTAACAAATAATGCACACATGTCAAACTGATAAATTACAAAACCAGAATATTTCCTTGAAATATAAAATAAGAAATAATCAATATAAATTAAGAAATAATCAATAAATATCACGTTTGTCCAGAGGGAGAAAGAGATATGAAAAATTTGTACCGGACATCCGCCGCATTCAAAGAGTAGCTAACTTTCAGGGTTCACCGAAAGTGTTCACAAGACCGTAACGGTACCAGGTGATTATTGTATACAATAAATTCACTCATTGCTGACAAAGATGAAAATTTCGAGAGTAAGTGAGGTGACGCGTAAGGTAAAATAATAAATTGTGTGCATTAGTCGTTTAAATCAAAAGAATTCTTCTGACGCGATCTCAGTGATTGTATTCCAATCACTGGAATTGCATAAACAAGATTATTTCCTTTCGATAGTCTTTTCTGCTCATCAGCCAGTAATTACAGCAAGGCGCCGTTGTCAGCCATATTTTTTTGACGCGTAGTACACACACTAATCAACAATCATGATCACAAGATTGTAAATTGCAATTTTACAAAAATAACTATAAAATTAACACACATACTTACATGGGATATAATTATGCGCTTTTAAACACCGATTAAGCTGTTTGCTTATAGCAAACACTCGCCGTCAATTTTCATTGGACAACTTAACCGAACTATTACGTGAAAATAGACATGAAAATGTTTCTTATTAAATGTTAACAATAAACGTTTTTAAATGCTTTCGCAGAATAAACTTATATAAAATGCATGTAAATTCTCGATTAACTCACAGGTTATAATTATAAATGCTATTTTGTTCTTACTTGTCATCTTTTATAAACGTTTGCTACTTTGTTATCATATTAAGTCATATAACACTTTACTAATAATTATTGAACTTTTTGAAGATTTTCTTTTTATACTGATTCTTTAATAAAGAGACATCCTTTCAGAGAAACATTATGCATTATTCAATCAACTCTAATAGTAAAAAGATTAAAAATATAGAAATTAAAGTTTTTTACACATTTAAACGTTAGTAAAACGCGTTGGTAAATTTTTTTACAGTACAAATTCATAAATTTTTTAAATCAAATACACTTTTTTTTAAATTTAGCTTATATATAAAATTAAAATTAAATTGCTTTCATGAGGACATACAGTAAGTATAACCTGCTTCAAAGAATATATTGATTATACATACATTAATATGTAGCGGTTTCATAATTCGATGAGTCATGAAACCGCGAAGTGTTATTTTTGTATAATGATAAAATACTTCCAGAGAACATATTGCAGTTCAATTTTTAAATATAGCTATAAAACAAAGTCTCAGTAGAGGTATACCAATATCTCACATACTTTTCAAATTAATTTCGTTGAATTTCGACATATTTAAAACACATTCCGAAACCATCATAAACAAAAATTCAAACATTTATAATTTTGAGTTGAACTTTGACATTGAATTTTTTCAGTGATATTTTTCAGTTATATTATATTGTGTGAGATATGCGTGAGATTCTATCTATTAGCAAAAAAGATACAAGAATTGCGTCAATCGTTTTTAATCTCATGAGTAAAAACATAATGAGGCATCTGTAACGACATGTTGAATAACAACAGAAAAGCATTTAATTATTTCATTATTTGTGTGTCAGTGGGTCATGGTAGGAGGCAATGTCCCGCGTTTTTCATATATATACGGCGACACGCCCGCGAATTCCTCCACCTGTCCCATGCCTGCGTATACGCACATGAAAACGTAAGAGCCATTACATCGGCGTGACTGTGATCGGGAGAAGCCATTGTCATATTGTTAATTGATCCACGAGAGGCTTGTTCGCTGACCTTTGTCTTTGAGTTTATGATCTCTTGTTAGGTATAATAACACAAAGTTGTTGAAATATTCAATTGTATAAAAAATTATTTAATAATTACAAATACACGTATATTTAATTATATGTTTTGAGATTAGAATTCATATACACACATTCGATTCTAACCTCAGAATTCTGATGCTTCTAAGAAATAATCTGATTATATTAAAACTCAATTTTAGAAGGTTTTTATTGGTATTATTGAGTTTGAATGTGTTATTGAACCTAAAAATGTTATTGAATTTCAAAAGGCTAACAACTTTTAATGAAGAAGGATCAGTCACAAAACTTATAATCAAAGTTTGAAAGTCAGTTTAGAATTAAGTACTGATTGCTTGCGTAGCACACACGCACAAAAATGAGCTTCAAATAAAGCCGAACTGAAAACTTAGTGTCACTTCGCAATTATAGAAAATTCCCTAAAATCTTTTTTTAATTTTATAATAATCAGGTCATTTTTTTTAATTCTTTGCGTTGTATTGAATTTATTATTTTTAATTTTTTACTTCACAAATTCAAATAAAATAGAAAGCAGACGTGAGCTTTTTACAGCATATGTAGTGCAAATATTAGTAACAATTTAATATTTTAAAATATTAAAAGACAGAATTAATTAAAAAATTGGTTTAATATTTCATATGCTATAGAAATGTTTAATATTCTTACATTAAATGCGAATGCATTCAAAATCCGATGGACTGATGCATTCAAAATTCACATTCATTTATAAGATTGAGAATCGGCATCTAAAATGTTGAATTTGATGAGCCTGAACATGAGACATTTGCATATAAGATATTTCATTCTTATTCAAATAAGAGTTTAGCGAATCATTTTCGTGACATAACAAGATTATGTGTCGCTTTTTTTTCTTTTTTATTAAAACTAGTTTTCAAACGACTTCAAATAAAAAATATTCAACTATTCTGCATGACGATCCTGTTCATCCAATATAGATAGATATTCAGGATCACAAAGAAAATCAATTTTTATTAGAAAGATGCTTATTTTTTCAATGTTGAATAATAATAACTATTAGCTCTGTAAATTTATTATTTTTTCAACAATCGTTCAGTGAGAATTAAGTTCATAGTAATAAACTCTTGAGAAAAACGCATTTATTGTTCATAACTTAAATGTTTCTGGAACACGCTCGGTAAGCCTCATTTTTATTCCGCGCACTGTCGATCGTTCATTTCACTGAGCGACGTAAAAGAGCGGTGTAAAAAAAGTGCATACCGGAGCGTTCTACTGACGGATAACGCGGTCTGTCGCTCGTAAAGTATCGTGTTTTAAGACTAGTAAATTAGCGCATTCTCGATAAGACGTAGCATTTTTTATGATCGATCAGACGGCGTCTTTTCCCGATGTGGGATCGAGGAAGACGTTGACGCGGGTCGTAAAGGTTGACGCGCGAGTGAACGTCAATGACGGACACTCACGGACCCCGTGAGTGAATGGGCGAGCGTTGTGCGATGGCTGCGTGTAGCCAGCCAGATAGCGAGCGTTTATGCAAGATCGTTATAACATAACGCGCGGCAATTTAACCCGGTGCAGAAGCGTTTCCATTTTAGTCCTTTCTCCGCGCGTTTCATGGTTTCAGCGCGAAATCGGGTACGTGGATTTATGTGGCCGCTTAGATGCAACGACCAATTTCTTACTATTACAGAAGCTGCTTGGATGAATGCAATTGCATAGTTATGTCGAGTCGCTCTCCGAATGACGTTCAAAGATGTACTGATGCTGAAAGGAGTATTTTGTAATTAAATGATAACATTGCAGACAATACAACGCTCAAAGCCATTGTAAAGACGTCTGTAAAATATTTTAATCGTGTTTTCTTTTAATCGTGTAATCTTTCAAACGTGTTTCAAATAGCTTTCAGACGTGTTTCAGAGATCCAATACATGTATACATCTCAGGAGCCGAAAGTTTAGAAACATGTTATAAAAATTGACACAGTATTACTTGCTCAAATATTTATAATTATGTCTTTTTTTTTTTAAATAATTCTTCAGATCCAATAACAATTATTGGATCTAAAAGATTATTATTAGAAAATATATTGTTACGGATATTTGAATAAGTAATCTCAAAAATGTCAACTTAAAAAAAGTTTTCAAACTTTTGACCTGGAATGTAGTTCTATAAACTTCAATTGTGCAAAAAATAAATAAAAATGTAATAAATTAAAAATCAAAGGGCTACCTCGCTAATGAGCGAAGTATCATTGTTTAAAAATCTATTCAAATGTCAAAGCAAACTAAAATGTTTATTATTAAAAACAAAATAACTATATTGACATAATAGAACGAATGATATTACAAAGATCCGTAACAAACGTTTCGACCTCTATCGAGTCATTTTCAATTATAACAAATTTAAAAGTAGCATTAAAAAATAAAAATGTTCACAAAATGTTAAAGAATCGTTCAAAAACGCAGAGACAAGTTTCATTTAACGTCTCGAAAATGATATAGATCCGTGACACATATCGAGCAAAGAATTATATAGGAAATGGTTCGCTGTACTCGCTTTGGTATCACAATCGGAATGCTAAATATTACTGAAACGTGAGTCACTGACGAGATGTTTTGCAAACTAGGCAACGATAATCTAGTACGTTCTATTATGTATATAGGAATTGAGACTTTGCTGCTTCACCTATGGATGCAACTCACTTCTCAAAGACATTTTACGAGATAAAGATAAGAATTCTTCAAAGAGTATTATACTAATTGTAAGTGAATGAATATGAATAAAGAATTACGTATATGTACGTACGAATTAAGTATGTCTTATCGATGTTTTGCTAATATTGCCATTAGTATTTCCTAGTACAATACTATATGTTTATACGAACAAAATATTACGGGAAAGGATGCATTATTCAATCACTTTATTTGCTCATCGTAAGTAAAAAATTTTATATATCAATGCCTAAGTATTCGTTGAAAAAAATTGAAGATATGATATAATGTGATAATATGAAGAAAGCTACAATAGCTATAATTATTGGAGCAGTTTAATATTCCACATAATATTAAACTGCTCAATTAAGATCCTATTAATCTGCAATTGTGATCACAAGTAATAATGTAGCATTGTAGATTTGTATGAATGAAAACTATTACGCAACGTGTGGTTCATAATCGTAATTCACATCGACGTATGTCGTACTTCAGAGAGAGAGAGAGAGAGAGAGAGAGAGAGAGAGTCTACGGAAGTAGTTTATACTATCTTATTAATCATTAAGGAAAACTTCAAAGACTTCTCTTTCCTTTGCGGTATATAACATAATCGTTGCGGTTAGCATTTCCGCCACAAAAAGATTACATTTTCGATGAATAATCAATGTATATTATTAAGAAAGAACTAGATGACGAGTTTATTAAAAAGCCAGACTGGATGAGGTGGCCTTACAACGAGCTGTACTGGTAAAAGGAAAATAGGGAACCTAAGTCGTTATGGATAGTGTAAAGTAACGGTCCACCGGTCAAGGCTCGCCAAGGCCTTTTATCGCTCTTGTCGGCTAGACAACCGCGCTATGTCGCAATTTTGTTTCTTCAATTCCTACTGTGCCTGTCCTCCTCCATTTCTCCGATTCGAATTTATAGTCACGCTCGGTAACCATAATAGATCCTTTCAACGTTGGAAAAACGTTAAAAAGTATGAATTATCGTTTAAAGGCAAACGCAGAGAAGCGATTCTGTAACTTCAACTTAATACGTAAAACATTACCGTTTTACTTTTTTCCGATTGTTTCAAAATATTAGTGCTTTATATTAAATATTTTTATGTGAGTTCACAAATGCATGTTATTCTGATGACGTACTTCCTTTGTACTTCAAGATAAATGTGTGCGTTACGTGCATGCTTTGAAAGATGAGATGAGTTGAGTACAAGGTTTTGGGTGGGCTGATATATGAGAACAATGAGACGGATCGGGTGAAAGCGATTGCAAAAAGACGCTTTCGAAAATCTCTCGATAATGCATAGGCGGCGAAGTCGCGCATTGCAAAATGAAAAAAATATAACGCATTAATATCGTAAATTGTTTTGAATAACATTTTTTATTTAATGCTACATTTTTATTTTTATACTTCTTGATATATATTATTTATTAATCTTTATTATTTAATGTAGATTGAAAAAATTATTTATTTTGTAGATACAAATAAACAACATTGTTACTAAACTTTGTTATTTTTAAAAGCATTCTAATTGTATTAGATGTCTTTGAATGAAGATTTTTCTTTATTAACGTATTGCATGATATTGTCGGCATTGAAAGCTTGGCTAACTATGAGTAACGGTAATTAAGACATCTGCACAACAAGTATCCTTGCTTGCAACACGATGGATATGATCGTTAACAAATAATCGCATTCATCACTTTTTTTTTTATTAACACAAAATTATAACATAGACAATAGTTAATTTGATAAAATACGCGATCTAATTTTGTGATATAGTATTAGTATTCTTATCTCTTTTTTTATGATTACAAATAATTATATATTATATGTTAGAAATATGTATGTAATAGAATTAGAGTTTTGTTAATAACGGGTTTGCATTAACCTGAGTTAATTAATAATTTTTCAGATAATAATTTTGTAACTACTCTCACTTTATTCTGGTACCATACTCAATACACAAAAAAGTATTCAGCGTATCTTTTTTATATTTGATTATTTTTTTTATATTATTGACATTTTCGTGAGTTCAAAAGCAATTGACTGGATGAGGAAGACATTAACGGATCGTCATCCGTAAACAGAATAACTAATGTGGAGTGTCTGTTCACGTTGTCGGCTCCGTTCTAAGTTTTTAGTCGTGTCATTTAATTTCTGTGTGCCGAACAGTTCCTGCATCGCGATGCCTCTGTTCATCGAACTTAGTTTATTTATTATCGACCAATTTATCCGATCGGACCGTATTTGGAAATCGACGTAACCACTTCACAGCTGGTCAAGTCATTGCCAAGGTATGTGTGCTTCCTCAGTAGCTATCCGTGGTCATGGTCATTGTGCCCAGATACATTCGATACAGCTTCCGTGACTTGAATGCGCAAGTACTGTAGATATAGAATCAAAGAATAGTTCGTCGATGATAAAACTTATTGTGTTCGTTATGTATAATAAATCAACTTGATTAAAAAGATTAAAAAGAATTATTTTTTTTCAAATTACAAATACTGCAATTTAAAGATATAAAAGATTTATCGCTTTATTGCACGATGATTTCAAATCGCAGTGGTATAAAAATTTTATGAAATTTTTACACTATAGAATGACAATATCATTTCTTTTTCGATATGAGTAACACAATTGTTAAATTAATCTTTATTGTCATAGCTTCTGCAGTAAGCTATAAGAAGTTAGATTATTTCTTACAAAATATATTCGGAGTTTATTAGAATAATCTATCAGAAATTCTGCGATAAGTCTGTCAATTAGAAACAGACTAAGATTCCCATGATTTTTTGCTATTCACGATATTTCTGCGATTTCTTACACACATATCCTCTTAGAATTTGATATTGAAACATTGTGTCCAATGAATTGTGTTTGCTGTATCGCGTTAAAATGATAATAACTAAACCTATATTGATCTTTCTGTTGTCTTCTTTCCTTTTCGTGTCAAGCAAAAGCAGAGACTACTTATAAATACCTTCCTGCGAACGCGTCCTTCGCAAGAAACACAAAGCTTCGACAAAAAAGAAACAGAGGAAAATAAGACTACCTTCTCAGATGAATAGGACTGTCCGTGTATGGTTTGCGCCGAGGAGGAATGTTATAACTTGAGCCTCGACGGTATATTCTCTTTTTCGTCTGTCTCTCGTATCGCAACTAAGACAATACGCAACGTAGACTTCGTACGAATCGCAACACGATAGAGATTTCTTCAATCGAACTTATGCATTGCGAAGGCATCGATCCTTTTACCACGCAAGATCGATATGTTATTTATGGTACACCCGTCCCGCGTGGTAATCAAGTTGAATTCCACAGCGATCGAAGAGAGGAGTCATGTGCGAACGCAAGAAAGATTCTTGCCTCTACAGTTTATCTCCTAGTATTGTTTTCATAATACATTATGCGCGAATATCGAGAAAATTTGCTAATTGACGTCATACAATTACGTCAATATTGATTCGTAGTAAGTAAATAATTGCCAACGTATCGTCCAAACTATTTGGTATACTTGTTAAAATTTTAGGATTTTTTATTAATATGTTATAATTATTTTTATGTTTTGTATCTTATAATCTCGTACCATAACGTTTCGCTCGTCCTAGCGCTAAGACTATCGTGTCTCCTGATTATCAAATAGTACATGAGATATATATTTTGTTTAAATTGCTATAAGACGTTTTATTTTCTAACTTTCTTAAATTTCATTATATGCAAATTACACTTTATAAAAAGCAACTTTTCTGTAATGGCAGGAGAACCAGGAAGAGAAACACCGATCATTCACCCATGCGTATCGAGCTACATGCTGCAGAAACACAAAAACCCACGAATCGCAATAAACGTGAATGCAAGAGCGAAATCAAAACAGGTGTTTGAGAAGTTAAAGCTGATGTAAACATGAAATTCGTTTACGTGGGTTGAATCCGCATTTTTTTCGAACATTGCCATCAAACTTCTGTATTCTTTTTAAGATACAAATATAATTTTACTTCGATATAACTTATACGAAATTTTTAGATTATTTTTATTTCCAAGCAGAAAATTAAAACTATTAATCAATATGCATTTTTTTAACTTAACAAAATTACTTAAAGCTTATTGAATAAAATCTTAACGAATGAACAAATAATTCATAGTTAAATTTGATGTATCTACGTCTTAAATCTTTTTAATGAGAAATTACTCACGTAAGAAAGAGTAGTCACGCGTTATTATACACTGTGGAGTTAATCATGAATTATTACTTAAAATTATTGAAAGGTTCACAATAAGAATGACGTAAATCCTAATGGAATAATCAATAAAAAAAATGCATTATTCTTTGTGATTTTACCAAGAAGATGGTAATTAGTACAGTAGACGGATGTTAAAGAAAAAATAGCTGTTGATTTCGATGATTTTACCGCTTCCGTACTTCCAAGAACACGATGACTTGCTTCAAAACATCAGTAACATCAATCGAGTCACTCGATAATTGTCATGTTCCTGGGCGCGAAATTACACAATCTGTCTGTGTTACAAATTCATTGATTCACGAGAACTGCGAATTATGAGCAACATTGCCTGCGGCAAATGATACATTTTCTTTTTACACCGTTAGACGAAAGTATGTTATACACGCGCAACCTTAACATGCATTACATACATATGTTACATGTCACGTCATATATAATACCTGTTACATACTTCATAGATATTATATCATACAACATATATTCTTGAATACAGAGATTTCTATACTTGCAGCATTTAGTTGCTGTACAGTACCAGTTAAAAGTATTGCATCAAATATGAAAGTTCCATAAAAAAAGACGTGCGTCAATATTATCAAATTTTATTTTGACACTGTTATTTTATGCTTTAATAGGAATTTTATACTTTAAGATAAAAAAATAAATAATCTTATGATTTAAAAATATAATTTTTACAATAAAGTTGGTGATGAGAGTACGACTCGATAATTTATGAGCAAAGATTCATATATGTATATTTGATACTTAAATTAAAACATAAATTCAGATGTTTTGTTCTTTGATAATGAGCACATGCTGCCATATACACATACTAATGCCAACTTCATATCTGATATAATCGCCCTCATTACCTAAACGTATAAATCAAGAATTAATAATCAAAGTATTATATGTATATATGGGAACAGTCTATATATATATATATATATTCACAGGGTGTTAGTTAAGTATGTTGCCATACTCAACAGAGCGATTCTTTGGTTTATTTCAAGTAAAAAAGTTCATATAAACATGTGTCCTAAACGGCTTAGTTTCCGAAATAAAAAAATTTAAACATGTAGTAATAATCTGTTTATTTGAAAGAAATACAGCTTGAACTAGTCAAAAACTAATCAAAAACAGAAAAACAAAAAAACAGGCTTCGGTTCTTCTAATGAAATAAAACAATTAGATGAATTGTTGAAAATGTCCACCTTGCGCCATGATACATCCATCGAGCCTTCTTTTCAAAGATTGACGTACACGCTCAAAGATCAGAACTGAAGTCTATTTTTGATTTTATTTAATTTTTATTTTTGGCTTTGACTTTGTCACTTTGTTTACGGTTGTGCGAATGGCAACTTACGTGAAGCAAGGCATATTTCTTCAGGAAGATATCTCCAACGCAATTTACCGTTTCGTCAAACATTTGCAAACATTCACCTGTATTTCGAAAACTAAGCCGTTTAGGACACATGTTTATATGAACTTTTTTACTTGAAATAAACCAAAGAATCGCTCTGTTGAGTATGGCAACATACTTAACTAACACTCTGTATATATATATACAGAGTGTTAGTTAAGTATGTTGCCATACTCAACAGAGCGATTCTTTGGTTTATTTCAAGTAAAAAAGTTCATATAAACATGTGTCCTAAACGGCTTAGTTTCCGAAATAAAAAAATTTAAACATGTAGTAATAATCTGTTTATTTGAAAGAAATACAGCTTGAACTAGTCAAAAACTAATCAAAAACAGAAAAACAAAAAAACAGGCTTCGGTTCTTCTAATGAAATAAAACAATTAGATGAATTGTTGAAAATGTCCACCTTGCGCCATGATACATCCATCGAGCCTTCTTTTCAAAGATTGACGTACACGCTCAAAGATCAGAACTGAAGTCTATTTTTGATTTTATTTGATTTTTATTTTTGGCTTTGACTTTGTCACTTTGTTTACGGTTGTGCGAATGGTAACTCACGTGAAGCAAGGCATATTTCTTCAGGAAGATATCTCCAACGCAATTTACCGTTTCGTCAAACATTTGCAAACATTCACCTGTATTTCGAAAACTAAGCCGTTTAGGGCATATGTTTATATGGACTTTTTTACTTGAAATAAACCAAAGAATCGCTCTGTTGAGTATGGCAACATACTTAACTAACACTCTGTATATATATATACAGGGTGTTTCCAAATTAAATCGCAAAACTTCGGGAGCGTGTAGAGGAGTAAAAAACTAAGAAAAAAAGTCCTATAGACATATGCTCGTTTTTGCTCCGTTTCAGAGAAATCGAAAAAAAATGTTTTTTTTACCTGCAAGATTAAATGGGGACCGTTTTCTAAATTTCTTGGAGAATGAATTTTCTGACTATTTAGAAAACATCCCATTACAACAACGTACTGAAATGTGGTTTCAATTAGATGGATGCCCTGCTCATTACAGCAGAGTCGCTAGAACCTGGTTAGATAGAAAATTCCCACAACGATGGATTGGACGTGGAGGAGCAGTACATTGGGCAACTCGTTCGCCCGACTTAACGCCATTAGATTTCTATGCATGGGGTACTCTGAAGCAAGAAGTTTATTCTTCGCCTATTCAATCAGAGCAACATTTGAGAAATCGTATCGTAGCTGCAGCGAACAGAATATCGCAAGAACAGTGCCTGGCTGCTACAAGAGCCGTGTTTGACAGATGCAATGCTTGTATTGCTGCAAGAGGTGCACATTTCGAACAAAATCTTCATTAAAAAGTTTATAAATAAAATAATTAAAATAATAAATTAAATATATTTTTTTCTTTTTTCGTGATTTCCTGCGAAACAAAGCAAAAAGGAGCATATGTCTATAGGACTTTTTTTCTTAGTTTTTTACTCCTCTACACGCTCCCGAAGTTTTGCCATTTAATTTGGAAACACCCTGTATATATGATCAAAGGCTACTTCGAGCCTTTAATAATTTACTGGCGTTCTCTATTAGGAATAATGCAATACTTTTGACCAATACTGTATTAGCTTATGAGACTAATGCATTTAAGACCATTAATATTCCATACCACTTTCAAATTATAAGAATGCTCAAGTAAAATGTAGCGATCCGTTATTTAATGCACTTAGATTTTTTGTCCTATATGTAATCTCTCACTTCAAGCTGGAATATACTGCGCGTGCGGAAATTATAGCGGCTGTTAAGAGAATTCCAGGAGAAAAAAAAATGAGTGCATTTTTTGACCGTAGTTGATGAAAGGTGCGCCGATAAATTGTACGAAAGTCTTGACGCGATTTGCCCGCGGTACGGAAGTAGGTATACGAAACGCTCGAGTGCTACGAGCGAGAGTCAGCTTCCTCCGCGTTTACATAAGGCCAGGATGATTAACATCAATCGCGGCCGCTAATGAATTAATTACCTTGCGTGATAGACCGACACCCATCTCAGCGCTAAAAATTATACTCGAGCGTGTAGCAAGGCCGCGCCTCACTGAAGCTGTAGGAAGCGACGAACATTCGACTGTTTGGATTATTAATGAGTCAATGCTGCGTAATAATTTTATACCAATTAGTTACGAAAAATTGGCGAGACTAACGCTACATGAAAATATTTAATCGATAAGTCCACGTGCGTGAAATACGAAAAGATTATGGTTATTGGAAATTTATCTAAATCAAGTAGTATATATGTATATACTTTTACACTCAAAGAGAGAGAAAAACGTATAGTAGCACCTATACTTTTATAACCTATTTTATAGTTTTATACTGCATTTTATATTATATTTTTTTCTGAGTGTAAATGTCTGTAAATTATGTGTTATTGTTATTATTATTGAAATATTATATTATAAGAAAATAATCATATCAGCATATTCACTATTAGAATAAGTAAGAAAATAATCATTATTTGAGTTTTTCACTTTGAAATCGTTAAAAATGATTTTGGGATGACATTTACACGGCGTTAAATAAATATGCAGATTCTTTAATATCTCAAATCCATGTTATTTTCATTTGCATATCATTTTAGAACACGAAATATTAGACTTCGACGTGATGAATTGAAGTTACGAGTATGATGACAAAGTAATGTTCTTTTGCCTAAAAACACGTCTAATCAGGAAGTAGTAATCTTCATCTCCAAAAAGTATATATCAGACATATATTTATGACACCATTGGTATACAAACGTTCCACCGATAGATAAGTAGTAGATTAATTGGCAATCGAATCCAGAAATAGTAAGGCCTTTTCCCCGCTCATGAACCATGAAAATAATTAAGTATCCTGGCACAACAACTACGTTTGGAAAGCGTTATACATACCGATGAGTCTGATTGACAGTGACATAGTTACAGGCAGCCTTGTATTTTAAGCCGCGGCGAAAGAAGTGCGACGATTATGCGTGGACAGTAAATGCTGTTGCGTGTTTCTCGCATTGCGTTATCAACTCGCCAAACATACGTTCCGTTTTTCAGCGACCATCAAACATGCAGCGCAGGCACGTTTTGAAAGACATGTATAATTTAATTTATGCGAAAGCATTTATGTTACAACTTATAAATAACAAATATGAAAGAACTTCTTTGCTTATTGAGATAAAACAACAGCAAACTTGCGAATTATTTCAGAAACTTTTGCTTTAAAAGAAATCGGTAGAAATTGTTCTTATCATGGATAAAGAAATTATTCTTATCATGCTGTATATTATGATATTTGACAAATTATATATATATATTGCAAGAAAAATAAAATGTAATCTCCAATCAAAGAATTTGTTAATATAGACCTACAACCGATAAATACTATTTCATTGTTCTTACATTATATGATTTAAAATAATTAGAAGGTTTTAGTATAAGAAGTAAAATGCTGATTCGGATTTGTCCAGAAAATTACTTTTGTTAGTGACTCTAATCTTTTCAAATGCTCAGTAGTTATGTCGCAATTATAAATGGTAGCAAGAGAATTCTCACAGACATTTATAAAGTGCTAAAAGTAATTGTTGACTGATTTATGGAGTAATGTATGTTATACAACACTTAAGTTATAGTTTTAATAGGAGGATATTTTTAGAACTCTCTCACGAGTGATAGATGTATTTGCCACGGATTGCGGTTAAACTATGTCAGTGAATAAATCAAGTTGACAATTATTTATAACCTCGTCTCGTTTCTACCGATCGAAAATTTCGCGGCTCTTTCCAAACACCGCGATGGCATACTGATTGGTCAAGGGTCACTCTCCTTCTCCTTTACCTATCGGAAAGATACCATCATCAAGGCAACAAATTGTAATTGATTCTTCGCTCTAAGCAAAATAATTTCAATGCGGGCAACAAGGACGCAAGACAACAAAACATTGCATAACTAACACTGGTCACGCTTCACGGCACGATGCTCCACGTTCGCCCTGTCTTCGTCGGATCTCCGAGATTTTTCCTCGAGAACCGCTTTTCCACATTGAATTGATGCGCTAAATTGAAGGATCAGTATATGATAAAATATCTCGAAATTTGGGATATCTACATCAAGATGCATGTCAGAGAGGATATTATCGTTTCTCAATATCAGTTGGAGAAACATTGGAAAGTCATGTGCGCGATATGGCTTCACATTTTAATTAGAAATTGAGTAAAAATCAAATGCGCAACACGTCAATCAGACGATTATACGAAACGCCTGCTTCGTCGCCTCTTGCGAGATAAACGTCCCTGTGGCATGCCGTTTAACTCACGTACGGACATTTGCTGGGTTGATCAAGGACCAATGGAAATTTTCGACGAGACTTCACGGAAGAGAGAACAAGTTCCTCTGCCCTCGAATGTAACCGGACGAAGGTACTTTACAAAACGCAGATACGGAAACAGTTCTCGCCAATGGCAAATTTCAAAGCGACGTTGGAACGTCGTGAAAATACTGAATAAAATTAATTTATTAATTAGACAATAAATTAGAAACGAGATGGACGAATAAATCGACTAAGTTAGAAGAAGGGCTATGATTAAACTTAGACGTTGAAATAATATTTCTATATGTAATTTATTTTAAATACATTTACTTTAGATAACTTGTGAGATTATTATTACATCAATTTGATTGTGTTTATAAAAGTTTAAAAATAATCGGCATACAGTTATTTGAAGTAAATACATTTAAAATAAATTACATATAGATAGAATTATTATTCCATCATTTAACTTTGATTATAGTTGGCGCTTCTTTTTAGTCAAAAATAATTATTATACTTATTTTATACCTTGACGATTAAATATTGTA
>NW_017256147.1:2527560-2528276 GCF_001594055.1 Mycetomoellerius zeteki
GGAAAATAGTAACATACAAATAAATTATACAATTTTTATTTTGAAAAAAACATATTGCAAAAGACAACTTTTAATTTTTCCATGTAAATCTCAGATCGAAATTTGAAAAGCAACAGTTAATACCAAACAACGTTCAATTACTCATAAATAATCATAAAAAATTATGAGTAATTTTGAAATAGTTCAATTTTTATAATTATACAGGCATTATTGCACATGTTATTAGAGCAATTGTAAATGATATTCTCATTATCGTGTTAACGACGTTTTAAATCATTCTAATATTAATAGATAAGTAGATAAAGACACCGCGCGCTTGTCAGCCATGACTAGCGCATTTAGAGCGCATTCAGACGAGTCTTGCTTTGCAGCGCTTTTATTACTCACATTCCTGTTAAATCGATGGCTGAACAATATTCTATCTTATACATCTTTATAAAAATATCTATTTTACATTCCATAAAAATACACGCAAATGTAAACCTTTATTTCTTTATTTTTATGCATAGCATTTTTCTTAGATCTTTAGATTCATGTTATTTCGATGTCGTTGTGTAAATATTTCTTATAATTTTACAGTACTGTTATTATTCTTGTTTAAATTATAATTTTTTCTATCGGATAAAGAGAGAAAAATTTTTTACAACTCCTAGTGAATACAGCAAATTCGCGGAAATGCTAAAATCCATGCACGTGTTGAAGATGATATCGATGGC
>NW_017256147.1:2528313-2619818 GCF_001594055.1 Mycetomoellerius zeteki
CCGAGCAATACAAGGTGTCGTGAAAAGTGTATTCCGGTGCGCGAGAGGTCGACGAAAGACAAGTGAGGTGAACGAAATGTGTGTCACGCAATCGAAGTGCAGCGCAGCGAAATGCGAACCGCCGCTAACACTCGCTTATCTTCTCATTGTCATTCGGCGTGGTGTAAAGCGACCGGCAACGAGTGCGAGAGGACGACGCGATAGAACTCGTCCATCGCATAAGCTCAAACGTGACCAATCGTTGTGCTTGTCTCGATGCGAATAAACCGCAGAAGGCGCTTCGCGGTCTCGATAAGGCGAGCGTCGCGCGAGATAAACTCTGGCCTAGTTCTTCATGGAATTAGAAGAGAAAATGATGATGAGAAGATATACCGACGTCGACGTGACGAGAAAATAATTCAAAAGTATGAAAAGAGAATGAGAAGTGTTGCTACTAAAAAAAAAATTTGTAGAGAAATGCTGAGAAGCGAAAGCGAAAGATGTTACATAGATACAAAAAGGGCAATAGAAAAATAGGTTGATAAGATGCGATAAAATGGGTAATGATCCATGAAATTTAAACGTCTAAATAAAGTAGATAGGCACATTCTAGCGCAAAATAAACGCGGTTACTGTTGTTTTTTTTAAAAAAAAGATAAACAGATGAAGTTGTAAATAATAGCTGTACTATAATGTAGAAATTTGCATTGTTATTTTTAGTGTTATGTTCGGTTTATTTTAATATGTCTTCAACATAAGCGGTTTGATTAAAATTCGTGAGTTATGGATCAGACTCCTAAAAAATTTCATCGAGCGTTTTCATCGAGGATCGTATATCAAAAGAGTGTAACGCAATTTCGACATTTCTTCCTCTAAGACGTTATTTCCGTCCCTGAAATTATGTAAAACAACAAGGTCTTGTCTATTAATATTTCCTTATAATGAAATCAGTTATTCCAAATAAGAGTGTTTACAAAATATGATTTATTTTGAATGTTAGTTATCGATTAACACAAAATTAATCCTTCCTTTTTTATTCTGTTAAACTATTATAATATTATCTTCTTCTAACAAAGAATACATCTATTTTATTACAAAAAATTCTTAATAATTTTCTTAAATAAAATAGAATATATAACTCTCTCTCTCTCTCTCTCTCTCTCTCTCTCTCTCTCTCTCTCTCTCGCGATATTATTCAAATAATATATGCGCAATATTTTATGATGTTATAAGTGTAAATCTTTTAATGGCGTCTGCGCTAAACCATATAAAATGATATGCACGTGAAAAGAACACTGACAGTTTTTCTTATCCTTATTTTATACGTAATTAGTTTTCTCCTGATGTTTATAATAGAATATTATGTACATATATGCGTAATTTTTTTTAATCTCAAGCTAAAATTTTTTTAAATTAAATTTATTCTGCGTATGACATGCTGCATGATATGAATACATTAATAATTTTAAATAATTATTTTTTCTCTGTTTTGATACTCTGGCAATTCCATACACCTGATTTCATACACCAATAATTAATCTGGTAATTCCATACACCTTTGTTTTCCTTGTTTCAGAATAACATTTGCAACATATGCGTGTCTTATTTCGCGTCCTACATAAGATACGTGACGATTCATCATAATTTGGCCTATCGTTCAGCGACACGCACTTTTTCATTTCACAACAAGCTGTTTATAATTCTGCAAACATCTGCACAAATTTTGTCCGCGCAGGCCGGCCTTGCGCATCGTCTGCGTGCCCGTTTGAAGGCAACGCTATTTTGCCGATATATCGATTCCAAATCGATTTGTCGTGTCTTCTCGATGAATCTACGAAGGCAAACGCAGCAATATTATATATTATATGAACGGCAACTCCACGGCGACGTGAAACCGTTCTTGCTTTCACGCGTGCGATTCGCCGCCATGGTTCTTCCGTTCATGCGCTACGAGTATTTCGCGCGCGTGATCGGGACAGCTGTAGCAGCGCGTATGCAGGCACTTGTTGCAACAAACGTCATGCCTAAGGCGATAACCGAAGCATGAAAATGTTTTAAAAGGCTTTAAAAGGTTCTCTTTTCGCTTTTGTGCATCGTTGACACGTCGTGAAATATTCCCTATATTCCGTATTTGTTAACAAATCCTAGGTGGAACAAGCACAACTATTTCTTTTGTCTGCTTATAAAACTCATAAATGTATCTACTAAATAAAAAAAGCATTTCCATGCATGGAAAAAATGGTAAAATATCAAAAAATAAAGCTATAAAAATAATTTTGTTGGGTCATCAAAATATAATTATGTAAAACGTTTAAGCTGCTTGAAGATAATGCTGTAAAACGTTTTAATTTTCTAACAACCAATTTGAGCATCCTACATAAATATTTTAATGGTTCAAAGAATATTATTTTCAGATCTGTATCTAGTTAAATTTTTAGATATTTCAGCAAAATCATTCTTTCCGTGTAAGAATATTAAAAAGAAGTGGCGGAAAAAATATCTTAGGAATACAAATCACATCGATAGAATTCACGTTAATTTAACCTTAAAAAAACGGGAGAATTGGCCCTTAGCCATGCGCGTAAGATATGTGTAAGAGCGTCTCTTCACGGCGTAGCAGAAATCGTTCTAACAATCATTAACCTCGTAACAGATCTGCTCTACGTGTGAGAATTCGTCGGCACGGTTGTTATCAGCGGATACTGGAAAAGCAGGTAAGAGGATTTTCTATTCCTGGATATCAACTACGTATTTATAGTATGTTCCGGGGGCTCTCCCGGATATTTATAGACGGCGATCATGCTGTTTCCTTTTGCCAGCAGCAACGGTAGGCGGATAAGAAAGCTGGTATGGGTCACCGCGGAAAACTGTAACGAGAAAAAAGGAGAGCTACATGTTTTACTGCATCTCAAGAAGCAAAACGTTGGCAACGAAGTATCGTAAAGCAGGATCGTCCTGTTTTGCATAAATAGTATGATAGAGAATTCATGTAGACGACGCCTACCGTACACGACACTTCACCGTTTTTAATCATTCAGAATGGAAGTAATTACTCCATTCGTGGGAACGAGAAGGGGATGGTCGAAAAACTGTTAATAAATTAAAAATTGTATAGAGGAAGGTCACCGATACTGACATAGGTCTCCTAAAGCGACATCCCCTTATTTTTTAGAAACTAACCTTTGCACTTTATTAATACTAATAAAAACGTGATCTGTTTAGCTAAGAAGTACAACTCATAATTTATATATTTGTGGCTTATTTCTATACCAAATCAGCTAAAAACCAATTCTATGAATCCGAGAAGAAAATTCTTACGGTGTTCTTTTGCAAATTGCGTAATTAAAATAATAGTGACTGTATTATTGATAATATTATATCATTTTAAATGTTTATAGTTTCATAAATTAGTTTTCTTTACAGAATAGGATATATCTTTATTTATAGAATAGGAATGTTGGCATTATTGCCTATTATGTCAGTTTTGGAGACCCATTTTGTCAGACGCTCATTTTTGCATAACTTACGAAAAACTTAATTATTGCAAAATTGTAAACAGTATTATAAAAACTGCTTATACTATCTGATAGAAGACACTTTTTAGTTTGTATTTATGTTTTTGAATTTGTTGTATTTTTACCTTTTAAGAAATATTGTCTAAAAACAAAATAGTATGTCGATATCAGTGATCTTCCTCTATCTGAAATTTCAAAAAATGCGAGCAACATAACTAGACATTCCTTTCTCCGCCAGATTGCAACTAATCATAATTTCTGTCAGAGGAATCGACTTATAGAGTACTTATAAGTATATACGCTCTCGTTTGCACGCTACCGCGAAAGATTTTCTATTCCTGGACATTCCTGCGTATTTATAGACCAGCCGTTGTCGTCTTTCCTTTAACTACTGCAGTGTTGTGGTATAACGCGCATAGGAAAGCGAGATCTTACGTGAAAGCCGTTAAGGCTGTTTCCACCGAGGCGCGTACGGAGAGAAACTGAGACTAGGGAGCATCCACCAATACCACACAATATGTAAAGGTCGTAGAAATGTCAACAAACGGGCTTGGACAAGGACACCACGAATGGCAAAGGATAGGTGCTATTAGATGCATTTTTATGAGCACGGTAAAACGGGCGAAATTTCATTAATCTTGATACGTCATTATGTGTATTATTTAAATTGATAATTTTTTTAACATACATATTTATTGGTTTTATTAAACTTTATAAAATATGTAGCATATCAGAGAAAAGTTAATTTTTACACACATATACTTATAACTAATCATTTTCAGTTTACTCTTATATTTCTAGTATAATTATATGAAAATTAATCGTTCATATAACTGGTAATAGTTAATACCATGCGAACGACTTAGAGCATAATTAACGATATATATATAGCGAATTTTTAAGAATATTTTGCATCTATATATATATATATTAAGTTTTTTTTAGTAATAAAAAAAATTTAATATAAATTTCGATCTTACATTCCATAATATGAATAGAGGATTTAATTTAATTTAATTCGTATAACGCCCGTTATATGTTCCTCCGCAAATCATTCATATAACTGGTAGTAGTTAATGCCATGCGAACGACTTAGAACATAATTATCACATTCGTTTTATGGTTTCTCCGGTTATTATCCAGACAGATAAGAGGTGGACTCGCTTGTATTGTATGTAGAAATGTGTCATATCTTTTTATTTAACAATAATGAAAATATTGTTCATACTCTTCTTCTTTTTTTCTTCCATTTATTATTTTAGCAAACACAATGAGATAGTTCTTTTTCACATTTCATTTTGCGATTATGTTTAAAAAATTATCGAGAGAAGCAACTATTGACGTATCGATATTCTCGAGATAGATTTCTGTTTAATCAAGTGATTCTGTTTGTCGTTTTTACGTTTTTACGTTTTTAATTTTTTAATGCTGTCATTATACTCAAATATTTTGGATCATTTTCATCGAAACTATATATTATCATACTTTCATATCTACATCATATTCTAAAAAATTTCCACGTTGCATAACATTTAATTTCGTACGTAATTGTCGACACTGAATCGCGTAGACGCTCGACAAGCATTGATGTCACCGATTACACTGATTTACGAGAATGATTATATAACGACTTAAAACGAAGAAAAAAAGGAATTTCTTTGGAATAATAATTTCATAGCATAAATGCTTAATATTTATACTATAATTAAAATAAAAACGAAAAGTTTTTTCGAAACGTCCAATATTATTAACAGTAGTATGCAATAAACGCAGAATATATCCAGAAATATTAATGTGTAAAGGTATATAATACCAAAATTTTACATGTTTAAATAATTATGATTAATAATTAGCAATAATATCTAATATCTGTTGTCGTTTTTATCATTTCAAAAGATATACGTTGATAGAACAATCTTACGCCGTTAATCAGTTTTTCTCATCGCACTGCCTACAAATTAAATAAAAACACCTGCGAGAGATGTCACATAATTTATATATGATTTCACATTCATTTAGAAAACACGACTTTAATGATACTACGCTTTGAACATATGATAGGTTTACATATGCATACGAATGGCTCGATTAAACACGTGTCCGACCGATGTTGTCATGTCAATCCCTCCAGCATAAACATTGCCATTGTTACTCATTGCATAGCAGATAACAGACGCGCGACCCGACGGGGCTGTAGTAGTGCAATAATTTTCAGTGGCGATATATTCTGAACACAGCGGTCTTGCGCGCCGCTACGTTTTAAAATCGACGTATCGGCGACCTTATTTCCTTAAAACGCGCGAACAAGCGCTGACCGAACGCCATTTCTAGCGGGTTTTACGTGCTCTGCTACTGTGATTCAAGCGAATCGCGTTTTCTGTACTGACTGAAAACACTTCCGATGTTTCGATTTAACTACAAACCGGCAATAGTAATTCTTTGACGGATTTCGAAACACGCGACGGGTTAATTGTAGAACTATTGGACGTTCTTGATTGATACGCAAATTCTAGTATACTTAACGGTCATCTTCCTGTTTTCGACACGATTATTTGCCAAATTCTTGCTTAAGGATATTTGTTCTTACCTCCTTCTGTGTAACTAAGCTGTAAATCGAGAGCGTGGCACATTAAGTCGAAAGTTAAACGTTGCACAACGATCAGTCGGTCGTTATAGCGCAATGTCTTCATCTTACATGACATACTGACAATATGCAGTCTACATGTCCAGAAGTCTAAACGTCTAGACCGTCTAATTTCATGGATCATTCTGTACCAAAAATATATGACAAAAAATTATCTTAATCCTTGATATAATCCGATATTCATTGACAAATTCATATCACGAAACTGCTACGTTTTGCAACGATCGTGTAATCGCGTCGAATCGGTTGTTGGCATCGCGGATCGTTCCGGTTCAGTTTAAAATACTATCACCATAATTTATGCACTTTGGCGAAAGTAAAAGTAGATCTTGCGATCTTTAGGGATGCGATTGTAAGTGATAAAAAAATTGGGGAAAGCAAATTACTCGCATGATAACAAATAAAATATTAAGATCTAAGCTAAATTAATCACGAGAAGCACATTGCCTAAAAACGAAACAACCGATGTATCTATATTCGATTAGAATTGAGAAATACGTGGAAAGCAATTCTTGCCAAGGCTCCACGCGCCTATTACCGGTCTCACCTGTCAGCTGCCAGCGAGTTGACAGCTCTGGTGCCTACGTCAAGCGCAAACCGCAAAAAAACACATGAATTCATTCAGCATATTGAAACGAGCTGGAGAGTGGCGAGACTTACTTGATTAGAATCCTCCAGAAGCAGCCAAAGCTGGAGCCGTTCGGCACTTCGCTCGCGTACGATATAGTCATTTCCTGTCTGATTGCGCGCGCGCAATCTCCTTCCTGAGTCGCTACCCTCTTCTTTCTTCTTCAACTCGGTCTCTTCTTCTGTAGACGATCTGGTCCTTCGTACCGTGTCGATGATATTTCCGGTGAAGCTGCACATTCGCGCACATGCGGCGCGCGGACCGTTGATGTTCTATCCAATGTTTAATTAATTTAATTTGAAAGTAGACACTAGGAGATCGGCATCGGGATCTACCCAGTCGCTCGCAATAGGTTTACCATGAGGAAGATCTATAATACGCGAATGGTTAAAACCAGCTGACCAGGCGGATCGACTGTCTACTGACTGAGCTCCACTAAAGACGGCGGGACCAACGGAGAATGGGGCCCGGCTGTGCCACCTCCACCTGGGAGCCAGGGATGTGAGCGTCACCTGCAGAACCCATTTCGCATTAAACCTGCTTAGAGTGTTTCAAGGGTCGAGCTTCTCTCTGAACTGGACGGAAAGAAGTGAGCAAAGAAGTGTATTTTTGCGAAACATCATTTTGAAGGCATCTTTTGATAAGTTATTTCCGATAGCGAAATTGTGCAAACTTCGAATTTTCGTTGAACTAGGAATATTAGACATTGAATATAAACTGTTTAAACTGGTTGATTGTGTTATTCCATCAAATGTTTATCTTCCTCATTCTTCAATATTGCCAGTAGATATATATGCACCATGTAAATTTTATAGCAGCGTAAGCATTAAAAAGACTTTACGAGAGATATTTAAAGTACCAAAAAAAAATCACAGGAAAATCACATGAAATATCATGTAAAATCAACACATCTTCTATTATAAGGCTTTCGCGATTGAGAAATAAAGCGACGGAAGATCGATTGCATGTTGGATAAACTCGATTTGATGTATATCTTGAGTGATATTGATCATAATGTAATAAGTAGATAGTAAACGCACTTTAAATGGTAATTCTCTCTCCATTTCTATGTTTGTCGTATTCATCGAATGACGCACCATCGAATTAGATGTTGTTGTTTCAGAGTCACCTTAGGTCACGTTTATCTGAAGTCAATTAGGAATTTATGTAACTTTGTTGTAACCATTTGTGACATATGGTTTACACGGAATTCCTCTTTTAAAATCAATCGACACGCCTAGCCTTTCAAGTGGATCTGCGGCGAGTAAAAGGGGAACGATTCAAAGTGCCGCTCTCGCCTCCTCGATGTTAACACCGCCAGAAGTTTCCACATTTCATTATTCTTTGCGCACCGGCTCTGAATCATCCTTTCATTGTCCCCTCCTTTATATATTCATCGACCGTATCATTAGCATTAATGTATGTCTAATTACGGTATGTCTGACGATAAATCAAGATCGTTTCGTTACGCGATGCTTCGTTCCTCCAAGGATAGAGCGGATTCTCTTACGGCCCTGTGCGGCCGTTCAAACGCAAGTGGTTGCAGATATATTCGCAGGTACTAAGCACTTCCAAAACGCCATCTTGCGCACAGTTTTCGCATCCTTCTCTCACCTTGCCGTGGCCTAGCCAGCGGCGTAATAATGGCCTTCTGGTACCATCCACCGGTCACCTTTCGCTCGTTCACGCGCCGCGAACACGATGACGTGCGCTCTTACCGCTTTCTGGAGGTGCCAATGATATTTATGCAACGGGAAAATCCGAAAATATGAAGCCGCAGTTCACCGAAAGGCTTTACTCGGAAGTAACAAGAGATTCGAGTTGCGCCAACAAAACGTCACGTATGCCAGACATTGCCAGGTGTTATAAAATAAGTCATTGATGTCATCAATTCGTCAGGCTCGAGAATTTCAGGATCTGAAAGATCTGGAGATCGTTAATCAGAGAATAACGTCATTCTCGAGGATCATTCCAGCGATTCAAAATATCATGAAATTCGAGAGAATATAATTCGGAGAATCCGTTGGTAATCTTCGTGCTGATTCGTATAAATTAGCAATCGGAGCATTCGCGGTTGCCGCACGTCACCCTGCACGAGTCGGAAAAAAATTTAGTTGTGCAGTAAATGGTTTTGCGGTGCCAATTGTAACGGTACGAAGTACTAGGACAAGCTACGTATGATTTATTACACTCGGTATTTTTTTTACAAGGAATTAAATGCGTTCACAAGATCCCTTCTCACGCATTACTCAAACTATTTGATTTTGATATCTTTTTGTATTTTGTACACAATTTTCGCTGAAGCCTGGAACAGCTTTTTCTCGTGTTCAGTCATGTGCATTCGTATTATCTGTGTGATACCATTTTCGCCAATCGCGCAAGGTAGAGACAAGAACATATCGTGACATACGTCATGATGGCCCTAAGAAGATAATTTTGATTAATGTAGAACATAATAGTTTTGCATACCAATATTAATTTTTTTTTTATTGAACGTTATATTTTATTTAGAAATATTTTATTTTAATTTTTGAAAATATACAAAATGCAATACGCGCGTGTTACTACATTTGATTATCGATCCAAAAATATTTTATTCGTGAATCGTATCAGCTAATATTTAATATCACGAACCTTTTTTGTGTATTTTCAAAAATTAAATTGTAGATTATTACTGTAAATTTATTGCAAATATATAATTTGTAGTATTTATACCTGCACTAAGGTCGAAACTGGTATAATAGCTTGTGTATTGCGTAATATAGCTATTATGATGTCGGCTGCAGAAAGTCCAATGGCTGTATTTGAGTAACCTTTCAGACAACGTACCATGGCACCCCTAAAAAATAAAAAATATTAAATTCTTACAAAATGTTGCAAGAATTCTTTTTAATTAAAGTTATTGTTTAAATATAATATATATATATACACGTATCAATTGTAATTGTTCGCTGATTTTGTACATCACAATATAATTTATTTAAATATTATTTGTAGAATATATAAATCTAAATTATAAATTAAATCTTTTTTTTATAAAAGAAATTGAAGTTTTTCAAATAAGGTATCCGACGAGTATGCAAATCAATTGATTGCAACAATTGATTGCTGATAGATATTATTGATCTTATTGATGTTTCATAACAACTAATAATTTCTCTGTCCACTTAAAATTATAGAACTTACAGTTTCACTACATATTTTGATATTTCGAACCACCTTTCATCATCCGTCTCGAGACCGATATTCGGGATAACATCGCGGAACTGCACTCCTGCAACGCTCACTCCAGACCAGAGCGGAACTAGGAAACATCGAATGATAGATCGGATTTAATGCGTAACGTCGCCTTTCTCCCCGTGTCAAATGTCAAAGATCGATCGCTAGAGCTCACCCATACTGTCCCCGTGTTCGCCAATGATGTACGCTTGGACCGAACTCGGCGCTATTCCTAATCGATCAGCAATCATGTAGCGAAATCTTGCGCTATCCAGATGAGTTCCGCTACCGATTACCTGATGGGCCGGAAGTCCACTTAATTTCCAGGTGACCCATGCCAAGATATCCACTATAAATCGCATTTATAATTTATCAAATTTTTTTGTATAGACATTATAAACATAGATATTATTAATAATAAGAAGGTTTTATTGTTTATTTAAATAAAAAAATCATTTCAATTTTTATTAAATATCAATAAATATTTATACTATTAATCATACTATGTGTATATTACACAGAAAAAATGATTTTCTTCTCATGTGTAACATCAAGATTTTTTTTTAGGGAAATATTGAATAAATATCTAATCCGCAACATTTGAAATTTTTAAATACTATATTCATAATGTTACTTTTATTAAAATCTTTGTTTCTTATATAATAAATAATAAAATTATTTAATATATTAATTAATTTTAACCTGGATTACTAATGACAATAAACACCGCGTTTGGACTGTAATTTGCTAAAGGTGGTATTATGCTTTTTAATATTTCTGTATTTCTTTTCACCAAGTCGAGTCGAGTTTCACCCTTCACTGGTCGTACACCCGCGCAAATAGCTATGACTTTCGAATTACTCGTCACACAAAAATCTACAAAAGAGATATTTTTGCGTCTTTAAATACTAGTAAAAAAATTGTTGTACATGAAAAATCAATTAGACTCTTTTCGTAATATTCTTATAAGATATACAGTTACGATATACATTTGCACATGAACAAATAAATCTACTTACGATTTTCGCATAACTAATACATATTCAATGAATTCACCTGTATCATACTCGATCTTTGGATCTCCTATAAATACGGAACTATGGCTGTAGTCCATTCCTTCGCCTTCCAGTTTTTTAGGAAAAACATCTACCATTGCGATATGCGAAGTAATTCGCTAATATTTAATAAAATAATAATACAAATTTACAAAATATGTCATTAAAAATTTAAATTTTAATATTTCTATCGTTTATTTAAAGCACAATGGATGATGTATAAAATATCATTACACATATAATGCAAATATACATTATAATGTTTATGCATTTTCTTTGATTGTATTTATAATACACAAATTTTAATTTGAAATGAAGTAAATTTAGTAAGTAATTATAATTCAAATCATATTTCAACTAAAAAGATTTAAAGGAATAAACTACCTGAAAAAGAAGTGAATTTGCAAGGGCAACGCCAACCATACCAGCACCAACAATAGTTACTTTATGGCCACAGTCTCTAACTGGTTCCGACATCTTACATAAGAGTTCTTCTCGTAAGCACGGCGAACTAGAATTCGAACAATTTGCTTTTCTTTAATATTTCGGCGAAATTATATTGTAATCATTTCATGGAATTAATTTTGTAAACTATACCTAAAATTAACTATCTGAAATTAAGTCAGTTTCTTTAAAAAATCCTCTAGTAATTATATTAAAAGTCCTTAGTAACTATTACAAATATATTAGATTTAATATGAATAATAATAATTTAGTCTTATATGATAACTGACTTACGTGTAAAATTTTTTATACATACTACAAATATATAAAATATAATGAAAAATAATGGAAAGTAAAATGAAAAGAAATGAATAATGTGTCGCCACATATAAGTATTAGAAATTATAATTATTTAAATCGTTTTAGACTAATTATAAGTATAACCAAAGGTGTCCATAAAATAAAATGTAATAAAGAAAAATTGATTATTAAAATAATTTGAGAATAAATTAAATTCCGTCTATATTTCGTTTAAAGTTACAAATATGTCATTACATGTCATATATATGACACAAAAGAATTATTACACAAAAAAAGTCCTAAGATTTTTGTCAAAATTGTCGGCGGTAAAGTGCGAGTATATCGATTTCTGACGAAGTCTCTTGTTAATGTCATGCGTGTAAGATTTTTCAGACATATCGGTAGTAACGAGTTTGACAGTAGAGGTAATAAAACCATTGCTTCTGTCACTCATCGGTTTTGTAAACGTCGCACGATCGTTTTCACCCACACCCGTCACATTGCATGAAACCGTTTTTTTCTTGAAAAGAGAGAGTACACTGTAACTATAATCGCCCGACATAACATTCTTGGCATACGGCCATCATGATCATGCCGGTTCGCCAATTGTTAAACGCATCCATGGTTACTAATATTTATTATAATAGGCGTTCAAAAAAGACGTATAAAAAGAAACATGTACAAAATTCATTAATAATTAAAAAATGCTTTTCTTAATTAAAATTTAATAAAATTGTATGTTATTATATTCATACACACACACACACACATATATATATATATATATAAAAATATATACAACTTTCATAATAGAATCATTCATTATACATTATCATACAATATAATAAACAGTATTGTTTAAATAAAATATGCATGAAAGAATGATCGATATAAGTTATATATTTTTTATTTTTATATTTATTTGTTATACAAATTATGTTTTTTTATTTTTTGTACCTTATCAGCATTATATTCGGTATTTGACATAAAATGTTAGAAATGATTACATCGTGTGTGTCAAATTTATGTTAAATAAATAATAGCATAAATAATTATACTATAATATTGTAAAATAAATACCTACATAGATGATAATGAGAGATGTTCCTGTCATAGACTAAAATAAAATTATAATAATAAAAAATAAATATAACATCAGAAATACTTTATTCTTTTTCACACATACACGAGCAGTATATGTCGAGTATATACTTGTAAATATTTTTAAAAATTATTTTATTAACTTATATATAATACTGTGTTCATCTAATAAGTACATCGTAATATACATATATAAGTTATATGTATATGGAAGAGCATCAAAAACATACATAAATATAATAAGATAAAAAATAAAATAAATAAGGATAATATATTTTTAAAATTTCAGGCTTTCTTGCACCTTGTGCATCATCGCTGAAGATGTATGCAGTGATGCAAGTTCATTATCTGTTAGCTTCTGCTGAACAATGTGCGTGACGCCATCTTCACCCAATGTGCAAGGTAAGGATAAGAACACTTCTTCCTTAATTCCATGATGATCCTGAAAATTATTGAATGTTACTTTCAGTTAACTAAGTTTTTCGCGCATTAAATATAAAAATAATTAATATTAATGTTTTTACTACAAAATTAATATACATATATGTAATATATGTATATTTACGTATATGTTAAAATTTTAATCTACGTGTAATATATGTGTACTAATATATATAATATATAAACAAAATAGTTTTTAAATTTTTGACCAATAATATATTTATTACTAAAAAATTGTTAAAAATATAAAATATAATTAAAAGCTGTATTAAAAAATAATATAAAAATTAAATCAATTTGTAAAAAAGCAAAATATAAAATATTTGATAATCTTTTAATTGTGTTTAACAAAGTATACAAATATAAATTTCAATGGGATTAAAATTATATTTGTTATATACGCAATATATAAGATACTGTAATCTAATGTAGTAGAAATCCATATTGTCGACTTACAGTAACCAGCGTAGACACAGCGTGCACTTGATTGGAATTTCTTAGTATAGCTGATGCAAGTTGCGACACACTGAGACCTATTGCCCATGAGGTATAGCCTTTTAATTTGATAACTTGATACGCACTTTGTATCACTTGCTTATGTAATTCATTCCAATGTTCCTCATCTTTGTCGGTACCCACATACTCATTCAAATCACGTAGACGTACTCCGGCAACATTAACTCCAGACCATAAAGGCACTGATACAAATAGAAAAACAAATGTCTCATAATTATAATACACTAAAATTTATTTATTATTTTTCATTAATATATACACATGCATTTATTTGTTAATAAACATATTAAATTTTTAGTTAAAGAAAAGCTACAGAAAGCAATATACTTTTTGGAATTGTTTGATTTAGCTATCGAAAATATGATAAGTAATCGTATCTTCGATAGATACATGAAACAATTCTAGCTAAATTTATTTTATTCATTTGCTACGAAAATTTTTCAATTTTAAAAGAGTATTTACATACCACTGGTATCACCATGTTCTCCGATAATCCAGCCGTGGCAAGACGTAGGTGCGACATTAAGTTTTTGCGATAACAAAAAGCGGAAGCGGGCAGAATCTAAATTTGTACCACTGCCAATAACTCTGTTCTTTGGCAAGCCGGAAAGTTTCCATGCTACATAAGTCAAAATGTCTACCGGATTGGAAACAATGAGAAGAATTGTGTTCGGGCTATATTTGACTAATTCAGGTATAATGCCCTTGAAAATGTCGGTGTTACGTTGAACCAAATCCAATCTGGTTTCACCTTCGCGCTGACGAGCACCCGCTGTCACAATGCAGAGACTCGAGTTCACAGACACGGAATAATCTGTGCTGGCACTCACTTTTGCATTCTTCATAAATGCACTGCCATGTTGCAAGTCTAACATTTCTCCTTTTAATTTGTCCGCCATTACATCAATTAATACCACATCGCTCGAAACATGCTGCAATAATAATTTAACAAGTAATACGAATTTTGCATATATTATGTGTCACTGCAATTACATAAATATAACATAGTAAATATATAATTATTTGAGATGTACGATTTTATGTTATTATTTGTAAAAAAATAAGAATCATATTTTAATAGCAAAATTAACTTATATAAAATACTGTTCTACATTAATATAATTGCATAACATTAATATAATTAACTCACGTTTGTCAAAATGCTAAAAGCACAGGCCATTCCAACTTGACCGACACCGACCACCGTGATTTTATTTTTACCGGTTGACACCGATTCTGTCACAGTAGTTAAAAGTTGATCCTTTAACGTTGTCATTTTCTGCAAACAGATATTTATCAGAATAATTTAATATGCATTAATATCAACAACTCCATAATTTAAATTTTAATATATAAGTATATCGTTTAGTTTACATGTTTTTGAATTTATTAGTTACGAGTAATAAAAAAAACTTAATTTGAATTAATTGGTAAAAATAGACAAAAAATAATAAGTTACTGTATCGCGGAGATTGAAAAAATCATATGTATCATTAAAAACATGCTTATGAAGTCTAATTGTTCTCTTTGCTACTATTCAACAGAATTCTTTTCTAATAAAAGTACTCCTTTTTTTACTGTCGTTAATATTGTTTATAATAATATCAAGTCCGCATTTTTTTTACAACAAACTGTTGCATCGGCAAATACCGTCTTAAGAGACGCGGTTGTAAAATGTATTATGCAGTTTTTAAACTTGTTGCATCTGCAACGAATGCAATGGATGATGCATACAATTGTTAGATGGCAGTACCTGTCTATAATCAGGCCTTCAAGGTATATACCAGCATTTATCTTTCAACTAGGTGCAAACGTGCGAACTATGATCCGGAAAGACATCTTGGAATTTAACTACACATTGGTTTGCGGAATTTGCAATCAGATCATTAATCACAGTTCTCTAATAACGCTTAACCGACAAGATATAATCGACGAAAGACTCGTGTATTGCATTCAGTATTATTAACTTACTACACTTTATACGGGAAGTAAAAAAACGATAAATTGCAATATACCGGTAACGGTACACGGTGTAATGTACACAGGTTTTATCGTGTATATGTTTTATCGCAAGCAATGACTGATAACGTACAGCTATTCAAGCGACGGAAGTAACAAGCGACAAGAAACTTTAGCTCATGTTAAAAATATTTCTAAATATTAACAAAATAACAATAAAATGAAAGTTAAATAAATTTGAAAAATTTATTTAACTTAATTTTTCGCTAATCTTAAGCAATTTTAAAATTATTCAGATGTCATAAGTAATGAGACTAGATGAAAAATTAATATCAAATACATTATTATTTATTTCATCACTTTTTTTTACACACTGTGAGACTTCACAATTAAAATGAAAATAATTTTAAGTGATATAATTGAAGAGAGAGTTGTCACTGACCTTAATAAGTATTCTCCCTATACACTATTCTTCAACACTGCCGAACGCAGACTGAATGCGTTGCAGCTGGCACACTGCTATTCTTCTACTGGACTGACAGTTCAGGGATGTGGATTCGCCAAGGTGACCTTACCCCACCTTGCACAACTTTTACGAACGACCAGACAATGACGAAATATATGAAATGTCCATGATTATCTGGACAGTACAGTCCCCAAAATCTTGAAATCAGAAAATGACAATTTAAAAATTTTTTTTTATTCTAGCAAAGTATATCACGTGGACTTTGATTTAAATATCGTATTAAATACAGAGTACTTTGAATTGCTTCGTGGTTTCGAAGAAGGAACGTGACGACGCGCACGCGTAACATGACGCAACGCACGTGATGGCTATGTTCATCATCGATCCAGCTTGATGAGACTTTCTTCTCTTGAATCTTTCAACTTGCACCAATCATAAGACACCAAGGGACGTCGAGAGTGGGATAAAAGTATTTCTGGAAGCAATACTCAAGTCGTGTCTCCCGCGTTTTATAACATGGGACTTTTTATGGCGATAGGTAAAGTTAAATTTGTCACGATGTCCTTGAAGATATAAAGTATGCATAAAGAGGTTCTTCTTTAATATTCTAATAAAAAATAAGTAGTTGCAAAAGCTTAAAAATTTTTTAAATTAAAAACTTTAAAAATCTTTTAATTTAATTTCAAAGTTGCAAGTAATGAGAATGTCAATGAACTTCAGTAGATATTTACCATAACATTTTATTTTGTTTCTAAAGAGAAATTGATTCAATATGCATTGTAAGCACTGTTATTTAAAAGTTATGATTACGATCCTTACTTAACGTTATCAAGATCTGACACCAGAGCCGGGACTAAGCATTTCGGCGCCCGAGGAAAATAAAAAAATGCGTCCTTTAGTAAAAAAATTTCTTTATGACAGATAAAATATAATAAGAAATATTAATTAATAGTAATTAATAGTATATATATCAATTAATAGTAATTAATAGTATATATTAATATTAATTTAATATAATCACGTGTACAGGAGAGATATACGTTATAGTCATACAAATTTACATATATGTTACAAATGAAATATAGTTACTAAAGTCATAATAATATTTTTCGTGTTTTGATAGATACGAAATTATTAATTATTATATCAAAATTTATATCCTTACATATTTCATTTTCAATTCATTGAAAGAATTCCTATATTTGATAATTTTTCTTGACTTAATGATAATTGACCATAAATAATTTTTTATTAACTTCAATTTGCGCCCCCTTCAAATTGTTTTACATGAGGCAAATGTCTCGCTCGTCACACCCTTGTCCCGGCTCTGTCTGACACAATTAATGAAAAGATTAATAACAGCATTTAGGATGTATGAAATAAGATTATAATTGAAGATGATATATATAATCCATACATTAAATTAGCGATTATCAATTTCCGTGGGTGAGTAAAAACGAGTCACAGACACTAGTTGCATGCGCTATGACGCAACTTTCTCCGTATAGCTGTAACGCTGCATATGAGAACAGTCATCGATCCGTTTCGGAGTTTACATAAAATATTCAAGCAATAAAGCGTTCTTCTTTCATCTTATATCTTATACATTTTCTCCGTTCTATACATGTTCCTCTTTCGTTCTATTTACATTCCCCACTTCGGAATGGTCGTTTTGGAAAATTATCACAGCCGATGTTAAAAAAAAATTAAAAATTTGTGGAAACGCTGAAGTTTAATTTAAATAATGTTTTAAGATATTTTACTATGGCTTTATTTATTAAAAACAATAAGCATTTGATATTATTTCCACAGAAATCACATCAATTAAGGTCTGTCCTGTTTCAATCCACCTTCAATTACTGAATATTGCAAAACAAGTATTATTACATAGAATATACAAAACACACAAAAACTTGGATTATGTGTTTCATTTCTTTATGGCTGAAGGTTGAAACTTGAAACAGCCAATTGTATGCTCGTGGTAATGTTGTTGAGCGATATGACTGCGATATTAATATTAAGATGACACGTATAATTACAAGCCCGTCCAGCGGCGACAGTCCAAAGAATTTTTGTCTCACCTACGCGTACAGAAGTTATGTCCATAACTTCTGCGAAACAAATAGTTCGTTCGTCATCACTGTTATTCCGAGGTCTTGTCTCCACTAAAGAGCAAGAGACCCTAAAATAGCAAACACTTGGACATTAGTGCTGTATGATGTAAATCGTATTGTCAGTGCAATAATGCAGCTCTTGCATTATTTTAACGGACGCACAGACATCTGCCGTTTGCACGTATAATGAATTTAATAGCGATAGCATCTTTTACAGTTTATACACGCCCACGGAACACAAAAAAGCGCAAGACAGACGTAAGCAGCAGTAATAAATCTAAAATATTAATTTGTTTACTCTTATGTCTTATACTTTTTTATGTGCCAGAGCCTTAAGCATAAATTGTTGCGTCGATGAAGCCGATGCATTGTAGCGTCACTTTGCGATATAGTCATGATAATATGAATATTGATTAACCTCATATTAGATGATAATAATTTCAATAATTATATTTATGTACAAATAAACATACTTGAAGGTAAAATATAGAAGTTGAAAATTATCGAGTATAAAATATATTTTGTTATAATTGCATAAACAGGTATGTAAATATCATTACATGCTAAGATGATTTTTGTCAAAAATGGGATTTCGTGAAAGACATTGCTCGTGTTTCTTAACTAATCATTTCCTGTTAGCGGAGCCTCTTCACACGCACTCACACGCACACGTACACTCATTGATGATACAACGTTAATCTGTAACATCGCGTTCTCTGAAATGTGACCACTCAACCAACGAGTATTATATGTAAAACTGCGCAATCATCCGCATAGTAATCATCTTTTAAAATATGCGAAATGAGGCACATTACAATGTCCTGCTGCGATTTCCATAAACAATGTGTGCAATGTGTACGATTTGCCCTGCAGCCGACGAAATCGCACCGAGGGGAGCGGGTGTGAATCCTTAAAGCCTCGAGTGAAGTGAACGAAGGAGAAAGGGAAGAACAGGACCTCATAATAGAGCAATTTAATAAATTGTCGAGCGTGGCAATTAGGACAGTGTTAGGGATCAACAACGAGACCTTGATATGGTAATTATCGCAGGGTAATACATGTGCATTCATTAGTGACCGCCGTACAGTATATATGTGGCATATATGTACATGTATTCGGTTACGTTTGTATGGCAGACTAACGAATATTTCGGTTCTTTTCTCGCGACGTGATTGTAAATTACAACCCGTAAGAAAACGCGCTCACCTTCGCGAGGAACCGCTCGCGGACACGAGTGTACATTAACTATCATGTCTTACGTTAAAAGGATTCGTTAAATTGTCTGAATACCTCGCGCAAATCATTCTGTCCGCTTACGTTTTGGAGCAAATTAATAAGTGTACAACACACGCTGCGACAATACCTGCCATCATGACGTAAGATTGTGAAAAATCCGATATTTTTGGAAATAATATTATCAGTGTTTTACGGCGCGAACGTTACTTAACTTACATCAAATAGTCGAAAACTTAGCGGCAAAAAGTATAAACAAATTTGCACACAGAAAGATGCATGCGCTATATTTAAATATTAATTACTTTTACGTTTTAAATATTTTAGAAGTTCATATATCAGCAAATTTAATAAAATTATCACAAGCATCAAAATTCAAAATATATTCTGAATTCCAATAAGTTTAATATTTCAATCAAGATTATTGAAGTAAAACAAATTCGATTTACTTATTATATAAAGTAATTTCTTTAATAAAATTTTATAATATTCTTTAAAAAAAATGAATTCTTGTTTTGAGTACTTGATAACGAGTTTTTTCTCTGTAATAAGTATACTTTAAGATTGTTATAAAGAAAATATTTTATTAAAATGAAACCATTACTTAAAAGAAAAAAGTAAATAAAGTAATCACTTTTCTTAGAAAATAGAATAATTGTAGAATTTAATAGATTAAACATTTTTTGTATGTTTATATACTATTTTGACTAAATAAATTATTCTTTTTATTTACACCATATTTAAAAGATAAAGAATTACTATTGAATTACTATTGAAATATGTCGAAACATAATGCAGTACAAAAGAATGCTAAATTTTGCAAGAAACAATTAAGATAAAATTTTAAATATGTGTATTTAAATTTTATAAAAAATAATTGAGGTTTCTTATAAATATAATTAAAAAAATCTTTAAAGCTGGCACTGTACGAGATTGTATCTGGTGCTTGTTCGCAGCTGTAGTCCCATATCGCGGGTGGTCGTCTTCGACGAGTGCGTTAAAAGCGCGCTCACGCGTGCGGCCGATGAAGGGAGAGAAAGAGAAAGAGATGGAGAAAACGGAGATTGCAATAAATAATTCTCCGTAACTATAAATAAAGGGCGATACGTCCTGGACGGCTTCGTTTGCCCGTAAATCTCGAATCGGGGCATAATTACCAAAGCAATCCGGAATCTGCCGCGGATCAAGGCGGATCTCCTCGCGTATCCGGGTTTTGTCAGATCTTCTTGATAAGATTCAACCTCGCGGACGACGGTAAGGTAGAATCTATTCATTTTCATCGGTAATCCAGGATTCTGTTATAAATCAGTCTCCGAAATCGATGCAGGCTTATTTTGCGCCGGCGAAAGTCGCTTCGCAATACAAGCTAAGATAATTTAATATACATATATATATTATATACAATTATTTATTACAGCATTTTGTGCATTAAAAAATTTTTACTTGTTCTTATATTTCATCTTTAATACTATGACGTGTAATCAGAACTAGAATATCATTTATTTAAAAAAATTTTTTTGTAATTTCATAATGCACAAAATGCTGTAGCGATATCTAAAAAAATATAATTTATTATACTGACGCTTGTTTTGTAGAAGTAAAACAATGTATATGATATTTATTTTCGCTTCGTTAATCACGGAGCTACATTGCGCACAGTTCAATAAGAAACTATTTATTATTTAGGAAATGCGCTAAAAAATCTTCGACTGTGCAATTTTCCATCGATTGTCGAATAAATTGTCGGATAAAATCGAAACAGTGTTATCGAATAAACATGTATCATATTAAAAGATTGCAATTATATGTGTGCAAAGTGCCAATATGTAATTCGTGATGTATCACAATCGGGTTAAATCAAATCTACATTTTTAAATTAAATTATATTTTTTACGTAATATGATTCCTTTAATTATTTTGCGTATAAAAAAACTATTAAAATAGAAATATTAAAAAATCAATAATTTACAAGATATTTTGTATAATAAATATATGATTTTATTTTAAATAAATTTCATTCGACCTGATCTTTATGGTAACATTATTGGACTAGCAAAAGACTATTGAAAATAATTGGAAAACTATTCGAATATTGTATGTTATTTATTTCAACAGTTCCTTCACAACTTCAATAGTATTTTTTCACAAGACTATGTCAACTTTTAATCTTATCACCTGTAATAGTAAACATTTTATTAAAATATCTCGCGCAAACAAGTGCCTCATTTTCAAGAAGTCCACCGTACAAAAATTTATGAAGGTGGCACTGATACAAAAATCGGTGTCGAACAATCTACTGCTAGTGGCGTGATTTCGCGCCATTAATCTTTCTCCGACAATTAACCGACCGTAACGCAGCCGGCGGCTATTAATTGCAATCAAAACGTTATATCATACAACTGGCTGATACGGAATTTAATTTGGTATACATATTCGGCAGAAACATTTATCTTTAAAAATCATAACATAACTATTACATTCTATAAATAATAAACATACACATATGTGCATCGTTTGCAGTGTGAAAAAAATTATTAGCATACATATTCGTGTAATCTTTTCTTTGGACCGGACTATGCATGTTAAACAGGTTTGTAAAAAGGTAAAGGAAAGAAGCGAGCGTTTATCAGGCACCTCTTTGATCGTGTGTTCTGTTTTTTTCCGGCAGATGCCGGGAACATTCAGTATTTTTTTCATTGAAAGAATAGAAACTAGTGCTACAAGCACAATAATCTAATAGAATAATGTAATATATATTACACAAGAAATTTGGATATAAAATGAAATATAACATGAAATTAATCTTTTTGCCTAACGATTGATTAAAAATATTTAATCAAAATAATTTAATAAATCTTTAATTTGGTTGCGAATAATCAAAAGACATGGTATGGTAATTTGAAGTTAATAATAAATAAGATAATAAATAAAGATAATAATAAATAAAAATATATATAATAAGAAAAAATGAAACGAATTAAAAGTAATATCAAAAGATAGGAATAGTATTTTGAAGAAAGAGAGAAAAAGAGAGACCGCATGACAAAAGTTCTTTAGCAGCGAACTCGTGGAGAAGAGAGATCGAAGAAGGGCCGCACCCGTTGATTAGCGGATATCTTAATTACTGATTGGCTGCGCGGACTAATTAAATCGTAACTCAATCAGGAGTCCGACCTGCCTCCTGCGCCATGGCGATTTTACGAGCGTGTACGCGCGGTTTGGGGCCTCCACATACATACGTGAGTCGCTGATGGCGTATAGATGACTTTAAAGCTTTGAGTAATGCACTCCAACTACCCCCCTCCCTACCCTGCCCCTTTTACATATTCCTTCCACCGATCTTTCTCGCGCGGCAGTGTCTCTTTTTTACCTCACCTTCTCTCTTTGCACGCCTTCCTTTTTTTTTTTTCATCGGCGACCTCCTCGCTCTGAGGCTGCCTCGACGGCATTATATTCGCATGGAATAAAAAGTACAAGTAATTAGTAGTACCTACCGCCGCGTCTCTTGTCCGTTAAGCAATGTCCTTCGGATCCTCCTACTTTTCATTCATATAAACCATTCAAGACATGAATTTTCAATAGCAGATCACGCAGATGCGTTTTTGTACCAGTGTATGAGTGTCTTTCATTTCTTTGTATATGTGCAATGCGGGCCCGTGAATTTCGTAACGCGGCTCAAGACCCGTATATCGTTTTGCATTTAATGGCATATTTAAATTAACTGAATTGTTATTTCATATTTACATCTGAAATGCACTATTCTTATTATAGAAAATTAAATTTCATTATCAGATGGTCATGATCAATACTAGGCATACGGTAAGAATTTTATGTACGAGTACGATAACTCGTACTTTTTTCTGTCATACTCGAGTAGGATAGCAATTAACTTGCGAGTCAATTATAACTATAATTACGGTGGATCCCAAGAATTACGTCGGATCCTACGCATCTACAGTGTATCATGTATCTTATATATATAATGTATTAGGAATGTGATTTAGTTTTGAGTGTTTCGCAAGAGATGGCATTAATGTCAGTGTTAACGAAGACATTTCAATCACAGATTGTTTCTTCGTGCTTTTATATTACTCCATGATATTTAATCATTTATTAACAATAGACGCAATAAACATCGTCATTTGTCAGCTTAAAAATGGAGCTTTCTAAAGAGCATTTTCGACACACGATACTTTTATTTTTTAATCAGAAGAAAACGACGGCTGAAAGTCATAGAATTTTGATAGAAACTTATGATGAGGTTGCTCCATTAATTAAGACATGTGAATATTGGTTCAGTCTTTAAAGATTTATACCATATTATTTTATATTTTAATATGAAATAAAATAATTATTTTAACAGGTATTGTCTATCCTTATTCCATGTACCCATTCGAATAATCCTTTCGGTAGACGTTAAAATTTTTTATTTCCTGACAAATTGTTGGCGACAATACAATGACAACCAATAACAGAGTCATAAATATCATAAGATTTTTCATTTTTAGAACGCATAAACTTTAAGCAAAGGTCAGAGATAAAACAACTTCGTTGCCTTCAAAAATAAATTTGTAGAAATCCTTAAATGTTCAACAAGTCCATGAAAATTAGTACACATATTCTATTAGGTATTCCATGAAGATCAGTACATACATTTTACTAGGTATTCCTTGTGTATTAGCTCTTTATAATGACTAGTCTAGATGATTACGTAAACGGTTTAATTCATCAATATTTTTATTGTCAATCGCGCTCAAGGTCAGCTATGAAAATGATGTATAATTAATCAATTTCTTTAAGACTATAAAAAGTTATAGTCTTTAAGGATATTATAAACATTAATACATATAGCACATAAATATATCAATATTTTGCGTAATAATGAAACTGTGAATATTTAAGATAAATATTGTTTTATATTGTCCCCCATTTTATATTTCTCATTAAAATTTATTGAATTTAAACTTATATTAAATTTAATAATAAAAAATATTTCGTACGCGGAAATTACGTACAGCACAATGAAAGATGTCCCATTATAAACATAATATCTTAACTAAATTTTAACTAAATATTTGAATGTTTTAAATACGAAAGATATACTTTAGGCAAAGAAAAAATATTTAATAAAAGAAACTATCTGTTTAATTTACACAAAAAAAAAATTCTTTTTTAAATATATTAACTACCATATTATTTATTATTTGTTATTTTTGACAACGTTAAATTTTCGTCAGAAAAAAGCTTCGTTGTTTAGTGATATGTAAAAAAAAAAAGTTATAAATAAAAATGTGTTTGGATTTTGCTGAGATTTTTTCATTGATAGACTCTTTTTAAAATTGAGCGTCATTCATATAAATGACACAACAGTTCATTAAATAAATTTTTGGAGAGAGAGATCGTATGATTTAGAATAAAGATGTAAAAATAAGATATCGACAATAAATACAAGAAAAAGCGTAAGTAATGATTCTTAGCAAAAACGCGACTGCAAATACGGATCTAGGTCTTGTATATTGAGAACACTTTATTATTGATATGCGAGCAGTAGTAACACTGGGTAGTAAACGAATGTCTTAACTAATGTAAAGGATGGCAGAGACAAAAAGCGTGATATCAGTATACGTGAATTTTGTAACAAATTAGTCGGTATCGTTGACCACTAGAGCCTCGCGAAACCACCTCTCTTTATATTTATAATAGCAATCGTTTCATCATCCTGATCGCCTTTAGCGGGGCGGTTAACTGCTCCATACACGGAGCAATTAATTACGCGTAGTCTGCATTAATCTTTGCAAATTGGGACCGAAATCCTCGGAGTACGCCCTACAATTTATAGTACTCCTACGGTCATTTGATTGCGCAATAAAACCAATCGTCCTAAAACAAACGCAGATTTCTTTTTTCAACTTTCTGTCTTGGTTGGGTTGTAAACGAACGATAAAAGATAAGACCCTTTGTCACGAAATCATTATGTATACGTAGTGTTTCAATATAATTCTTTAATTGACGTAAATCAGTATGATTCGCAATAAAAATCTCGTGATTTCCTTTTATTTGAAACGCATGATTAATAATATATATATATATATAAATTTTTATTTCTGTCAAACATAGAACTAAAATATAATTTACTCACATTAATTGTTGACAGTATTTAATACTTTAGGTTACAACTGAATAATGTTAATTATAAAATTGTACAACAAGTACTTTAATTCTGTTTTTTATTTATTCGATCTTATCGAGGATCAATTTTTGCGCCTCATAAATTCTTCGGAAAGATATCGTCATCAATTCTTGCTCCTTAGATGTATACAACAAACGAATAAAGGACTGTACACCGTTTCTCCCTACTACACAAGGTAATGACGTAAAGATATCCTTTTCCAGTCCGTGTTGGCAGCCCTAAAATATATTTGACAATTTTGACTAAGAGAAAAAACAGTTGTTATTCACAGAAATATATTAATTTATATTTGCAAACATATTTACGTATATTATTAAAAAATTATTTTTATATTTATCATTTTCTTTTATTATAATGAATTAATGAATAAATGTTGTAATTAATATAATAATGAATATAATGTTGTAATTATATAACGCGATGGAAAAGCAATAAAAGATACAATTCTCAAAGTAATATGACTAAACATAAGCTTAATAGTTCTAATAAACTTTATCAATAAACCTTCATGAACGTAGAGACAGTAAAACAAGCACAAGTATTGCGCACGATAGCATCAACAATTTCGCCTGCACAGATTCCAACTGCCCAACTGTGATAGCCTTTCTTGAGAATCAATTCGTTATCGGTATTGACAACTTTCGCATGTAAATCGCCCCAGGATTCCGGATCCGTTCTTGTGCCGATCTCTTTATTTATATCTTTTAAAGGCATGCCCATTACCGCAACAGCGGACCAGACCGGTACTAACATATATATATATATATTAAAATAAAGAGTTTATATATAAGTGAAAATGGAAATTAGCAAAAATTAAGTATTTTGTCATAAAACTTTCGACTTTTCTTTTTATAAAACTACGAAGATTCGTACAAAGTCGGATTTTGCAATTTAGTCCTTAAGATATTGTAATAAATGAAATTATCTCTATTTCAATTGCACTACAGTACATATATCGAAATAAATTTTTATTTTGCTTTATTACGAATATCGTAATTACATAGCAATTTTCTCAATATTTTAGCTGTAATGAACAAAAATTCTTCGATAGATGTCTTCATCGTGTCTTTGACACGTGCCGATTCGTAAATAAAAAATACAGAAATATTTATTATAATTTACAATATTTTAACGTTAATTACCAGAAGCTGGTCCGCTCTCGCCAATGATTAACGCTTGAATCGCATTTGCTGAAAGTCCGAGTTTTTGAGCGATAAAATACTGAAATCTGCAGCTGTCTAGAAACGTTCCTAATCCTATAACACGATTTGGTGGAAATCCAGACAGCTTCATAGCAACGTACGATAGAATGTCAACTAAATAACATAATTAAAATAATAATTTATATATCATACTGTACTTGTGTAATGTTCAATTAAAATTGATCAATCTTGAATTATAATGTGTTTCAAATATCTTAATAGAGAAACATCCATGCTATTTATTAAATATATAAAATGCCCATTAGGAAAGTCAGACAATATATATGTGTAATTTCTAGTACGGCAAACACATTAAATGCATAGTAATAAGAGTGTACCTGGCTTTGAAAGAATGAGAAGAACGCTGTTCGGCGCGTACTTGGAAACATTAGGAATGACGTCCTTGAAAATTTTCAGATTATGCTCTAGATAATCGGCTGGCCGCAGATCTTCACGAGACTGGCTTCCAACTGTGATCACGCATACCGCTGCGTCTCTGGCACAAGCATAATCTATCGGAGCGTAATACACGTTGGATGATTTATCGCTTATCATAAAATTTTATTTGTTTTCATTTGTTTTGCGCTTTTACACGAAAGATGTATTTGTAAGAAAAAATAAACCTATTCTAAAAGATAAACCTATTCTCTCTATATTAAAAAATCTGGAAAGAATATAATATAATATATTATAATATAATAATTATGAAATACTCTGAAATTTTTATTAGCTTTATTCCCAGGAAGAAATAAAAATCGACGTCGATCCAATTTTTATTTCTCCCTGTATTAGCGATACTATCATTTATCAAGTGCTAATTAATTTCTAGATAAGCATGTCGCTTGTACGTTCATCTTACGGCACGTGAAATCATGCGTAATTCATCTTAATTTTATTAACATTCGAGATGTCATTCAATGCAGGCAATAACGCGGATGTTACCTCTGGCGCGGAGGTTACCTTATCGCTAATCGCAATCGCGCTATTTACTTATCGAACGTTAAAGCGTGGTCGTTTTGAAATAATTGCTCGTTACTCGCGGACAGTGTAATGACGGTCTCGCTATTTTTCTGCAGCCTCCTCCCATCGGGTTTCACCTTTGGTACCGACAATCCTGGGATTGCCGAGATATGCTGCCGCATGGCTGATGTCTTCTGCTTCCGCCTTGGCGAGATCCTCGTTCACATCTATAAGGACGAGCTCGGAGGCAAGGCGCTGCGAAAAAATCACAGAGGGATGAACAGGGTAGTAAGCAGAGAAGCTAGAGAGTAATTAACGGCAACCAGTTGCTGCCCAGCAGGCAGCGTTATTACGCGCTTCGAATCGTTACGCAACAAGAGCATCAGACCCTCCCCCCGGGAATCACATTAAAATGCGATTGAGTGCGCGATCAAACGCACTGTTTGCGAAGTCCCCTAATGCGAGGAATCGTTAAGATCCGATCAAGAAACAGTATTGAGAAGTGCGTTATTTTTGAGGGAATCCACTGTTCGTTTCATCGTGGTCGTCGTGGTTGCCGCCGGTGTCTGGTGACACAAACGATGTCTTGCGCAGGGCGATAACTCATTCATGAATAATTATGGGACCGGTACGGCTTCTTCTCGTCGGTTCCCGGGGACTACCGTTCGTCTTACCTCCGGCAGTCGCTACAAGATTTTCGGCCGTAGCGACCGTGTTCCTCATGAAATGTCAAACGAGCATGAAGAATGCTTCTACGACCCTCTGTCCACACGTGCTTCATTTTTCTTCCGCAATCATGGTTTCTTCGTAAATGTTGGCTATTGTTTCCCCATGAATTTTTTATAGTTTCATTAACGTAGCGTACACTAGGAATACCCAGGGATATCGTAACATTATATGAATCCGTGAAGTGTGGCAAATGGCACGGCAAACGAGTGGTATAATAAGGGACCGCTGGTAATCTATATTCGTTTTTGAACGATAGATCATTAAGCTTCGAGCGGTTCTAATTTGTGCAAGTTAATTTGTGGTATAATGGGATATTCGGACGATCATGTAAATCACCCCGTAAAAATTAATGGGCATTATTCTCCTAGGACTATCATATCGCATACCAATGCGTTTTTGTAGTAATGACGACGAATGTATATATTACATGATGTATGTTAACAATTTACGTTATATACACTTTAAGATGCTTGTATACGAACAGATGGACGTATTTCCTTCAGACAGATGGTGCTTTCACACTTCACGTTAAGACAAACGGCGGACTAACTACAAAACGACTTCTTAATATATTATGTTGAACTCTCTTGTTTCCGATCTATTATTGTACACCACTTAATTATCATACTTCATCAAGCGTGTCTTCCGAAAGGTGTAGAGTATCGTGAGCTGTTAAAACTTTTGAATAGATCCGTCACTTTTGTCTTACAACGATCGTAAGCATATAACTTTCACTTGCGGTTATTATATTTTTAATTACAAATACTTAGTAAATTTCTTTTTAATATTTTATATTTCTTCTTCTTTTTTGTATCATTTTTATTTGCATAATAAAAAGCTTATCAATTTCTTTTAATCGGATAGATACGTTTTCTTAATGTAGATAAAAATATTTTTAACATGTTCTTTTCAATAATGTATTACACAGAAAATTATCAAGAAATATTTCATACGAAAGAAATAATATTTGATTATTGGATTATATATTAATGTATATAACAAAATGTTAGACTTCACAATTTAATATAAAAATGTAGAAGGCAGAATAAATATTGCTAATCAGATTTTTGTCTTCTATACTGATCTATATTTAAATAATTGCATAGCTGTAAAAACAGTAACCATTGTAAACCAGAAATATTATTATTAGATTCGAAATGTATTTTATCAATGCCGAAATGAAGGCAACAGTCATTTTTCATTAATTCTTGAAACGTTTATTCTCGTCGTGATAACATATGATAAGTTTGGGAGCAAGTTTTAATTTCCTTATTTTACTGAATCACTTAAAAGCTCACAATCTCTCACTATCTGATACTCTGTCCGTAAGATGACATAACTACTTGCATATTAAATATCGATGTAGATATGGCCCAGGATATACCAACGAAGTACCTTTCGTTGAAGGTTCTGCCTGTATAATTTGCACAGCTTGATACGCGCCATCCAACACGGTGTGTCACAATGAGACAAGAAACGGAGAGAACAAAAAAAAAAGATGTCTGACGCGCTACAGTTGTGAAGAATTTGGGTAGGTTCTCAAGGTAGACGGCAAGCTGTAGCGATCGTATTTTCGTACTTTGCGATGATCTCGTTGATGCGATCTGCCATGCTGCAACGCAAAGTGCAGCAGCACGATTCGGTCATATCTTTCACTTTTTGCTCTTCTTCTTGAAATGCTTCTTCCCGTTTTTTTCCACAGCATCTTCGGCCGCCGAACGTTCCGGTAATCAGAAGATCTTCATGGTCATGTTGGGCAAGCGCCATCAAAATTTCGAGTTCCGTAGCTGTCTTAAATTATCTATATTGGCTAGAGCACAATTACATGTTTCATATATTTCTAATTAGTAGATGTTTCGAATTTTTGTAAAGACTGAGGAAGTCATTTGTCATTGTCAAAAGAATCAAGGAAGCGGTTTTTGAGAAAATCCATAATATTAATTTGATATGGAACGCGGGCAATTTTCCTCAAAAGCTGTTATCATGTACGATAACGGGTTCCCTAATATCCTAGTTATTCTCGGTACCATCCTGTTCCCTCCTCGATAATATACACGATAAACTCCACTATATATTATTTAGTCTCTCGATATACACCATAAGTCCGACCAACGAGAAGTCTATCGTCCGTCAGTTACGCCCTCCGCGTCTCACCGCATGCACACACCATTGTTTGCCCTCGTAAATTTGCGGAAACCGAAACCTAGAATTAGTCGCCCACATTTATTACCCTCTACCGAATGTACTCAACATATGGATACAACACTAGCTGTTGCACCTTGCAGCCCACAATGCGTTCCGTCTAACTGTTAATTTTCCTCCTTGATGCAACAGATACGAAATTATGCCTAAACAATACAATGGTAATATATGGTTTCATTTAGAATGTTACAAACAATTTCATATTTATCACATTTTCCATTATTACATAATCGGGGCTTGTTAAGACAAAAAAATAAGTCTATGCGCAACTGTTACACGAAATTTCTAAAAAGCTTCTAAGCACATCCTTTGTAAAATCTTGAATCAACGACTATTATATTGCAATACTATTTGTATTCGTTTCGCGAAGATTTCAGACGAACGTGTTATAAATTGCAGTCTCTCTTCATAGTTACTAACATAAATCAGTCAGTTAGAGCCGTCTTGCGGGGGCGCATTGGCCGACGTGTAAATGCTCGCGTTACGATCCGATAACGAGCGAAAGGTTCGGCCCACTTCTCTACATCTTCTATAGTCTTTTTCCTGCTATCTCCCTCCCTCTTTCGTGTTCCACCCTGCTCCTTCTTATAGCCGAATTCCCTCTTCTGGTCTTCCGTGGATCATTTGCATAATAGCCTTTTTGAGCCGGCACACACTAACGAGCCTACATTCAGGAGCCCCTGTAGACCTGCAGGTATACTCATGCACGAACCTACACACGCTAGGGCATTCCTTGGCTCGTCCTTTGTTGGGTGCAACTCGAGGGTGTATCTCCCGAGGTCCGCCAACGTGCAGCATTATATCTTTGATCCTCAACGAACAAATACGAATTACGTGCTCGAGCCATGTGGATACCGGCGCTATGTCTCATTCACTCGATATCATTGTGGACACGTTTAGATTGACGTATCGAGCACATTATCGTATCATCTAATGGAATGAGACACGGATCTATTACATACACGTGCATTAATCAATGTTGATACACCTTCGAAGTATATAAATTGTACATCAATGAAATAATAATATATTAGCATTGACGTTGACTTATATGCATCAGCATTTTTACGAAGTTAATAGTAATTTATGATATGTACTATTAATATCCAAATATTAATACTGTTAAAAAAAAAACAGATTATAAATTTATAGAGTTTGCATCCAGAATTACTGAACGAATTAATTTGTAAATAAATTTTTATACTTACGTAATATTTATCATAAAGATTATAAAAAGTATAACAATTTTTTGTTCATTATTCATGCATGTATCATCATATGCTTAATAAAAAATATGTGCTGCTATATTTTATCTAGTTAAAAAGTAACTTAATTATTGTTATAATAAAAATACATAGCATATATGCATAAAAAAATTAATTAAAAAATCAAAATGGCACGAAAGGTTAGAAACTAGAAAAAAATCGAAAATCCACCAACTTTGAATAGAATCGCTATAGCGACCGCAACACCCTTAGGCGCACTGCCCACGACAACGACCTTGACACGATGGCCATCCACAAGATGTTCTGCCTGTTTAGCCAGTAAAACAGTTACCGTGTTGCTGGCTACCTCAGGTGATTTCTTTCTCGTTTCGGTCATATCCGCGATACACGGATATTTTTCCACTTCGAGATATAACACTAAATAATTTAGACAAACCAAAAGTCGCTTGACATCGTGAATATTTCTAATTGAAATCACAAAATTTGACGTTTCGTCATTAAAATTTATATACGATAGGATACGTCTGGAAAAACAGACTGTCGAAAAAAATATCTTTGACAGGAGATGAATGAAGTTAACAACGGAAATGTAGCAAGTAGATTTACTGTCAATTTGAGATGGCTACATAAAATGGGATATGCAATAAGGTGATTATATTGGTTCTGTACAATCGAACGTGAGAGAACTCTCTCTGCCTTTCGTGTTCAACATACATATCTCGTACGCTCATAATGTACTATATGTACGAGATGTGAACCTCAAGTTATCTTGTAGCGGGAGATATACAATCCGATTAACACGTTCGATCACAGATGAAAAGATGCTATCGATAAATTCAATCGTGCCGTACAGAATCAATTATAATCGGAAAGAATGCTCGTTATACAAAAAGGTAAATGCTCGGGGCAGATGTAGAGACGAATCGCCAATTGGACGTATCGTTCCTATGATTTTCGTTTTTCTGCGGATAGAAGGTCGTAAAATTGATCGACAGCTGCTACGAAGCCGCACAGGTGGGATGCGCTGCGTTCCTGGAGAGATACTGCCAATTTGTATTTTACAGGATATTTGAGAAGGGATCAAAAAGCGATTCTTAGAAATCCTCATTAATTCAGTTTACTATTCTTTTTCTTATTATAAAAGTGTAATTCTGTATCATCCCAATAATTATACAATTTCTGCGATTAAAAAAATTACATATATATGTATATATAACTTTAAATATATAAAATACAACGACTTCACTACACACAACGAGATCTAAAACTAAAAAAAGATTGTAGTTTAAATTATCCAATCTCCTTTAGCCGCAACTCTCAACCTTATACTCGCCTCTCAACCTTATACTCGCATGCAATGGAGAGTGCATTTTCATCCGCCCTTTCACCTTTCCGCTGTACATCGTTCGGTTGCGTAAATCAAAATTCGATCGAGCAAAAAAGAAACGGTAATAAGCTCCGCACGCGTGGAATATTGTAGCGTGTACCGTTCGCAGGCAATCTTAGGAGAACGCGGCTGGTTTAATTTTCCAGGAAGTCGAGTTATATCGTTTATTATGACGCTCGAATGTACGCACGCAGAAAACCGGTTGCCAGGTGCAGCATTGCCCTTATTGATGAAGATGCATTCTAAAACGTTGTTCCTTCTCTCCACTCCCTTTCCTCTTCCTCGCTATTTCCGCGCCACGTATCCGTTCGTAAGTCCTTTACGTTTCTCGCTCTCCTCTTTTCCTCGGTCTACCGGTCGTCACTCTTCAATGTCGCTCGACTCGCGAAGAATGCCACACTCACGTAGCACACCGCGGATGCTGTCGGCGCACCGTTGTACCGCCGTCTTTTCCTGATCGTTCAGCTTCTGTCGCACCGTGGCGTACACACCTTCCCGACCGAGAACACAGGGTACCGACATGTACACGTCTTTATCGGTCCCGTGGGCACAACTCTGTGAACAGAGATTCCTCGATCTTGTTTTTCCTGTCGTGTCAATCGACACATGCGAATAAGCGCACCTGAGAACGCTTTTTTCAAGGTACAAATATACTTTACTTGTTAGTAAAGAGTGAACATAATTATAAAGTCGCCAAAATACAAAAAAAACGAATTAAAAAATTATCATTATCTTATAATTATTATATGCAAATTACTTTCTTTCGTGTTCGATTCCTAATTAATTATCCTGTAATCTATGTTCCAATTGGTATCAGAAAAACTATTATTGAATTTTTATACAACTCAAATGTGTCTTAGAATTAAATTAATGCACTTCTTTAATTAAACGTATTAAATCAATACGTTTAATTTTAGAGTAATATTAGCAATAAGCTATTAAAATCTATCTAAATTCACTCAATAATTTTACTAAATGTGTTAACTTGATTATATCTCTCACATGTATGTACGTCGACACTGGCAACACGGCTTTAGTATTCCTGACGATGGCATCGACGATCTCAGCGGTGCAGAAGCCGAGAGCCCAGCAATTCGGTCCTCCCTCACCCTTCTTCCGATTAAGCTTCGTGTCGCTACAAACACAACGCGAAGATTTTATTACTTCCTTAAATTTTCTCGGGAATATCCAATGATCTTAACCACTGACGTTTTATTTACAGCTTCGGAAATGTCACGCCACTTCTCGGGATCATCCGCCTCTCCCATTCGTGGGTTTATGTCTCGTATCTTCGTGCCCGCCACGTGAACGCTCGACCATATGGAAACTGTGAAACGATAGATGTTGGAAGGAAAGAGATGTCGTTAACTTAGGTCGTTTACAATATAACTATAGTATGTGTAATAATTTTCAGTATGAATAATATCTATGTAAAAATCACGTCTATATTTATAACGTTTAGAAATATTCCAATAGATGCAATTATTAGTGTAAAGATAGTATCTAGTAAAATCTTATCACCAACTACTATCCCGGCAAATGTAACTGCTATATAACATAAATACATACATTTTATATCTATATTATATTCAGTATTTGCTAGAATTGTATCGTGAATCTATGTAAAATTAGTCAGGACGTCAATCAAGTACCAGATGTGTCGCCCTGCGCACCGATAGTCATACAGTTGATTGACGTTCGCGCCAGTCCCAACTTCCGACTCAGTAAATCCTGAAACCTGCAGCTATCAAGCAGAGTCCCCGTGCCAAGCACTCTGCTTGAAGGAAACTTGGACAACTTCCAAGTGATGTACGACATCACGTCGATCGGTTGAGTCACAACTAGTAACACCGCCTTGCAAGCCAACTTTGCAATTATAGGAATGATCTTCTTGAATACCTCGATGTTGTGCTTAACATTCACCTCCTCTTCAAGTTTCTTTTCACAAACCGCAATTACTACGACTGTCGAGTCTTTTACTTTGTAGATATCTAAAATACAATCAATTGTAGATCGTAGATTATCGTGGAATGGTGATTTCTAGATACGTGTGCATTTTAATATTTTAGCCACATTTTCCTGAGAGAGTTAAGGTATAAATCGTTTCGAATCTTTAGAGAAGACACTATTCACGCGAAAGAAGCCGTAACGGGAAATAGCTTCGTTAAGAATCAGATACGCCTTTCCGGAGAACCTCTCGCCGGAGAACGACGTCTTTATTCAACCGCGCAATCATCAGCTCCTCGGAAGTGCGTGGAATACAAAACGACGACAGTGGATAAGAAATTTTCTCCCCTTTCGAACAGATCCGAGGCAACACCTTCACAAAATGTTTGTAGTAACACGCAGTGATATCGCAACTATACGGAAGATACATTTACGACGGAGAAAGATGTTGTTACAGATAAGTTGGCAAGCCTGTAAAAAAGTCGTCCCACTTGTTCCAGTAATTGCTACCTCGCACGAGACAAGATCAGAAGAATCATTCCGCTATCCTTTATAAAGGTATAAATACGGACGCTACGTGTTGTACGCAATGCCGAGAAAAGTCAAACAAACCGAAATCATTTCTAAGATCAAACGTGGTGCAACTCGATGAAACTACCCACGAGATCAAACCCGATCGTACTACATACTTTCCGTTACTGTCCTGGATTCCCACGAAGGATACAATGCTTTTATAACCAGCCGCTCATCGGACGGGGTAATCGCGCACCGTACGCACGCTGGAAACAGAAACAGAAAACCGCGTCGTGGAGCCGATCACGGCCAAGATAAATAAGAGTGGACGAGATTTACGAGAGTGTCCGTGAAAAGCTCGGGGGAAACGTTCGTCCAGTTCACCAGCGTATAAACGGCCGGCGATGTAGATGAGAGTAGAGATTAAAGGACAGGTTCGAGGGAATTCTTGGCCTCCAAAACTTGCTGCTAACTCAAAACCTACCTATGCGAGAACGTTGTTTCTGAATCGCTGCACGTTGACAGAGACCCCTTGACGGGCAACCTAACGGATCGTTGATTTGAAATGGGTGTTGATCGGAGCCGATCGTGACACACTGCAGGTAACGCTCGGCGGATTCATCAGTTCGGACGTATCAATCTAAAATTTCTGGAATTTGTGCTGTCGTGAACTGCCTCGCACCTAACGCGCGAAAGGCCTACATCGTCTATGGACGTTCACGACTCGTTGATTTCGTGATTAGAGCACGACGACGAGATCTAAAGTGTTAACCGCTATGACAACTCTAACACTTTATCTGACGCAGATAATGTGACGAGACGTTTCGTGTAAGGATGATATATGATCAGAAGCAATGAGAAGAAGTAGAGTTGGATAGATATAGATATTGTATAACTGATATAGATTTTTATTTATTGCTATCATATAATATTTAATATGTATCTTTAGTATGAAACATACCTGATGTGCCAACTACCAGAGGGCATCCCAGAAAGATACCAGCATGCTGAATGTCCTCGGCTTCGGCAGAAGCTTTGTCTGAATTTTGATCGATCAAACAGATCTCACTCGCTATATGCTAAAAGGATTACGTAAAAACAATTAATCAAAGCTTGAGAGCTATACAGGGTTTATCCCAGGCTTTCCGTACAAACTTTAACAAGTATGTTTTATGACTTGAAATAAGAGAAAAAGTATTATATAAACAGAGATACTAAAATACTTTATAAAAAATTTTCATATATGAAGGTTTCCTCTATCCTCGCAAAAAAGGTGATAAATTCAAAACTATATCGATTCAAGCTGATTTACATGGATAGATCTCACTTTAAAATCTAAACCTGTTTCTTTAAAAAGTAAAATTATTTCTTATACATTTCATATTTTTGTTATAACTTTTTAATAAAACATTTTAAAAGTTATGTTTGTATAACATTTTTTCTTATTTCAGTTCATAGAATACTGTTAGAGCTTGTACGAAAAATTCTGAAACACTCTGTACATAATAGCTTTATACGAGATGTATATATACAGACTCTCATCAGAATTGCGATAGCACAAGCCATTCCAACTTTCCTTGCACCCATGATCGAAATTTTGACAGGATGCGGATAGGCATCGCATGGTCCCAGTTGCGTCGTTATTAAAGCATTTTTCGTAGTGGTTATCGTGATCGGAGTTTTATCAGCCTATTAAACATACGTTGTCCTATGCCGTAACTATGCCTACTTGATAATCTACATTTTATATCGATAGAAATATCTCTAATGTCATAAACAAGCGTCATTTGTCTTTCTAGATTTGAATTCATTTAGTTGACGAGATACGAGAGAGCATTATCCCCGTCTTACATCATCGCATTCGGTTTCATCTGGCACTTTGCTGTCGGCATTGCTGTCCCCTAGGATATCACCCCTTTTAGATGTGTCAGATCCATCGTCAGCCATGCTCCAGTCGTTGCTGTTAGATTACCAAGCAGCTGCATGAGCAGTACATTTAATGAGAACACGATCCCAGTCGTCTGTGTACTTTAGTAACTATGTGTGTAATCGCACCCTGTTCGTTCGAGATGTATTAACGCTTTAGATGTATCAACCGTGTTGTTTCATCATCCTTATTACCTCAATCGCGTGACTTCCTTTTCCTTGTGTTATTAACTTCGAACGACGCGGTGGTCGCAACTTCTCACTCGAGCTTATAAATGAATAGCGGTCGAGTCGGTGCTCACGCTTATGCAGATCCGGATCGACCTACGCAGAAACGAGTCATCGGTTTTTGAGGTGAATCGGGTATATCGCCGTTATGAGGAAGAGAAAACGTCCGCGAAGAAGAGGTAACCGCGCGCGGGGAGATTCCGATTGGAAGAATAACGGTGGAACTTATCCGCGCACTTTGCTGTAAATTAACTGCAGGTAGTCGTAGAAACGCAAGTAACTCTTCGTGCCTCCCGTCGCGTCGGTGTTCCATCGGTACGCTCCCGCGGCACATATACTCGCAAACATACCCTTGCACGTGGTTGCGTATGCGTGTACACGCGTAAAACACTCTGCTATACCGAGACCTATTAGTTGATCATAGTGAACGAATATGATTTTAATGACTGTTCCGAATGAAATAATTAATCCCTATGGCATACCTACATACTAAATCACACGAGACTTTCTCAACCGTTTCCACATGAAGGATTTCTAATAAAATCCTGAAAATAGATTTTTCCTTAAAATGAAATACTGCCGACTAGGATGAAACTTTAACAGCTAATAATGATGCAAAAGCTCTACGTAATATATTTTATATGTCTAATACATTATACGCCCTCTTAACGTTGAGCGCGAAAACTAAAGAATTTTATTTATCTTTTCATCTTACATTTACATCAGCATTTAATAACTTAGTAATTATGCCCGATGAAAATTTATGTAAAGAAAAATCATACGTGGCGAAGTCTCATCCAAGTTTCACGAGAAAAAAAATCGTCTAATTTATCATATATGTTCAAATAAGTGGACAGGAGATTATTAACGTCACCTTGTTATATTATTTTCGAGACAGGCCTAAAGACTTCGGGCAAACCATAATAAAAAAAAAGGAAAAAACATGTGATGCTATATATTCTTCCAAATGTACGCGTTGAAAGTAACTCCTTGCACCTCCGATATAATACTCGAGCGACAATCTTAACCATCTGAAAAGGGACCAGTTAAAAAAGTAAAACTTTTCCATTTACTTTGGTGCCCGCAGATAAATCATACCCACTGCATTTAGGAGTAGCGGGCGAGGCGTTCCCGGTAGTTTGGGCATCGCGAAGTTTTAACACACATTCGAAGATGGATCTGCCTCTTGAGAGAGGTCTCGTTTTTCGCGCGTGGTCCATACGACTGGTCCGATCCCGCGCTCACGGACACATTCAATTTTAGCGTTAATAATTGTCGGGAAAAATGACGACCTTAAACGTGGCCATTCATCAGGGCCGATCGATATTGCGAATGCGCCTTAACGACGGAGAGATACCATCGGCCGTCCCGCTACAAAGTTATTGAATCGCGTCAAATAATATACGAGCCAATAATGTATGAATAGTCCTGCAATTATGGCCCGCCGATCGTATCTAAGGGCATGTTGTAATTTAGTAATCGTTCATTCTCACTGCGCCGGACGGAGAATCGACGAATATCGGTGGATGTCGATTGCGGGAGTATGCGATTTTGTTCCACAATTCCAAATTTTAGTTTAGGAAAAGCAATTTCTATAATTCGCACAATTCGATAAAGCAATTCCCCGCTCTCTACGATTACTCGCTACATCATCTGATTCTCTTGCAGCGGCTATCTCGCTAGGTTGCTGTAGGTTTGTAATAGGATAATATGTTTTCTATCTTTTTAATGACCCCGTGACACTTGTAACCATTCATAATGCCAGTTAAAATCGGTATCTACCAATTAAACGATTTCCTAATAACATCCATGCCGGATCGGGAAGATGGTAGGATCGGAGGTGAGGAAGTAATTTCGAATCTGACATTTATAGTTAAGCGCCGTGAGTGGGAACGAAGCGCCCTGCTTCCAGATAATTAATTCTCTACCTTAATTAATCATATGAATTTTATCGAACGTCGAGGTGAAGAAACGCGATGCGAATTGATACAATATCGTCGTAGGAATTTTCCTATATCTATGACAAAGTCTGCCGACTAATGCCAGTATATGTTACCAATTCTCGCGTTTCAAATTGCTATTATAATTCTGCAATACCTTAAAATGTATTGATGCGAAAGAGGTCCCCGTACGAAGACACGAATCGATCGTGATAAAGGCATGATTCGACGATAACAATGTCTCGTAAGGTAAGATTTAGTCGAGTGGACGGTGCAAACGAGTCCCCGCTTACCGCGGAGATAATCCTCGAAGGTTGGTCGTAAGCAACCGATCTTCTGGTACCCAGACCCAGTCAACCGATCCAGACACCGGCTTGCGCATGCCTTCGGTGCACAATGGTAGTATTGCAGCTGATACAAGTATGTTCGCCGTGCAACCGGAATTTTAATTGGCTATTTGTTTGTCCGCTACACTTCGCAGAGCTGCTATTGTCCGCCCTGCCGCAGGAGAACGACCATCACCTCTCCTCTCTCTTTCCTTACCTCGTCCCTTCTTCCACACCCTTTCCATTGCTCGTGGTCGTCGCTTCATCGCCCAGTATTAATCTACTTTTAAGAAAGGAAGCGTTTCACGCACATATATATACACGCTATCACGAGATCGCTCCCTTAATGTGTTAGAATTGTTTGATTTAATCCTTGAAATTGGAAATCTTTTCTCCGAGCACAAACCGATATAAAAAAAGATTGGAAATTAATTAAATTTTTCAAATCAAGGGCCATTACTAAGTTTTATATATTATATAGTTTCGTTGTTTACAAAACAATCTGGTATTCAATCAAGTATTTTATAATATTATTAATCAATATATTAATAAATACTGCTTCATTTTAATACGATGTATACACATCATATGTATACATTTATTAAACCGATTAATGATATAGTATAAAAAAATGAAGATTTTATTATCTTTAAAAAGTTCTTGTCTAAATGCATTATTTAACATAATTTCTTATCTCTTTACATTTTAAAAAATTTCCGACTCTTGCACCTTTTACGCTTATTTCATAATTTTAACTGTATTGTATTAAAATATATTATGAAACCATTCAATTTTATGTTCGTATATTTCTATGCCATATTGATCATTTTGATGATATTGCTTCTATTTTTTAATCTTTATTTTTCTCAATGAAAAAAATAAGTCAGCAAGCTGCAGACTGCCACTCCACTTAATCAATAGTGCAAAAACAATATAGTTCAACTGTTCGAAAGCGTAGAGTTCCTAAAAGTAAAAACTGCTACCTTTACTGTAGACAGAGACCTGAGCTCAAGATAAGGAGATTGAATGACCCAACATTAAAGAAGGATGCTGCGCGAGAGATCATGCCATCGGTACTCTCGGAAACAAAGCTCGATGAACACAAAATCGGCAGCCCAAGAAATATATTTTATTGATTTTTTTGTGCATCTGTTGCATTGATTAATCGCAATGTTATTTATAAGACTTCGAGATTCATTTTCGCCACGGTAATTATGGACCATTTGAATGGTCTGCGCGATGGGGTTTTCCTTTTTGGAGATGTGCGTGCGTTCCAGCGTAATCTCACCAATGATCACGTACGATATTAAAAATTTGCCAGCTCTCGGCTTTCAATCGAACGCCGGAGATCTCGGAGCACGGTCGTAGGAGGTCGGGGCTTACGTTACGTATCCGGCCACGTACGTACGACCCCCGTGGCTCGCTGAAATATCGTACGGACGCCGGTTCATTTCGATATTCTTGGCCCTGGGGCCCCGATGAGGAGAACTCTTCTCGGGATCGGGGCGGCGGAGGAGGGCCAGCAAGAGACCACTCGTTTTATTACATTGCATCGGGAAGGGGCGAGGCTGACGCGCAATTGTTTATGCCCATGTCCCGCCCTATCGGACGCATCGGACACATTCGAACATACCTACCACGTATACGCCGAGTCTGCTGCATGATGGTGGTGGTGAACGGACGTGGTGCGCGCGAACTGTGTACCCTCTCGTCCGCAACTCTACCGCACTCCTCTCCGTACTCCTCCTCTTTGTTTCTTCGTTCGGGCTAAGATTATTAATGGCCAGACCAAGGTCCGATACCCCGAAGTGTCAGTCTCATGACAATGACGAAGCTCGCACCTCGAGTCCACCCTCTCTGTCTTCTTCCTTCCACTTCTCTCTTCGTCTGATGACGAGTACTGTGCGTTATCGCGTGTGACTTCGATTGACGCCGTGGGTTATTGCAATGGAAATGGTGCGATTTGCAACGCACCAGAAAAACGCGCGAGATCGTACAATCAGCTTCTCGTGCATCATTGTTATTGCTATTGTGCGATTTGTTTCACAGTTTTAATAATATTAATTATCTTATATATAGATGACAATGAATATTTGTTAAAATTTTAGTTTGCATTAAAATGGCAATCTTCTTACTAAATTAAATTACGTAAAATTGTTAAATATTGTTAGGAAATTATATTCACAAAAATATTTAGGCCTATTCACTCCATTCAGGTATGTACAAATATAGAGAAAAGAAAGAATAATATACGTGCGCTTTAAAATTGTAGCTTAGGCAAACACTCAGGAGAGAGAATGCAAAAAAGGAATGGTGCGAGGATCAGCTGGCAGATGTTCCCAAATGATATCTATATGAGCGAGTAGAGTATTTTGAATGACATCAATGGTAGCAGGTGCTGGCTATCAGATCGTCGAACGATCTGATTTAAAGCGGACATATAGATCATGAGAACACAAAACTGCTTTATTTTCTCTTCAAACAGACGAACTTAATCTCACATCGAGCCACATTTCTAGGACCTCCCAGGATACACGTCAGGTGAAAGGAAGTGCACCGCAAAATTAAGTCTTACGCATCGTGATTTCATTTAATTAAACACGAAATAACACCGAATGTAAAAATTGCTCAGAAACACGAAGCAATCAATTTAACTTTTGCAAAGAAAAAAAATGCAGACGTCAAACCTGCGGCCTCCGTTCAGTAATAATTAATACCGAAATTCGGTGGTACGCGGATGGAAGCCCGAAAGAGAAGGTGAGGAGAGAAGGTAAAAAGGTAGTTGGAAGCGATGCCGAGACGAACGAGTCGCACGGGCGACAAAATGGCGTGGACGGAACCGAGACTCGGGAAGCGATAAAATCGCACAAGCAGGGAACGCGCTGCGTTATCTCAGCATTCGCGCCGTTGCGCAACGCGATTCAGCAACCTGTCTCCTTTTCTCTGAGCAGAATTTTATTGTTCGCTTTCTCTACCGATCTCTGCCTCGGGCGGGTCCATTTCTCTGGGCCGTTTTCTGTCTCGGTTCCGATTACTGAATTTGTTCGAAAGAGAAAGAGAGGGAAAGAAAATTAATACTCGCCAAATGTACGCGCGGTCATAAAGCTTCCCCGCGACGCGGTAATTATGTGGGGCCGCGTGCATTATGCACCCTCGTCCGCGCGCTGCACCAAGCGTTTCGTTGTGGCGAAGCCGCCGTCTGCTTTACGAGCTCCTGCTTGTAATAACAAAGCACCGCTGTATGATGACACGTTAAAAACCGCGTCCGCACCCTCGTAAGTCAAGGCCGCACTGGCTTCGCCGAACAAACTGTCTCTCTTTGCGCGCAGTAGCGTGGGTTTGGTTGACCCACTTTGATCTCGTATCGTGTCTTTACGATCTGACGTTTCTGGGATGCTGTCGTCAGGCTGATGTGGAAAAAAGATCGTATTGCGTCGACAACCGTGACAACCATATTGTAAAAGTAACATACGATATAATATTTGGTTTAATTAAGAGTTTTATATTTAAATATCAGCAATTAAATTTTATATTACGACGTCAATAAGAAATGATTAAAAAGTTGTAAAAGAATATATTATGTAAATATAAATCTAAATGTGACTTTTATCAAAAGACATTTAATAATTAATTGTTCATAAAAGGTTGTCCGTAGCAATGATGTATTAAATAGGAAATTTGAAATTAGGCTTGGTAATATTTTACAGTGATCTATCGTCTTATGTTGGCGTGTCCGAAGGGTTTAAATCGTGATTAGGATATGGATGTGGTGAGGGTTGTAACGGTGTGTGACTTCCTGGCCACTGTTACCAGCCACGTTGAATCACCGTGGAAATGTTTCTTTGTGGACATAGACGAATTGCTTCGGCTCTCCGGTAACGAGGCAACGGCACGCCAACCGTTTTGTAATGTTCGTATGTTAATGACTAAGTATGAATCTCGTTACAGAGTGTGTCTATGCTGATATAAACCATAGTGCATCAGAGAACCGATACTTCTCGGAGCGCATTTCGCCTAAGGATACTTCATGAAGACGTTAACACGGCTGGAATTTGGCGTACATGCCCTTACATATGAATATGCTTACATCTTTGAAGTACGTTTCAGCACAAAGATTTGAAGTTGCTATTTTCATTACTGTATTTGACGCGAACGAAGCAAAAAAAATTAAAAGTCCCTCATACTAAAAGAAAAGTATTCGTGATTATAATTAAATAGTAAAATAATTATAGTTAGGAGGTTCCATTTCTGTAGTTATTGTTACAATGTTAGTAATAATAATTATGTTTAATTACATTAAAAAATATATATAGTTGGTATCGAAAATTACTATAAATTATAGTTAAACTATGGTAACCATTTCATTTTTCTCAGTGTACGAATAAAATTATTACAAATTAAAATGAAATTTATATATAAACTATTTAATAGTTTTATTCATTATATTAATTTTCCAGCATTATTTAGAAAATCAAAAATTAATATCTTATTAGACGTAATATATGTACATAAAATTGCTTTCTATTATGAATAAATAAAATATCTTGTCCATCTCTCGTCGCTTTGTTTGTTCTCGCACACAATTAGCCCATCTGTACGAACAACTCCGCGGACATTTTTATTCCCGTCCATAAGAAGCCCAACGTTTCATTTTGCAATTTGCCTGCGTCGCGCTCAACTATTCCCTAAGCCACTTTGCATTTATATGAGCACGCATCGTCCTCCCTCAGCGCGAATGCGTTCGTGCGACGAGACATATATATGGAGGACTGAGCGCACATTTACCTAGCTAGTAGAAGAGAGAAGGAGAAAAGGAATGGATGAACGAAAGAGAATACGACGGAAGGAAGGAACACGCCGCATATGCCGCGCCGGGTGTAACGCAACGGCGACGCGAGCTGGGTGCAATGCGGTCGTAGAAAGTCCTAAGTCCTGCATTCGCAGGGTAAAGAGAGATGGAGAGAAAGAGCAGACGGAAGAGTTTGAGGGAACCGAGGTGGAAGGATGGTGGAGTGCCGACAAGAAAGCGAGACCGCGAGAGAACTCGGAGTAGATGAATTATGTTAAACGCCTGTTTAAATACATGTACGCCTAGGGATACACACAGTGCGCGCGAGTCAAGAAGGCACCGCGTACCATTCGTCTTCTCGATTTATATTAAATCGCCTCTCGAATGACCCGACAACAGCCAAACCGTGCCAGTTCGGCGTTCATTCTTTGTCTTCGGTTTCCAAGCGCAACAAATATTTGAGGCACAGATATTTAAGGCCCAATTTAAGCAAAGTATCTTCTTATGCGAATAGAATTATTTAAAGCAATTTTAATAATTCGCAGTTACTGACGCTGAATGTATTTCATTTAATTAAAAAACACTAATTAATTTCAAGGAACCAAAATAACTCGTATAAAAGAATAAATATTAAGTATATTTTAATAAAGATAATCCAATTTGCACACACACACAGATATAACATAAAAAAAAATTGAATTGATTAATTTTTGAAGAGATTATGGTAAAGTAGGTTCAATAAATCCATCAGTAGCATTAGAAGGTTAATAAAAACAAGAACTTATAATATTTTTATATTACATATTTATACAAATTCGCAAATATTGATATAATATATTTGCGAGAATTAATCGTAAAAATATAACAAATTACTCAACAAATAATATTAAATGCTCGTAATAACAGTTGATAAAAATAAAATTAAAGAATGCTTGTTTATTTTATGTCTAATATATCCTGAAATATTCTTACTGGAATGTTCTTGTGTGTATGTGGGTGCTTACGAACGTTTTAAAAGTTACATTCCTAGTGGACAGCTTGGCCTTCAAGAAAATTGTAGAATGGTTACATGTGGCCTTGAAAACTCTCATGAACTATGAACCGCTTCCAACTCTGGTGAACGCTCTGGTATAACCTTCGTTTCGTAGTTTAAGGTCGCGAAAACGTGATATACAGTGCGTGTGGCATGTACTCTAATGTCTTGAAGTAACAGTAAGTATATATCATTAGCACCACGTAACGTAGACAACATTAATAATATTACGCGAAATCGAATCTTGATTAAATAAAGCTGATCTTAGATCGATCCTAAACATGTTTCTATTTACTCTTCAAATGGACGATCGTCTATCATTTATTGATAGATCGTAACTCCTGGACCGATACGGTATCCTAGCATTCCAATGTATGGAGAGCCGTGTATTTCTCGATGCACCCCTCTGAACGTGCCTTATATCGAATCATTCGCTCAGAACTAGCTCGCTCAAGCAGCGACTACGGCTATATCGTACCTCGATCGTAGCTGATTTACTTTATGGCTCGTGCTGAATAGCAACGGTATATAAGCTTTATTCTCATAAACGATCACTACCGGTATGGCGATATACGATCAGGTGTAAAACGCGCTTTCGCACTCTCTTCGGGCAACCCTCACGGAAGAAGAAACCTGAAATACGACTCCGCAGAACGCACTCGCCTATATCCGTCGGTTTCGTGTGTGCAGGTGCACAACCGTGATAATACGTATTAAAACCGGCTCTTCCGCGAGCGGAAATTGTTGCTTAGCACGGAAATCCTTAATCTAGTTTCATTATGAAGACACTGCACCCGACACTTAAACCGCCAGAGAGTTTGCACTAAAGCTAGAGAGAACTTATAAGAAATAAGAGGAGAGAACTTACATTGTGTACACGCACGAAACGCGAGAAGATTACCGAATCGGCTTTACTTCCTGAAACATGCGCGATAAATCAAGATTAAAATCGTGAGTTCGTTTTATATTTCGCGGTCGAACCTGAAGCGATACGTTGAATGTGATATCGGACCACCATTATCTGTTCTATTAAACGGGGTATCTCTCTCCGGGCTTTATCTAGATATATGTACGGACATACCTTCTAGAAGATACTAATCAACAGCATTCAGCGATGCCGATTCACGCAATCCGTCTCCGACAAATCAAACGCGGGTGCGGTGAGAGGAGCGAGCTGCGCCGACCCGAAGCGGTAAAAGATAATAAATAGACTTCGGTGTTCACATGGTAAGGTTCGCTGCGTATATAACGGGGTGGCCCATTATCTTCCAGATATCGTTGGTCAGGCAAATAGACGATAAATATTAATTGGAATCGGCGAGATAAAACAAATGAATCCCTTTGCCACCGGTACGAGCGCCGGTCACGCGCCTCGAAAGAGCGACGGAGAGCACGAAGAGCGCGAGCTGCACGCCGAGAATCGTGGGTCGAATCGCGAAGATGAGAACGGAGAGGGAAGACAGCGCAAAGAGATATACGCGTGGATTCGATGAAGAGAAGAGAAAAAAGAATGAAGGAGAGAAGAGGAAGGAAACGGGAGAGAAAAAGAGGAAGCGAAGGGAGACAGAAAAGTGGTCGGGCAGAGCGGTGCGGCGACGGCCCTGGCTGGTGATTTATATAGAATCATATCTCCATCTGAATGTCTTCATTTTTAACGCACGGCCGCGCAATGGTCTCTTCGCTCTTGGCGGCTTCGTTTCGGCTCCTCATCTTTTGCGCCCCCTCACCCAACCTTTCACATGCTTCTGTCTCGCTTCGGTTCGTCTCCTCTTGAAAGCCGCCTCGTTCGCTCGCTCTTAAGGAACGACGGTATAAACGAAAGCTCGCGAATGTGTCTCGGAGACTGACGCATTTCTCCGACGCTTCTCCGGTGGTCCGTGTGATTTAATTTCTTCGCATACTTTCCGCCCTTTTTCCCACCCTTTGACCCAAAAATACGCATGGAATTCCCAGGTCACGTCATATGTAGGTACGACCACGTTCGAAACACTCGATACGGACGAGGAAACGCCTGCGAGGGCTGAGCGCAGCCACGATGATCTGGTAATTTTGTATGGAGTGCCGCGCCGATCAACCGACGACCGGTCGATACGCTTGTACCGGTCGATTTCGTTCCATTCGCGCGTGCATAATCGAAGAAGTCTGGTTTTCGGCGCACCACGTTCAGTCTGTTGTAAAGGGAAGTCGAGCACTTCCTGATTGTCGCAGTTGGCCGAATTTTAAAGTCGCAGTTTGCCGAATTTTAAAGTTAAAGAGAAGTGATGTATATTAGGCAACAATTGAGGGGATTGGCGGAATAAAGGCAATTCTATTTAGACCCTTTTTCCGGAGATTAGCGCAAATAAACAAGAAATTGATGTTGTATACATTAGTTAAATATGAAACGTGTTTCGATTGTCCTGTGGTGGTGAAAATGATATAATCTATGGAAAAAGGGCATAAATAATTTAAAATCATTAATGAGATTTTTACCAGAGACTGAACGAAAATGTACGACAATAATGTGTTTTCATTACAACATATTTATGTTAAAAAATCTTATGAAAACTCATCAGATGATGATTGAACATTATTTCAATTTATTTTGTACAAGTAAAAGTAAAATGTATTTCATATTCATTTTGTATTTCTTCTAGAAGAATGTGAAAATAAAAAATTTCTGCAGTTCATAGTCTTTTCTTTCTGTCAATTCTTACAATATTATGATCAATATTCGGAAAAAGGGACTAAGTACATTTTTTAAATTGCAAATAACTTTTTAAATATTGATCATAATAGAGAAATATTACAACATATAACTTCTCAAAGACATATTATATAAATATACTATTTAATACTATTCCCATTTGTGGTATAATAAAAAAGTAACAAGTTATTTTAATTTTTATCAAAATCAAGATTTTGTAATTAGGCCTTTATTCCGTCCATCTCCTCAATTATGGACTGATAAAAATGTTTAACAATAATTCTGTCAAATTTCCCATGATAATTTTTCTTCGAAAATATAAATCGGGAGAGAAAAGAGGAGAAATACTTCACACATTAAGAATCCATTTTTATCTAATGTTTAGTCTAATGATTTTTTTTAATGATATGTAAGTAAAAAAATTCAAGCTACATTCTATATATAATTTAGAGAAATAGAGAATGATGAAGTAAATCTAAGAGAATTATCGATCGATGTAAAATGATGATAAAATGCATTACTTCGTACGTCGGATACTTCAAAGGAACTTTGTTTTAATCCTTCTCTACGCAGGTAGACATGTATTATACGCATAAATAACATGAAGATGAAACTACATTTTTACCTGATCCGTCATCTTTCATCGAATCCCTTAATGATAAAAGACAACCAATGAGAGGATCTATCGCGTGTGACACGCAATTATTCATAGATATCTGTATAAATGTTCAGCGTAAAGTACAATCACGGAACCACGATTAAGGATAGATGTGTACAGGACGTTTCCAGGGGAAATCGCGCTATTAGATGCGGCGCGATAACGTAATAGCGCAGATACAAAGAAGACGGAGAAGGGCGCACTTAGGAAGCGATTTGTACGCGCCTTGTAAGTGATGATCATTACGAATGGTAATCGTTACGAGAATTCATGGCCGGGCTCGATAGCCGCACCGCGCCGGTATAAATAATCCAACGCCGCCGATGCGGCGCGTTATTCGCTACCAAACGTCAACCTCTCGACGCGTTGTTGAAGAAGGAAAAGAAAAGTAGCCGGAGCGAAACAATCCATTAGACGGTCGCGAGGTGGTCCGCCTCCGAGTTCTCGAATATGATGATGACGATGATGACGAAGTACCCAACGCCTCAAGGTGACACGGGCTACCAGGGAGAAAGAGTTCACACCCGCGCGCCTTTTCATGTGCCCGTATTATATCTTCGAGGATGCTTGTAACGGGCTCTGAAACGTCGACGCGTCACGCCGGACTCCGTGACGACTTCTTTCGAGCGATGACCGGCGATTCATCGAGCGTACACTGACGATCATCTCGGATCCTCATTTCCGACACTCCCTCGCAATCGTTACGGAACGATACGCTTCTCGATGATACTTCTCTCGATCGACAAGGAGACGGTGCACCCCGAGGCTGCTGGCGATTGAACGTGTCGGAGCAACGGTGTATCGACGCGCTATAGAAATGTCAAGAGAAAAATACCAAAGAGTTCGATTACGTGACGATCAATTTGTATGCAATTTACATGGTATCATCTCGATGAATGCTCTTTGACATGGTACAAATAATATAGGTAAAACTAACCAAAGAACAACAAAGGAACGATTGATGTTCTAATTCTAAAAATTAGAAAAAGATGAAGAATAAGTTGAACTAAGATTAAAGTTAATCTTATCGGTGTATCAATAAAATAAGAAAGATGTATTATTGAAGAAATTAATAATATGATAACAAAATACTATTAAATAATCTGTTTTGACGAACACAATTTTACTTTACATATAAATGATGTAATAAATCTTAAGAAGCACGTTTCTCTATCAAATAAAAGAAAATTATCTATCTTTATTACAAATATATTTGTTGATCAAAACTGATTAATTAATTAGATTATTACATTATTAGAAACATGCAATTATATTTTTTTATGATTTTGTTACCTATTGAACTTTCTGTAAGTTTTCATTCGCGTCGTAGATCGAATGAACGATAAATTTACCTAGAGACACCAAGAATACGCGATATATCATATCTCTAACTAACCCTAACTGACAACGGAAGAATAAGAAGCCTCGTTTAGTATGGGCGCGCAAGTCGCGGCAGCGTTCGATAATCGATTCGCGTTTTTCACCGGGACAAGAACAGGTGCAATTAAACTTTGCACCCGAGAAAGGCGAAGGGAATTTGCTCTCGAGCCGCATGCGAACGAAAGACCCCCCTCCCATTCTTTGTCCTTCTCGCTGCCCGCGCGCCGTCCTCCTCTAACCCTTAACTTGCTCGCGTCGCGTCGTCACGATATCATGTGGCCGGTAATAATGCATCTCAGAACGGGCAGTAAGGTGCAGAACTCGAGGCCGTCGACTGGACGAGCTGTAGTTTTGCTTTACGACGCGGTTGAGTGACATTTAATACTGAACAGCGCCCTTTAGCGCCCTTTACCGCCCATGAATGCCTCGCTCCGGGTCGTACCAGAGACCATCGGGTAATTCTCCATGAATTTCGCCATAAGTCTTCAGCGCATGCATTTCGACATTTCGTCATTTCGTTCATCTTGATTGTCTTGCAATCATAATTCCATGAACTGACGAAATCACACGGGAAAAGCGTGAAATACTGCTTCGAGATATTCGTTTCGGTCGTCACCGATACCGAAATATTGAATTGGATTTTTATACAAACGTTATGTCGAAAGCACTCGTTCATTTTGTTTTAACGTTACGTTAAAACACTAACAATGTTAAGAGATGGACTGCATAGGATTGTTGTTTATTTAACGGGACTCTCAAGCGTAAATCACCGTGACGCAACAAGCGCGAAACGAAATTCCACACAGAAGTGTGCTAAATTACATTACGTCTAACAGATCGCGTCAAGAAAGGTCTTGTGCTAGCGATAAAATGATTTCGTCCGTGACATGAAATATAACCACGCCTCTACGTTATTGCGCGTATGATCATCACGCGCGATTTCTCGCGCCTTAAGGCTCGCTATTACCGACTGGTGGATTTTTGCAAGAAAGGAGCGGTAAGTATCGGCGCGATATCTAAGAGCGCAATGGAGCAGCCCCGCAGCGCGATTAATACGCGAGAGACCGAACGTGGAGAAACAATAAACGATTTTGCGAGCGTAATACTGTCCTTCTGTGCGCGCGTCCACCGGAAGAAATACCACGCCCGTTCGACCGGACGTTTACGGCCCTATGAACGCAATGAACATCGGCGGGCGTGGTGAACACGTTCGACCGACTGCGAACTGCCGTACTCTCTCGCGGAATATCAAAGAGTTCCGGTCGCGTTTTACGTCTCGCGAAGACGTAAATATGGGAAACAGTTAACCGCCGAAGAATATTTCTAGCGTCTGACGTTTTCCCGTAAAGATCCCTCAACATGGTCGATACTGACAGTTTACTAAGGACGATTAAGGATTGTTTATTCGACGATTAAGAACGCAAACATGCGCACACACGTCGGAGAATGCTTTGTAAAACGTATTAAAACTCCGAAGATCATTGGAGTCAAAGGATCACAGAAGTCGTCAATTTAAGGAGGTTACTATCGCACTCCAAGAACATACGCGAGAACATGTACAAGTATCCCATAAACATATACGGAAGCACTTTCTGGTATTAATTCCTTTCGTAAGTTAAGATTAACAGAAACTTAATTGCACCGCAAAAAGAGGCTGTCTTAAAAGGATTCCGAAGAATTGCTCGCGGCATCGGATCGTAGAATTATTAAAAGCGGTTTACGTAGGATCGGCGAAGATGTCTTGCCCGTTACGAGTTAAACGTCCGTCTCGCGCACAGGAGGTTGTCAGGAGGAGAGCCGGCCCGACTACAACGCGCTGCCACATCGGACCATCCACTTCCGGTCAATTTATACCTAGTCAACTCGATTTCACGGTGCGCGCCGCGCGCAACCGGCACAGCTTTTTCCACTCTCGCGGCCTAAGTGCGCGGTCAATACGCAAGAAATCGCGCCGTGCGAGGTGCACAAGACGAATACGTCATGGGGTCTCCTCAGCCAATGAATATATTGACCTACGCGAGAGTCGATCTCCCTCCGATGGTCCCCAGCTTTCTTTCATCATTTAAATGGCCTCTCACGACGCGCTCACTCGCATTTTCGCGCTCGCCTGAAGCGAATGCCATTCCCGTTCTTCTTCTTCCTCGCTACGCTTCGAAAGTGTAATTGGCGAACATGTATCCCCACTCACAAGTTTGTGAGTGCATTAACGTTTCCGCGCCTTGGCCAGGGATATATAGGCAATACATGCGATATGGGTAATCGCCGACCATCCATGAACGCCTGAAACTTTTAGTTTTCGACGGTCTTCTCCTCGTGACATTGCACTTTGCACGTTTTATCGAAACTACGATCGCACGTCGTAAAGTAATCATAATCGACTTTAATCATGGCGACGTCCGTGGCAATTTAGCCGCGCGTTTTCGCGATACCGCACGCTGAATTATCGGACGTTTATGAATGTATCCGTTATTCGATTTCATGCTAGCAACGGGTGGTAATCGCGAATGCGATACTGAAATTTGTTGCCCTGCGTCGCTATCGGCCGTCCCATAACGTCTCCGTCATGGATAACATATTTAAGTGTACTTTCCGATGCGAAGACAAATATGCTTGCGTCCGCGGCTTGTAGTGTGCCATATAAGTATCTACATTGCAAGAAATACGAATCGCAGCATAATGGAATCAAATTGCATGTAAATAGATTTCCTATCTTGATGTATAAGCATTGTAATTTAGAATTTACATGACAGTAACGCATGTAGATTGTAATTTTATTGTTGTTTTTCATATCTTCTAAGACTTAATTCAATTTTAATTTTCTAACACAGTAATTTTATGAAAATATATTACAGAAAGAAAAGGATTTCATGCATTATTACAGATTTTCGCGTATTAGACATTATCTGTTGCCGTATTAAGACTTTCTTATATCCGATACTCAATAAACTGAAACGTCTCTTGATGGCTAAGTAAATTCACGTTTCAAGTGACAAAGAAATCGTTTCCACAAACACGCGATTAAATGCCAGAGTGTAACGCCACGTTCACGCAACCAACGAAGGATATATCGCTCTCGGAGCTATATGTTAAAAGTTACATTGTCGGAATGAGCTACTCGAATCGCGATTCCGCATCTCTCTCTCTGTCTCTCCGGTTGTTCTTCACTTCTATTCTGCGGCACGTCCGTGTCGGCGTTTCTCGCGGCATATAAGCCTCACCCTATGGATAACTCATAAACTCAGACTTGTTTATTTTATTGAAGCCCTTTTGTTGAGCCGCCTGCTTGCACGGGTCGCTGCTTTGGTCTAGACTCGCATTCGCGTTCGCTGAGTAACGACATTTTCGAAATATGTACGCCCTCGTCGTTTTTCTGGGGACGACGAAGTACCACCAGGCATCAAGGCACGCCGGCGGACTCTTCGAGAGCACAACGTTGACAGCGGATTGCGAGGAACCCGGTATTCCTATATATCTACTCCGGTAGAGCGTGCACCTGCAGCCTGACGAGAGAATCCGTGGAATTCCTCGATCGAGCAACCGATGCGTGTACATCGGAACGATGGATGCAAAGTGAGACTCTTTTATGCTGCATAATGACACCGCCGGCGACCGCCGTTTGTTTGATTCGTTTACAGCGCGGCTGACATCCCGAAATAAATATTTAAGCACAAACTTAGATTGCAATCTGCGAATTAATAAAATTACAAGAACTTTTTACGGATAAAAGAATAATAACTGTAATTTATATCACAAAATAAATAACAACTTTCATATTAGAAAAATAACGACATTGACAATTTTTGTGTCAGTGCTTAAAAAAAAGGAGTTGCTTTTCAATTCGATTACCTTTTATTTATTTGCCGATTGTATGTATGATTGCGAGTAAATACTGATAAAGTAACTCGTGTACAATTTATTTTGTCTATATATTCAAGAAATGCTCGAAATTCTTTTTTAAACGACTGATACTTTGTGTGATATAAAAAATATTTTTAAATAATTTATTAAATAAAAATATTTTACTTTCAATTATATCTTTTAAACGGAATAAGCGAATATTAATACAATGTAAATAATTTTTTTCTAACATAAAATTTAAGATTTTTAAGAATTAAGAAAATATATACTAGTATTTTGATTGCGGTAAAATAAAAATAAACTAAGAGCGGCTCTATGTTGCTTGTTCATTCATTTTCTATACTGCAACGAAGATCCGTAAATCTAAATAAATAATGTTGGCGTGATTTTCATTTAATACGAATGATAGGATGTCGTTGTTCAAAGAATCGACCACCTTGCAGAACAAGCAGCCGTTCTGTACAGCTAGGAAAATAGTATCCACCAAGCGGACAAGTTAAATCTCTAAGATAAGATAAAATACGGACCCGGATAATCTAACACGAGTCTTCTCGGATTCCGATAGTTTAATTTCAATCGTGTGCTGTAATGGGGCTAATTTATAGCTTAAGTAACACTCGAAGTTCACCGACAGGAAATAGTATCCTGTAACTGTACGCCTGAACAGATTGGTTAATCATAAATTAGATGATAGTAGTAGCATAAATTCTAGAGAATTAAGAACAAATACCTTTATACTTTGGTCAGAAACTACGATTTAATAAGAATTTATTTTCAATACTTTAAATTTTTTCTAAAAATTTGATTATATGCATTCTATAGTGCAATTGATTAGCGTAACTACTGTTGTCTTGTTGAACGCATCGCGTTTCTTGTAAATATAATTACGATTATAAATATAAGTATAATATATTATAAACGTTTTCAGTGCATAATTTAGTTAAATCGTTCATTGTAAACACAAAAATGCAAACTACTGTCCTTCAGATTTATGAGATTACACGTGGGTGGTGCCACGACTGCCGATAACACGCAATCATAGTAGCGTGGCTATACCGCAGTGGCCCATAATAGCCCTAATATAAGGAGTGAATAGACCTCATTGCTTGCGTAACCACACCGGATCTTTTCTTCTCCATACAGATGTACTCCCATAACTCGTTGCTTCACTATCATCTCAAGTTTTGGTCTTCCTCTCACCGTAGATACTCAATCCTCGATTTGGCCGAGCCACCCAGCACTTCATCTCGATCTTTACTTCCTCCTTGTTCTCCGCACCTTTTTCCTTTCCTTTTCTTTTCCTCTCTTTCTCTCCCTCCGTCTCCTTCGTGGTCCCGTACATTTTCCCGTCGCACTCCACAGCAGCATATATCCCACGTCATTTGCCGTAGGATAGACAGCAAAAGAGAGAGAAAGAGAATGTATATATAGTTAGGTCGATTGTTCGACGCGGCCACGGATCGTGCCATTGTCGGACTGCGCATTTTTGTTTCTCGTAATGAACTATTGATCGCGAACTGGCGATCCTTTCACGCCGCGGCGCAGTGGTTGCCGCGACGAGGGGGGGTTACGACGAGAGCTTCACCGATGGTTAAAGCCATCGACAACCTTCGTGGGGCCCTTCAATGGCAATGGCAGGAAGGGCAGAAAGAAAGCGTATAAGAGTGGGCGCGCACATTCACGGATCATTACGCGACAGTGACGAATTATAACGACGTGGCCGGTAATGCGTCTCCGTGTACCAACGGTCAGCCGTTTTTGCCGCCGAAGGGTAGCGGGAATCGATAGGAGATCGAGCGGTAGAAGAACACGATGAGCAAGGACGATGGTAGAAAATAAAATGGTGAAACAGAGATGAAGAGAGAGAGAGAGAGAGAGAGAGAGAGAGAGAGAGAGAGAGAGATGAGGGCAGGCCGCCACGGTAGTGCATCCTGTCTCGTAAACCTGTTCCTCTTTTCGCCGCCCGGGAACTACTCTTATTTACGAGAGCTTCGCGTGCCGCCAAATTTCGAATTCACCCGCGGCGTCGCGAGGCGAAAAATCAGATGGCCGCGTTATTTACAACGGCGATTCCGCGAACGCGATCAACCTAATGTATATCCTCCACGCTCTCGTTTAAAGCACCCCTGGAAAGTTTCCGTATTACGAGTCGATCGTAGTAATTTGTTGCCGGAGAACATGATGAGGCGATAAATATCGGCGGTGGTGCGATACGAAACGCGCCTCGTGCGATGATATAGTGCTCACAGTCGATCGAATCGAGCATCATCGGGCAAGATAAGAGGATTGATAATGCGAGGCAATATCGTAATTTTCTTGATATTCAGAACACAATATGTACTATTATATAGTAGTAAACCTGTTCGAATAATTTATTATTTCGATCTTCGAATTATGTGATTCGCAAGTGCGACATTCGCTATATTTTTAGTACTGATGTATCTCTTTTGTTAATTTTCTTAACTTTGTTTTCTACTTTAATCCGTCTCTCTTTTTCCTTCGCTCTCCTCTAAGTCGATCTTTTCGACGTAAAGTAACTGCGGCATTTCGTGATCGATCGCGCTCGGGGTCATAGACGGTCATAAATTATCATTGCTTACCCGTTGTGTTCGGTTCCCACACATCGTAATGAGACCTTCCACCCTTCAACCGGATCCTTTTTCTACCTCTCCCATCCACCCCCATTCTAGCCATTACCTCCTTCACCTTTTTGAGAAGAACACATTAGAAGCACGACGATTCCATCCTAGACTCGGACAGCAGTTGCTGAAACGAGTGGTAATATATTACTCCTTGATTCGATCGTTCCTGTCATTTGCGCCAGACGGCTCTGGGATTAATTAGCCTGACCGATACTTCGAGATCTCGTTCGGAACAACTTCCATCGCCCGATATTTTCTTCTTCTTGCACGACCCGCCCCCCTGTCACTCCCATCTCTTGCTTGCTTCCCTTCTTCTTCTTCGTCTTCTCTGCTTCTACTTCTGTGTTCCCTTCTGTTTCTCTTTCTTCTGCTCCTCGCTTCCTCAACACTTGCACCGTCGTTTCTTTCACGCACAACGAGCTGTTCCGATCTCGTTCCGACATATCGAAACGTCGGCATGGTGGAACGCGCGTGCCTGATCGTCGTTTAGATTCGTCGTCGATCCTCTTCGTCGGCAACCGCGCGACTCTACCATTTCTGCACCGATGACAAAGAGAGGAGCGAGACGATGGAAACTGAGACGCTCGTAACTCAGTTTACTTGCGATCATGGCGGCGTGATTTGCAGCCGGCCGCCAGACATCGGAGGAACGTGTATATCGGAGAATCTACCCGGAGCCGATACGCTGCATCATTGTTTGATGCGCAGCGAAGTTTTCACAAAACTAACACTGTAAGCCATTTTTTTCGAGAATTTATTAAGATATCTTTCTTTTAAGATGCTTTGGAATTTTACTATAGATTGATGTGAGACTTAGAAATATTTTTTTGAACCTTCTATTTATACCTAAACTTATAACGGAAGACACATTTTCTATAATTTTTAATATGTTATTTAAATAATATATGTACATATTTATCATTCTTGTGTAAATTTTGTAAGATTTTTTCATATTTCATTTTTCATATTCGTACATTTTGACAATTTCTTTCCAACTAGAAAATGTTCATACTTTCTCGTATTTGCCTTCAAGCAGTTTCGATTCTACAATCCAATCGCGACGTCGATTCTCACGCCGTCGTTGAATAATCGCGATCCCGCCTGTCGCTCGTATCTTCGGCTTGGAGAAAGCCGCAATTGGTAGAGCTCTGGTATAACGACGGTCTCCTCATCCCTTTCGGCTGCCAGGATTCGAGGGGGTCTCGGCGACAAACGCTCTGGCTTAAGTTACCGGCTCCCGAGCCGTTAATTCGTCTCGATCGAGTGCCTAGATAAATCGACACGTCCTCTTTGGAACGCGCTCAAGCATGGCGTTGGCCAAGAAGACTGGCCTCTTACTCGCGCTCTTGGACATTCCGCATCCTCTGCCTCTTCGCACCTACCCGCACGCCTGTCCGACAAGTCGGCGACCGGGCGAATGAGCCGAGTCGTTCCGATGGCGGATAAGCCATCCGATATCCGGCTAATGTCAAAGATAAATAACAATTATTTTATAATTAAGCGACTGAACGTGGGCAGTAAATACACGTCCACCGTCGCCGGAACAGGAACACACCTCGATGTACCCGCAATCTGACACCGCTTCTTGCCGCTCATTCATAAGACACGAGGCCAACATCGATCAACCTCGCGTTGACCGAGTCAGAAATGGGAGATTGGAGCATGGGAGAAATGCGCATTGGTGAGATGAGCCCGAATGAAATATCACTGGTATTTCTGCACGTAGATCTAAAGTTTGAATGTCTAAATTGTAAGAAGAATACGTCTTTAATAGAGAATTTTTTTATTTCAACGTTAGACGGCTGAAGAATCACTTCACTTGCTGGTATTTGACAAAACTACACGTAATAAGTAATTTCCCTTTGGTTTCAGTTATCACAGAAGCGACTCTATATTGGTATACATTTATACGATATCTTCACGATCACTTTTTGTTGCACCTTACACGATCTTAGAATTATAATAAGAAACTATTAAGAAAATACCATTAGCGACTGTACATTAAGAGACTACAACCGTGCATCGAAACCTCTCGAGATATTCGTAACGAGACCCGACTACCTCGTGTACTTTATAAACGGAATTGCGGTTGAATTGCAATAAAATTTGTAAATAGATACGACTGAGAATCGATTTGATATGACACATTTTCAGATTCTTTTAACGTTTTCTATTGTAATCATCTATATATTTCCTCGAAAACGTGATGCGTGTTCGCATAAAATAAGACTCAGGGAGATCGTAAGGCGGTTCTACTGCCGTAACTGTAAGTTACGTCCGGTACATACGCATAAAGCTATTATATACCTTATACCATTCTGTAATACGCCATAAAATCCCGCGTTATATATCTAGGCGTGATATCATCTGGGTTAGGAGCACCCGTAGAGCTCGGTTAGACTCCCTGTGCCTTCATCTCGGTGGTTAGCATCGCGACGGTAGTGAAATGACCTTCCTCGCACGGGGTACACTATGAAACTACGTTCTTACCACCGCTGTCTCTTTTAACTTGATCAGAACGGCCATTATTTTCATCATACGCAGTAATACTCTCGTGGAGGTTGCGTTCCTCTCAAATGGTTAGGTCGTCTAACTACGACGTAAGAGAATACTCTGCCCCATTCATTTCTCTCGCCGTTTAATATTAATGTCGAACAAACAGAACGCTGGCGCATTTCTTGTATTTGATTACTGAGGAAATTTAAGAACTTAGTAGGTATAAAATTAGAGGAACGTAGACAAGAACAATGTATAATCGTAAGATTTATAGTTTCGTTTTTAAGCAAAAAAAAAATTCCTATATTAGTGTCTTTTTCTTTCAGTTTCTATATATTATAAGAAATAAGACACCTCTTTAGAAATAAAAATACCTCTAATTTGATGCCCAACATTTTATCACTTTATCTCTCTTTCTATTTCATTATGTTATTTATGTAAATTCAACAGAGACAGGAGTGACCTATGCGAATTCACTTACTCGGCATAAATTAAACATGAAGGATGATCGTTGAAAAGAATACTGAGATTGTCGGATAACAAGATAACCAACCATATTTTTAGTTCATCAACACATTCCTCTTGTGGATTCAGTTACCTCTCGAATGCTTGCGAGCATATGGTACGGACAATATTCCGAATAATATGGCCTATGTATCAGCGCTTCTCTACCACGATGAGGTACGACAAAGTGCAGAGATGGAGAAGGAGGTGTAACATTACAGAACTCCTGTGCGTCGTTGTTAAGTTTATACGGAAGCCACGTAGTCGCTGGCTACTGAAACCTTTCTGCGTCTCTTCCCCATCATGTATTACCGTGCATGTGAACCGATAAAGCCTTTTCCTTATTACGTATCAAAAACTGATGACGCGAGTTAAAATATTAAGGAAAAATATAATGTATTCTTCTATCGAAGTAGAGTAATAGAATTCATTTGGATAATATTATTTCGCTCGAAATCTATCATAATTAAATGTAACAAATAAAAAATGCAATATTGAATTAATTATATTCTTTCTACATAACTTTGCATAATAATACAGCTGGTTTCAATTGTAATCAATTAATTCTTAATACACATGATACTTTTTTTATCTTTTACTACACAGGTTGTTTATGTTTAAGTCAATTTCCATCAATTTTTCAAATATAAAAAAATTATTAAATTATTCTTACATATACTTTAATATTTTTAGAACTTATTTGTAAAATTATGTATTTAAAAAAGAAAAGGAAACCGTTATTTATCCAGATCTTCTAATATTTCAAAGAAAAGAAATGCGTACACTGAAGAAAAAGATTGGCTGCTGCATCAAATTAGATGGTAAAATATGGCACAGCATTTTTAATCAAAAATTGGCTGCTGCAGCCAATTAAAAATGCTATGCCATATTTTACCATCTAATTTGCTACAGCAGTTAATCTTTTTTTTTCAGTGTAAGACACAAATAATCTATCGTGTAAAGATTAATTTTAGTGTGATTTATGTTAACGATACCTCCATACACTGTAAAACTTTTAACATGCGATCGTCTTTTTGATAATCAACTTTTGGACAATGTGAACGTATTGTGTAGACACGTGTGTGCTTGTGCGGAGTGAGGTGTACGATTACACAGTATAACACGACTCGATGAACCTCTCCCAGTGCATTCAGGTATCACCACGACGTGCAACGTGTCGCGCCTTGGCTGTGTTTACACGCGCATTGCCGCGCGCGAATCGCGGGCTTTGAATAGGGGTGGAATGGTTGATCGCCAACGAGATGGAGAATACATACATCCTGGTGTACGTGTGTGTTCCTGAGAGACGTGCGGTAATCACTCGTCGGTGGCGTAGACCACCGTGACTCGCGAAATACACGGTACTCTGGTATATCCCGGAGGAGCTGCGAGAGCCTAGAGGCGATAACGAACCTTATCACAGAGGAGCACGTATGCTGTACGTAACTCTCCGGATATAAACGGATAGTGTATTAATTTGTCGAATTAATGCAGTTCAAATCTGTGATTCCAAGATGCTCCATTAGAAGAATTTACGGTTATCGCATTATTATACGTCTACACTGAAAAAAAAGATTGGCTGCTGTAGCAAATTAGATGGTAAAATGTGGCATAGCCAATTTTAGATTGCGTTAGCCTATCTGCAATGTCAGTATAGGATTTCGATTGGCTGCTGCAACCAATTAAAAATACTATGCCATATTTTACCATCTAATTTGCTGCAGCAGCCAATCTTTTCTTTCAGTGTAGTATCCTCACATGTACACTCTACATTTGATTATAAGAATTGCACATTGCATTTTTTGCATTTTTACGTGAATAAATGTGAGATAATTTCGTGAAAAAAGCTGATCTTTTTGTATGCGTAACGAATATACAATGGGTTAATTATATTCAAAATGTAACATTTCCCCAAGCAAGAGTTCCCATCACGGCTAGCATTAAAAGTGAATTCCTTTATGTGGCTTATAGTGACTTTTTAAAACGTTCAGTTTCGCATGCGGCAAGCAATTACTATGTTCGCGGGAGAGCACCGTTGTATCGTTTAATTTGTAATAATGTTGCTATACGTTGAATCCTCCGGCACAGGGCCGAACATGCGAATCCGCGAATACGCGCATGAAGATCCGAGTAATTACGGATGACAGTTGTTCATTAACTACTCATTAACAGGCTGCGAAGTGCGCGCACTTTGAAAATATGTAATTACTGCCTTTTCCACGGTTATTACGATCCCGTACGGACTTCTAAAGTGCGCAATACTGTACGTAGTGATGTATGTTTTCAAGGATATTACTGTAGGCACTAATGTACGATGGTGACCCGTTAGTACGACTTATAATAACTCGTTAGGGTAAGCTTTACACCGCACCGCTCGTGCACATTCAAATGTGATGTGGCCACAAATAGAGTCGATAATTTTCTAATGTGATTCAGCACACATGTTACTTCCCATAATAAAATATACGTGAGCGTTAATGGCAGGATTACATCTTGCAATTTGTACTTATATAACTAATATTCAAAATTAACAATAAAAAGAACGGCGAAAGAATTTTCCATTACAAGATTAGCATCGAGTGTATCATTTTTTATCTTGGCGGTTTTATACTAGACTTTCGTACACAAACGCATTTTAATGACCAACGGAATCAACCGATTATCAAACTGATTATTATCGGATATACATATGAATACATGTGAAAATTACACGTAGAAATGTATATGAACACGCAAATTTATTATAGTTTTCTTACAATATTGCTGATGCACGATACTGATCGTATGTAATCGTATAAATCCGATAATAATATCCGATAATAATTCGATCCGTACATACCTACTAAAGCTGTACTTAACAACAGACGGTGGCACGTCGCGACACCAACGCGTGCGATCGTTTTATTTGTGCCACCGCGCGTGCCGAGTAATAACAATGCACGTGACGTTCCACCGCCGCCGGATTTACATTCGCGCCCCGGCAAATGGAAGGTCAGGGATAGACACGGAATGGTTGATTGCCAACAACCGGAGAACGTATAGTTACATCGCGAATAGTACACGTTGCTGCGGCGTGTAGCGATCGCTCATGGTGACCGTGGGGACCACCACGTGTATGACGACCGCGCGCGCGCCCGCGGCCACGACCGTCCGGAATTTCTCCGCCGTCGATGCGTCGCGACGTTTCGCGCGCGGACAAATTACCCGATCTATCATACACCCGGGCTAGAAGGTTAATCCAATTTGTATGCGACGCGATAGCTCAGCGGGGCACCGTCCATTGACGTGACACTCGTACTCCCGGAACGCGACGTCTCCGTTGACGGATGGGGAAGCATGATTGACTGGAATAGAGCGAGATACGTTAAGTATTTTAGAATCAATATCTCTTGTGGGTACATTATATATATTTAAAAATTATAATATAATCGCGTATTAACATTGATAGATAAGTTATATAATAGTAACTCAATCTCTTGAGTTAAATAACATTTTGGGATTTTTTACTTCTTTGTGTGTCAAAATGTAAATCCACTTTTGTAGTTAATTTCAAAGTAAACAACGTCCACATTTACATATGCATTTAGTAAACAATAAACTAAATTTGAGTCAAATTTAATATATTTTCTTGTGTTAAATAATTGTTTAACTCCCCTTAAATGTAATCAACACTGACAAAAACTGAGCACTACTGCTGATTAACTGTTTATTATACTGCCATCGATTGCAATGAATAGTTACACTGAAAGAAAAGATTAGCTGAATACGGCATAGCATTTTTAATTGACTACTGCAACCAAAAATTGGCTGCAGCCGCTTAAAAATGCTATGCTACATTTTAACATCTAATTTGCTGCAGCAGCCAATCTTTTCTTTCAATGTATCCGTCAGTTTTTTTATCAGTTTTGACAATTATTTCTCTCAAGGGTCCATTGTTTTAGCTAAATTAAGGATATATTAGCATTAGATTAGATAAAAGGAGCAATGGCGACCTACAAAAAAGGTGATTAAAAATAATTCAAACTATAGATATCATTTTGACATTATGAGCAAGTAACAGTGTATAAATAGTGTGTAATCAATTTATGTATAAGTTTTTTTTTTTAGAAAACTGCTCACAGAAACGAGACGAAATAGGTTTAAGTATATATATATAGATAATTCTTATTGATATTTAATTTAATAGAAGATTGGACGTCATGGAATCATGTAACTCGTCACGATGACACGCAGTAAAAAATTTCGCACTTTGCCATTGTGAGAGCTATCGCAATACGTACCGTAAATAACCGAGTAATCCGTGCGATATTCGTTCTCCTTTCGATTACTTACGTTCGATTCCTCATCTGTCAAACATATGTTACGTTTGGATGTTGCGGTAAGTCTCAGCGGGTATTCCAAGACTAGCGGTAGCGTATCGGTAGAAGAATCGATTTACTTATGTTTACCTACAGTACGCCGATACGTTCATTAAGAACTTTCAACGAGTGAGAATCATTAATATTCATTTGAGGGTCCTTCCTAGATCAAAGTCAACAATTTGACCGATGAAGAAATTTGACTCTCTTCGCGCAGACCATTAATCCGAAATGACTAAATCCTCAACTGGATTTTAAATCATATTTTTTATTAATTTAATTAATAGAATTAAACTTGCAGTCGCAGATATTACCCTTTAAGACAATCAGAACGTGATTTTTTTAATCAAACCAATTGTATATCGTAATGATTTTATAAGAGCGAATTAGATGTGTCGGTCCATATCGAAAAAATTTAAAATATATATAATATATATATCTCAGCAGTGTGGTACAATGTAGCCACCGTGCGCTGTAACCATCTCGAAACAGAGAAGCCATGTATGGTAAACGATGGTGTGGCAGCCAGGTACCTTGTCTCGGCAAACCCCCCATAGAGAAAGAGGGAATGGTAGAGAATCCAGGTATTAAAGAGGAAGAAGAAGGAGAGAGAGAGAGAGAGAGAAAACTTGCGGTGCTACAGCGGACAAAGTAACAATCGAACCTACCTGACGAAAAACATCTGAGTCATTCTCGGCTTAATAGCTAATTATCAATTAATTAAGAAAGCCGACGCTCTGATTCCGGCGCAACACTTGCCCCGCACTGCAACGGGGTCCGCGGATTCCTTTTACAGAAAATTTGCATCTCATAAACATTATCGAGTCGTTATAAGGCGGGACGTACGCAACAATATATTACATCAGCGAACGGCCGCCCGTGTACCGTAATGAGTTTTTCGATGCATCCTACGCAATAAAGGAAGATGGATGATACGATCTCCGATCACTGGGACCTTGACATAGGGACTTAATCGCTGCGCAAATGGAATTGTTAAATTGATTCTTCGAATGTATTAAAGCGAAGATCGTAGATCTTGGTATGGAACGAGGTGAAGCGGATGTTACAAAACTCTTTACACAATCACGCGATTGCTCCAGATTACAACATGATGTTCGCACGCATGGCCCATATTTGAATCATACGCGTTCATCATGGAGCTGTCGTCGTGATTATGTACGATATGTAAGAAGATATAAATATATGTTACACATGTCAACTGCTAGATTAATGTTTAATCTTTCAAATGCATACCTTTCTCAAAGATCGTCAATAAAATATACACTCAAATCTATTAAGATAGTAATGAAATTAAATTAATCTGACAGGACTATTGTACAGGTACATAACAGGTGCATCGAAACTCGCAGTCTCAGAAAAACTTCGTATTTTTATTTCCTAAAGTTTCGTTGTTGTCGTCAACAATAATTTTTATGCTAAAATTATATTTTAATCACATATCTTTAATAGTATTTTACATAAAGAAATGTTTTAATTGTTCATTATTGTTATAATCAATGTTTCAAAGGCTAAACATTATATCTAATAGATGTGTTCACACTAATGATGATAAATGCGAATTTATCGAGCTTTTCCCGAACACACTCTTCTTCTATTAGACCGCAGATCTCATCATCTTTTTCAATACAGCGAGTAACATCGTGGAAATAAATAGATCTACTTCAATGGATTAAGCGAGCATAGCGTGCGCTAACAATGCTATAAGAAAGCGCCATAGTGATCATTAACGATGTTGATAATTTCGCTCGCGGCGCAGAATCCATTCTGTCTTGAGCGGAGTACGTGACTGGCACCAGAACAACGATTTGCACAAAGTTGTGGAACGAAGGGCACGCCTTTAATGCATAAAGATACCCCCCCCCCTCTCCTCGGATTCAAGGCGCGATGTACCGCGCGCTGACTATAATATCGAATATATTGGATAATAATAAAGCCGCAAGACCTATACCCGCCGCACGGGTGATTGGTTATTAGTTTTGGCCGTACGATACCATCTTAATGGGAATACTTAGGTGGGAGGCTCCGAGACATTGAGGATGATCTATACTGCGGACCGTGTACGCGCATCAGGCTCGGCTGGTAGATCGACCGAGCCTATTCGTGGGACCTATCGTACGCCATATCCCTCCGCAACCCCTCGATCTTCTCCCTCCCCGCATCACTACCATTAACTATACGTGCTCACATGCAAATAAATGTGTGCGTGTATATGTGTGAACACATATCATCATAAGATACCCCAACGTACAGCACTGAGGCAAACAGCACCCCGGCGACAACACAATGCAGCTAACACGAAGACCTCGATAAGATCGGAACCCAAACTGCTATGTCGAGAACGCCTGCTGGGACCCACGCCTTTTTTGCACACGACCATCCAACCCGCAGTGTATATATGGATCTGCTTCTTCTTCGTCTCCCCGACAGCCGCTCATTGTTATTATTAGGATGAACAAGGACCGCCCCTTTACCCTTTATCTCCGGAAACGAGTCCTGGCCGGAGTCACTTCCTACCGGACAGCTGCTCTGCCCTCAATATTTCCTGATGCTTCCCCCAGGGATTCGGTAACCCCTTTTTTGCACGCTTCAAAGCACACGGTACAGTCCCGGCTACGAAAATTGGCTGAATGCGACGTCAAATGAGGTCATGAAAGTCAGTATCGTAACAAGATAATTTCGAGAGCATTCATCATATCTATGTAATGATGATTAATATAATGCACATACAATTATTCTGTAGCTTTTCTAATTAACTTTTGCATATGATTTGGATCATATATGTTCATTATCAATAATTAAAGTATGTAACTGTGCCTAATATGACCTAATACTCAATATATCTACTTGCTATTTATAGGTACAGTTAAATTTAGGTAGATACAAATCTGAAAATAATTTTGTTGGATTATTAAAATAATTATGTAGAACTTTTTAAGCTGATCATCTACTAGAACGTCAAAACTTTTTGTAGGACGCTCATCAGAGTTCAGCGACATACATAATTATCTTGATAATTTGACAAAATTATTTAGAATTATATCTAGCTGACTTTTTAGATATTAAACTTCAACGAATTTGTTCCGTGTAATTATATGGATAATTAAATCTGTACCCGTATAAATATTAAAAATGTCCCATCTTTTCAATTAAACTTTAAAAAATTTTCCTATTTTTAATCTAATCATCAATTTTCAATGTTGGACAACAAAAATTGCAAACGCTTTAGGCAGGCCATATTAGATAAAGTTATAGCTTACATTATATAAAATTTTACTATGTCTATAATTGTGACTTCTCAATAAAAAATTATTTGAGAAAATTAAACACTCGATGTACGTGTCTATTTCCTGCGCCATTCTTATGATAAATCGAGGTATGCACCGAAATTAGACTGCGTTACAAAGCAAATGTACCGAATCGCATTCCACGCGCGCGCTTCGTATCGTTCTTCGTATCGTAGCTTCAGGGTACATCGCTCTCCCATAAACGGTGGCCGACAAACCAGTTACTTCTCTTGCTTCAGTGATACATTAACTGACGCGCGTAAGTGACGTGGTCGTATTTTTGTTGGCAATCAAATAGCGAACGAAATGTGATAAAGTGTAATATCGATCCACGCTGTGCAGCATCTACGAAATCTTCCGAGTTTCGTGCACCCGAGTTATCCGTTAATCATCTTTTCCTTCTTCCTTTATAGATGAGAAACAATCTTTTGTTTTCGCATTCTGCTTCATGTATATCAAATTGTATATAAATTTATTTCTTATTTTTACTATTCTTATTCATATAATTAAATTATAAATTATATCTTGCTTCACTACATTTTCTCAAATGCTTGTGAGACCATCAATCACGAAAACTACGTGTGATATGAATATATATGATGTGTAAATGTGTGAGTAGGTATCCATAATGCATTGAGCTTGAGATCGTGCGTTCGCTAAGCCTAAATGACTGTGCGGATCAGTCACCCCTGCGGGAAATCTTAACCGTCTCTCGCGAATAGAATGAAACGTCACCGTACCAGCACGCGTTTATAATAATGATGTATCTGCGTGCGCATACACACGGGGGTTGGTGTCACCAGAGGTCACCGCAACGCCATGCTATGTAGATTGACGATTATCATATTTTTCACAGCTGACGTTTATAGTTCGTGAGCGCTTCAATGTATCATACGTTTGTGTGGATTATCTCTGCCATCCCACGGGAATTTCTCCGTCGCCGCAATCGCCGTCGGCTCGAGAATAAAGCACGAACACGATCCACGCGTATGAATGGCTCACCCACGAAGTGGCTTCGCTAAAGGCATTAAACGCGCGTTATGTCTCTCTCTCTTTACGATCCACGGAAGCCTCCGCTCGTATCGTCAAATCATCCGGCTTCATAATTGTACAATCAAAGCGAGATATTTGCTGATATTCTGTAAACTCCTTTAAAAAAGCAGACCGTGTCTCGGTCGTGTAAAGCAAAAAGTACCATTATGTAAGCTGAACTGGTTTTTATAGAGACCTTTTGATCGTTATATAAATAAAGGGTTGCTTTAAAAAGATTGCCATATTTACTGCGGATTACGTTGATTGTGAGACATTTGTAGAGTCGACAGAATATTTGGGATGCAGGATTCTAATTCATCGAGGAGGTGAAAAAGCAGACATTTGAAGCCGCGGGTAGATTCGCAGAATGAAGCAGGTGGGCGAGAGGAGAAGGGAAACGAACGAGAGAGAAGAAGGTGATGAATCCTCGCGATTAACACGTCACCGTAGAAGAGCGTGTTTAATCAGTGTGCGGAGAAGACGCTGCGGGGCGTCCGCATTCGGACTGTCGGTCCTGTCGTTGCACCCCTTTTCAAAGCCGCTGGAACACCCCGTCATAAATAACGGGGCGTGCTGCAGCCTCCAAGTCATGGGGGGATGACTACGGTGGTAATTGTGAGTTACGCCGGGCCCTGAGGCCCGTATAAGAGCACAGGCCCGCGGGACATGTTCCGAAATTAACGATGATAACGATGATCAAAGAAGTAGCACCAACGACGAACTTCAAGCCGCTATATCTTCTAGTTTTATATCGCGGGTTAAACTTTTCACCTTTTACATCATAATAAAATTGTCCATCATCATCACACTTATGAGTATTTGAAATATGATGTGCGTAGAATAATTATCAATGTAATAATAGAAAGAAAATTAAGTACTGAGTGTTTAAAAAGCTGCTTGTTTTATTCTAATTGCTAATTTCAAGGCATCGATATTACATTCGCATTATAGAAGATAAATAGATAAAAAGTACATAAAATAAATTACCGGTAAATTACACATATTCTTACTTAAATTCAAATTAACGCAATGTCTGTTACCTCGTGAAGATTCAGTGAGCATTGGCGTCTGTCTTTGACGCTTGAATCAAGTTAAAAACAGGGAAACAACTACCTGGAACGAAAGAAGAGAAGCGCGAAAGGTAGAACGACGGGCGGTGAATCAATCCATGTAATGCGGCTCTTTCGAAAAAAGAAAAAAACGTATCGAAAGGAAGACAGAGAGTGATACAGACGGGACTCGCACTTGTGAAAAAAGCTTAGATGTCGGGCCGGCTGCTGAATCACGGAACAATACCATGAATGAGTTTCCAATCAGCGTGACGTTACACGAGATAATAACTCTGTAACTCTCATCCTCTTATTGAATTGTTTTTGTCTCGCATTATCTGTCCGTGTCCAACTATAGTTTAAAGTTCTTTTAAAAAAAAAAATACATTATTTTATGCCTCAACATTTTTGCGACTTAATTGTTTGGAGAATATGACAGTATGAACGCAGCAGGTTCAAGCAACTTTCTCTCCAATAATAATAAACTCTTTTTTAAAAAGTTAAAATATAAATCTGCTATCATAAATACACTTTCTCGTTATCTTCTGTTAAAAATAAATTGAAAATTGTTAAGGACGTGATACAATGTTTTACTACATCACATAAACGAAGATTTAGATTCAGGTAGTTATACGAAAGTTATTAGCGTATTCACGATACCAACTTGCAATTATTTAACGTTATGATATTTACTCGATGCGCAATTGAGAGGTTTTCCCATTAAGGGCGTCGCCAATCTCGATGCTACATGCTTCAAACTCATTAATTAATCTCCTGGAATTCCCGATCGCGTAAGAAACGGGATCTACGAGCGATGGGAGGGCCAACTAACGGAACGATATCTCGGGCTCCAATCTTGCGCTGCTCCCCCGCTACCGGGAGGACGAGCCCTCTTCTTGCCAAATGAAAATGGCACCGACGTTATTAATTAATCGCGCGTCGCCCGCTCTTCTCATCTCCCGTCCTCCTGCGCCGCACCACGCCGCGCCGCGCCGGATCGACCACCGTCGATCGACCGGACAATATCTCTTCGATTAAACGCGGTGGCCCTTCGGGACCACCGATCATCTCGAGTCCGGCACCCCTCCACGGCTCCGGAGTCTCACGGCAAAAACCGGATGCTGCGCAACGCCGAGCCCATAAACAGCTTTTTAACCGATGCGTGCACTTGAATATTCAACGAGCGCGAACCGCGCGGACGAGCGCGGTCGGCGTGGCACCGAAACTTCTCTCCTCCGACTCGCCATGAACGCGGCAATTAATATTGATTTTATTAAATTCGATTTCTTGCGTGGCATCAGAGCCACGCCAACTGTCACGACGCGTCACGCACGGTTCTAACAGCGAGCGATCCAGTGCACCGGCATCCAGCATACATACCAGCATGTTGGCATAATTTTTTCGGTTATACCAAATATAGTAAACATTTGATCCGCTCAAGCTCTAACTCTATAATGTTTTAAAATAATTTTCAAAATGTGATTGAATCAGTATTTAGTCGTCTTATAGAAATTTCTTTCACAATTTAATTTTTGTTTTGCGATATTCTTAACAAAGTTAATTTAAATGTTTAAGAGACTGATAATCGAGCTTTATGATTCGACTCAAACAAGATATGTATCATTAACAGGATAAACACTTTTATTACACGGTTATTATAGCACCTACATTGCCATGATAAAGAACACAACGTAGTGTTTAGAGCGTTATAAATCAAGCTTGTTAGTCTGACAGTAGGCGAGGCGCGACTATCCTAACAGACTGACCTAATTATGTTTAAAAAAGAGGAAAACTGGACAAGCAGGAACGATCGAAAGGTCTAAAGTCTAAATGATATAATAAATCTTTTATGACACGTTTATAATCATCGTCTACGTTCCGCAATATAAAGTTTTCTCTACTCTTCTTCTTTTCTATATTATAATCCTACAAAATGTAGAGATATTAATTCGCATTCTCTCAGTGCATATCTGATTAACATTAGAATCTGATAAAACACAATCAATTATGTTCATCAAAATAAAAAAAAATTAGCGTTAAATAATGAGAAAATATAAACCATTAAATTTCTAAAATCCCACTTGGGTTGGCAATAAATCAATGGATACATATAGATCTACTCCCGGTGAGAGAGATATAAAAATGCAGTAGAGTCTTCTCATTGTCGTCGCCGATCGCGCGATGGAATTTATTCCACAATTCAACCCGATCTCCTTGACGCAAAGTGGAGGAGAAACCGAGGGGGTTGGATTAGCGAGGGGGAAAGGTGGATCGGTGCCAGATGCCGTGCTCCCAGTGGGACGCCAGGCGCCCCGGGAGTGAAGACGTTCGAGTAATTGGCCCTCTGCTTCGATTCCGACTGCTGCGGCCGCGGGGCACCCGATTCGGCGGCCTAACCGAACCAGTCCTCTCGTTACAGTGGAAGCGCCCGTCTTGGTGTCGGCGGGGAGCTACTGATTACAGACTCGCCTGCAGGAGCCCCTCTTCGCGTCCCTCCCCGTACCGTTTCTCTCTTCCATCGAGCTTCTCGCGGTCCAGCGTCTCGCCATCACCTTGTACTCGGTACACGTGTTGCCTGCCGCGCATAATAAGGCCATCCTCCTGCACGACGCCCCCAGGTCCGTCGCCGTCGTCGCCATCGATGGCGATATATCGAGCTTCTCGGAAGCTACCGATCGACAATCCCGTCCTCGGACCTGACAAGTCGTTATCGTGAACCGACAGTGGAAGAAAGTAATCGTAATATATACGCACGACGGTTAGAAGGTGGTCTTGCATGATCGATGTGATTGCTTTGAAAATGCGGGCAAAACGGATCGACGTGAATACACAATACATTTTTTACTGTCGACATTTCCGTTCAGACTTTATTAGCTTCTTCCTGTATTATTACCATGCCACTAACAATAAGAGCGTGTGCACAAGCAAAACGCGTTTCTCCTCTTCCTTCCCTTTCTCGTTCCCGGTATTATTGTCAATTGACTACCGCACGTAGAACACGCGAGACTAGGTGATCATTACGCTAGGACACGAAGCGGATAATGACGAAGTCGAGAAACCAAGAGATTTGGATCTTACGGACAGCAGCTTTTGGTGAAAGACACACTGGAGAGGACACATTAAAATACAAAAGTCCTCGTCACACTGTAGTTACATTACAGTCGTCGTTTTATTTAGCACGCGACGCATGTCACGAGCGAAATGTCTCTGTTTTCATGTTCGCTATGTTCCTCTCTATTATGCGTATTTAAAAAAAAAAAGACTCGTCCCGATGAAGAGATTATGACGTTATCTCGAAACGATGAACGCAACAAGAACTAAATCAAGCGCAATCATCTCTGAAGAGAAGAGAAGACGAAGAGAAGCGTGGTTGGCGTTAATACCAGCATGCTCTCGAAGTGTGTTGTGTCACGCGCACGGTCATTCTGCGCGCATACATACACTTACACGGTTGCCTTTCGCGTGGTTCACGTCGTCCGAACCGAATCGAATATCAAGAGCCGAGGGATGCGTCGCGTAGGCGGATAGCACCAGGCGCCTTTGTGCCGCTCGTTAGCGTACAATGCAAGGAGATTAGACGCGTAGGCGGAATGACATACTTAAATGTTTTTAGAATAAGCATTTAGTTAATTATCCGGTTACGTTTGTCCTCGTTTCATCGAATGCGCAGATCTGTCTACCTCGAGGGATGTATAGAATCCATGATTATTCAATAACACACGCCGACTTGAACTTTGATCACTGATGAGACAGCATGGGGGAGAATTTCGTCCGTGTACAACGTTTGATGTATCATCCCGAAATGATGACGCGTCAAACAATATCCGATTTGACTCTATCGTATGGCAAAAGAACGTAGATTCTATTGTTGCGCGTATCGCTTATATTCATTTAATTCTATATTATGTCTTGACGTGTATATTTTTTATGGTTTTTTCACTTGGAATCTAGTTTTATCCTCTCGTTATATCTTTATATCCATTCTAGTATCGTACTTTTTATCTATTTTTTAATAAGTTGATGGCAATACGCAAATCTTGGAGACAATAGGTAATAATAGAATCTTTGCATTACCAAATCATCTATTGTTTTCTTAAGAATGCATCTCACGTTACTTTCCTCTAGTCGCATCACAATAATAATAATGTAAGATAGCAAAGAAGAAAATTTCTCTGCAAAGCCAAATATAGTAAACTTTATGATTACTTAGATATTTTCTTCTTTCACAATAGTAAATAATTAACAAGTATATCTTCGTTAAAACGCTCCTTTTACACGAGTGGGAAATATGTACAAGATATTATAGCTCGTTTAGTCACATTTACGTTTAGCTGAAGTCATATCGTCATTGAATTTAAGAAGCTTCCTATAATAAGCCATTACCTAAATTTTAAGTTATAAGCCATAGGAAATCGATCAATCACAGTCGAATGTGAGAAGAATAATCGACTATGATTGATTAATTTCTTGCGACTTAAGACTTAAAGCTTAATAGCTTGCTGTTAGCAAGTCTATTATGGTACCGCAATGCAAATTAATAATATACGAATACTTTATTTCTTTCACGCTCTTCTGATTATTTTCCTGGAAGTTAACGAACGACTCGGCTTGTGCATGCTTTGTTTGGGCCTAGTGCAAAAAGCGTCTGCCCTTACCAAAATGCTAATTGCCTCGCGTGATTAGCCGGGCACCGTCGTATCAGGCCGCTGAACCCGTCGGTTGCCGAGGTCGATCGTGCAAGAGGCGGCAGAAGAAGATAACGTAAATCAATCAACGAGTCTACGACCGTTTCGACGACGAGGTCGGGGGATAATTGGAGCAGCGACAAGTTGATCAGCGAAGCTGGCGCGGCTTCTTTCACGACGCGGTGCGGCGCGGAATGGAGCGGACCGCCGACTTCCACTCATCTACTCGACTATCCAGCGAGCCCCGCCGGAACCCTTAGTCATCGAGGGGCCCCGCATCGCAAGCATGCCTCATGGACGCAACAAGAAGAGGGAATGACGAAGTCCTGCAACCGTAAGGACGTCATTGCTTATTCAGGCGCAATGACCTGATTGTCAGCAGCGTTAATAATCATGCGTCACTCGGTTCTAGAAAATCTCTGGCGCGCGTCATGCACATCTTCGATCTCGTTTGAATCTCTTCTACAGAAAGCGTCGAAAAAATGTCATACGTGCATGACTGAATTCCCGAAGCAGTGCGCTGTGAACAGGTCTGACTGATCCTATTGAATATGTACAATAAATTGTGAGAATAGATCGCGCGCATTCCGCGACAATAGATTTCGATATAAGGTATTAATGTATTCTTAATCTTCCACCGATTAAAAGTCTTTTATCACATCATCTTTACATTCTTGCTCCAGCATAAAACGCGTTACGAACGAAAAGATGTAAATGTGACGTATAAAGACCAAATTTTCTCGTGAAATGTCTGTCGGATCAACTATTATTATACAATGACGTATAGTTACATACAAGAGATACGTCAAGAAAAATCTATCATTACAATGCAGTCTCGGTTTTTACAATAACTCGTTGGTCTTTAAAAAAATAAAATACATACGTCGGTAAGAATTATGCAAAATTAATCACGCGCAGTACGTCATTACCAACTTAGGAATTCAAAAAGAGTGTTGTAAGAAGAGACTTAAACGAAGACAAGGTGGAAAAGATTCCTCTCGGTACGTTGACATTATGGAGATAATGTTGATTGCAAGGAATCTTGTATCGGCTACTCTCTCTCTCTCTCTCTCTCCTCCCCTTTCCTCGGATTCTCCAGTCATGCATTTTTTATTGTCGCGTGATGTCCTTATGACTCGAGTCCTTCCGCAAAGATACGCACTCTGCTCTTTGTATCCTTATTGCATAAATTTAATCAGATTTATTGTCTCACACCGATCTCGATTTTACTTCCGACTTGGATAAAATCATCCGCATGTATATTTATGTAAATAAATAAATATGAATAAGAAAATATTCTTGCAATTTTTCTAATTGTTTAAAATTATCGTGAGCCACTGTTTCCCAAGTCATCTAAATGTCTTTCAGTTCACTTGTCGCCTCTGGTGATGCCAACAACGCAAACTCTGCCGTTCGCCGTATGGTAGCTGGAGAACTGCGCGCTATCTTGATGCAGATAACTCTTTCTCCGTTCTCCGTTGTCTCGCGTTCTTCCTCTTCTGTTACATCACATGTGCACTTTCTGTTACTTCCCTTGTCTCCTGCTCTTTCGTACATTTCTTCTTTTTACTTCTTCCATAGAACACAGCGACCGTTTCGCACACGGCTTTGCCGCCTGCACGATTTCGGCAGTGCGACGCACGCGCGTGCGTGTGCGCCTGTATTTTATTACCGTGGACCACCGACATTCCTTCTTTCCATCTTTCTTTTCTTTCCTGCCGCAACTCCACGGCTCACCACTCTCGACCGACACGTGCATGATTTTCGTCTTCCTTTAGTCGTGGTCGCTTCCTTCCTTCCTTTGCTGCATATTTTTATATAGTTTTGCTTTTAATCGCATAGCTAGAATAATTTAAAGTATTCTGTTAAATTATTTAATAGTTTACAATTAAAAGTACACTAAATTTCTTTTCTAAATCTTTAGAGACAAATTAAGTAAACCAATTAATATTTGTAAAATAAAAATTTTTAGATATTCAATTCTTAGATTCATCATAAAAACATATAATATTTGATCAAGAAAACTTATCTGCAATTTACAAGTCGTAAATTCTAACTTTTTTGGATTGTGCCGACATGAGAGCGATATAATGCCAAAAGTTATTGCCGCAATCGTGAGAAAGTCGCTTCCTTAATAGCCGGTAGTATCTAACGCATTCAGATCTCTCACGTAGATACTTAAATCTTCTACGATACATCCTAGTCAATGGTGCCGGCGTGAATCGCCGGAAAGCATCGGTGTTCAATGTAGATCACTATCGATCGTGACGATAATGATTGGTCGAAGGTGCGATATCGCGGCTTAACGAAGAAATAGAAAGGATTGCAGGCGAAGTTGAAAGACACGTGGTGTCACGTCAGAACAGCGCCTCGTTGAAACCGCGGTGTTTCAGGAAGAGGTGTGCGAGATAGCAGAACGAAAGAACAGGTGAAGCGTTTGACGGTTCTCGTTACTCGAACTGATTGCCGACTCTCGAGTAACGAGTCGAGATATCCACGGGGATTCGTATATCTCGAATTACGGATCTTACTGAAGGCGGCTGTTGGCCCTGTCGGGAAAACCCTTTCGTAGTATCCACAAGGAAACGGGACGTGGAGTGTATGTATGTGTGTGTGAACGTCTCTAAGAAGAATATCTCCGGAGGAGCAACTGGTGAACGAATAGCTCGAGATGACAAGAAAAGGAGCGTGGCTCTCTTCTGCGCTTCGCGAGATACAACGCGCGCTCGCACGAGCGTGAACGCGAATCTCGAAGCGTATTATACTTAGACGTGAACACGCGCGTGTGTGCACGTGCATATCTATACGGTGAAGATCGTGGCATAAAAGCTAAGAGATTCGATGGGCCAACGTCTTTGGAGTTCCTCTTGATTCTTCAGCGCCTGGTGGACCCTCTGAGCAACGGCAGGGCAGCCAGTCGAGACTCAACTCCCTTTCCTTCGCTCTTCCTATTCTTTCTCTCTGCTCCTCTTATGCAAACCGGCTCCTCACCTTCGTGAAAACAAAACGACGAGAGAGGAGAGAGTAGAGAAGAACAGAGAGAAAGAGAGGGAGATAAAACGGGCCTCCGAGCCGCCAGGAAACAATCCTCTTCTTTCTTCTTTCTCCTTCATTGCCAGTTGTCCTCAGCTTCTTCTTCTTCTTCTTCTTCTTCTTCATCTTCTCTTTCTTCTTGTCTTTTTCCTTCTTCTTTTCATTTCTGTGAGACATTTGCAATTCTGTGCAACTTCGACGAAATCGTCGATAAATCGAAGTTTCAGACCTATATGAAAACTTTACGATCTAATAAATTTTTAAAAAAATCGATGTTAAGAAAATAAATGTTTAATTTATTCGATCATTCTCAATAAAATCATCGCACGTATTTATATTATATTAACCCTTACGATACCATGCATAAAATAGCGGCTCATCTCATCTCGGGTATCTCTTCGTTCATTTTTTTAATCTATTTAAAATGGTTCAAAAAATTTTATCCCATTCAAAATGATTGCAAATTTACGAACATACTTCCAATTTTCTAGGACAACGTTTAGACTTCATTTTAAAAAATAATAAAATGTGGCATATAATTTAATTCGTCGAACTTACGAGAAATTTGCACGAATAAGAATCGGTCGGACACAAAATACTCAAGATAGTAAAGGTTAATATTTATATACACTATCTAAATTGCATATTAATCTAAATAGTTTCATTATTAAATATCCATTGTCATCAACTCATTTTACGCAAATAAATCTCGTAAATCGTCAATTATATCCTTTATTAAAAAATTAAAAAATTACTTAAAGATTTTGATTAACGTGTAATTGAGCTACAATTTTTTTCTTCGTTCACAATATAGGGATAACGAAGCAGTTTTCTGCATCGACATAGAATAAGCGAGCTATTGTGCATTGTACCGAGTCATTAGCCACGCGTGGTTTCAACATGATTATCCACTTTCAGACGTTTACATTTTTTAACGTTCCGTTACCTGAAAGAAAAAAGAATCAACGGCTAATCTACGGGCACCGCGTAATGACTCTTCGCGAGGCTGACAATTTAATTCTTCGGTCTCGTGCTCGATATCCGGTACCGTAGGCCGAGGTAGTTTATTTAATTAGTCTCGTCGATTAACTTTTACAGATACGGCACGCATACGTGCACGCGCACACATCAACGTACAGCTCCTACCGTGTTGCCCGTAATATCGTCGCCAGCCATACGCTTAATCTCGACTGACAGTAATGATTAACGACGCGCGAGCGATTCTGTCCAGCTCACCTGCCTTCCACATTCGTAAGGTTAAGTGGAAAAGCCGCGGCAAGAATGTGGCATTCCGGCGGACCTCGGAGAGACGCCGAAGATAAATAGACCTAAGACAATGGGGTCCCCGACGAGTGTTTCTCGAGTGCCACGTAGGCCTGGGCGGAACAGCAAGTTCACGTGGCTTGAAATTTGCATTCGTCCCACCCCCCTCATCTCGATCCGTTTATAAATCACTTGACGGGCTCTCACGGGGCTTCTCCACTGTCCACGGACCGCGACGCTGTGCTCCGAGAGGGGCCAGACATTGTCACGGGTACAAGATATATGTGTACTACCGTAGGTGCGCTATTATTCCGTGGCCTCTCTCCGGTCCTTCCGAGAGAAGCAACAATGTCGGATGTTCCAATCATGAGATGCAACCAGGACTAATATCTTCCCCAAATCTGCACGAGTTAAAACCTTAATGAAGCGCGAACTATAACTTTGAAGGCTTCAACAATTCTACCTTGTATCGAACTTTTGTTGTTTCATTTATCGCAATAATTTGTATACTCGCGATTCTATAATATTTAAAGCCTAATCGGCACTGGATCACTCGTCATAATCTTTTATAGCAGTATTTTTATCTACGGTGTTTGAACGCAATAGACATACATCCAATTTAGATGAATTTATTATTCAAGATTCCTACGGGTATGCATTTTGTTGCACGTGCTGACTTTCACTTCGAGCCAGCTTCCTCACTTTTTCATTGCGACATTCCACGATGACAGTTACACGAGGGAGAACCACATAAGATCTGATGCCATGTGCAATCGATTTTCATCCTACATCGTTAAAAATATCGCTAGAATCTTAAGCGTGTTCATATCGCGTCGAACAAATATCGTTTATACGAAGCAAAATCGAGGAAGCTTTACGACCGTAATTTCGATACAGCAGTTATCGTTACATCATACAACCTACGTCGTGAGCGCGTCGATATTACTCAGGAAATAGGCGAAATTAAACCGTTTACGATCAACCGCGCGCATTAATAAGAGCATCCTCCTTCGCGTTCCCCCTTTCCTACTTCCTCGAGACGGCGTTTTTAGAAATATTAAAGTGAGACACGCCTCAATGCGTTCGCTGTATTAACGCAAAACGTTAACGCGAAACCGCATGCTTGTGGCGCGGGAGCGATTGCATTAAAACGCCGGACGATAGAACGATACATCGAGGAGAGACGCACGTAGGTGAGACGGGAAAACGCTCCGTCCAGATTGTTCTATAATTTTATAGCGCTCACTTTTACCCGGTCCTTAATTAATGGCCTATAAATTACGAACGACGAGTCGTTAATGGCGAGAACACGCGCGTGCGACGTACGTGCGCGGTGTTCAGCTTCTTTCCGCACAATCGTATGCAACTCGGTTGCAGCAGGCACCGGCTTATCGCCCGTTCGCCGTGTTCGTTTGTGTTTCACCGTGGTAACAGGCGCGCGCGTTACAGGTGTTTAACGCTCGTAAACAATGCGTCTCTACCGATTTGGTCGCCAGCCACCATTAAAAAGCTCGCTCGGGACGTCACCTGATTTTTCAGCGATACGAGAGATGGTACCGATATCTAGCCGCACAATAGGTGATTATTTTCAAGCACCGACGTTGCATAGAGAAAACCCTCGTTTGCGGTGCCGATCGCTACTGCATACATTGTTACATTATTATACGTTTCGAAAAAATATCTAGCACTTGTCAAGCATAAATTTTGTAAATATATTGTAAGACTTGAACGTTGACTTTTATATAACTTTTATAACTTTCAGATAGTAATTTTAATTTTATTCTGTTGCCGCGATAATATTATCTTTATTGCTTTTTTCATTATATATATTTTCTTAAATGATTAAAGAAACTAAAAGGAAGAACCATCTCTATATATTATTAATTAAATAAACGTATTTTCTTATATAAACCTATTAAGTTTGCAAGAATATCAGCATGCTTTCAACAACTCACAAATAGCGGAATTAATTTAATTTCTATGCAATTGCATATGTAACGAGATGTTCGATATATCGCCAGCTTTGTATGATGTATTAATATTACGTGAGGCAATCGTATGCAAACGATCCGAAATTCAGCATTGGCGACATCTGAAGTTATCGTGATCAAAAGAGTTTAAAAAGATTTGAAGAAACAAAGTATATGCGTGGTCCAGGCGAACGAAGAGCGGGCTCGAACTTATACGAACGTGTACGCGCTCCGGTACGTACGTACATAGAGGAACTCTCTTACAAAGAGAGAGGCTCATTGCCGAAGCACGCAGCCTTGTCTTGTACAATTTGCTCGAACATGTCCGTCGTGGTCGGAGCGCTCGTTTGAACCGGTCGCAGCGTTTCCTCTCTTCACCGAGGAGATGAAGAGGATACACGATGCTGTTCCTCGGTCCCGTGGGATCGAGAGAGGAGCGACGAAATTCACGGTGTGAATTCCCCAAGTCACCTTCTCCTTTCCTTTCCTTTTACTCCTGTCCCTTTCTCTCTTTCTCCCTTCCTTCCCTCTTCTCTTGCTCTCTCACCCTTTAATCGTGCTCTCGCTCTTCTTCGCGAGTTGCTCCTTCTTTCTACCTTTGAAGAATCACTTTGAATGTATGTACACATATGTATGTATATGTGCATGTACGCTCAACGGACCTACCGTGATAAATGTAGGGGCCTTCCGCCAGACCCGAGAACCCAATCGGAACAAGTCCACCGAGCGTAATCCGGTGTCGACGACGGGGATCAGTGCCAGGTCCCGTCGTCGAGCTTTTCGATACTACAGATTAGACCCTGCTTCTTCCTTTAAACCTTTAGGGCATCACATACACTCGCCACGTGCATGTCACGCCTTTATATTCATATCTTCTTTTTATACTTTACGAGTTAATGCATATACACACAGAAAATAATTATGCATGTAATAAATGTGATGTAAAAATGTTTTAAGCAATTATACTACTGACATTAGTCTCTTACGTAGATACATAGTCAAGAAGTTATTTTCTCACTTCTGCCATAAAAAAGTAAACAAAAAAAAGGATTGATTTCATAATAAACGGGTTAAACGCACCTGGCCCGCATTAAAAAGCGAGATCCTTTCTTGATTCAGACTGTATTTTTTTTTTCGGGTATATTATTGACGCGTTTTTGTGGTATTATTCGCTATGTACGACGTACGTGTGAAGATGGATGCCCGCGGCAAGGTTCACGGGATTGATTACCGCAGTCAATAACACGGGTGTGTATATTGATGAGAGCGCGGAATGAGAGAACGTTAACAGGTCAATGAAATTATACTGTTACAAAGATTGATGCCGTTGTGATTGATGATTGATGATATGCACGGCACCGAGGTGGCAGAAAGTGATTTTCACCTGATCACTGACCACTCGGCTAAATTTGTTCGACTATCGTTACGATTTGTATTCTACATTACATAATGTCGGTGTACTACATCTTGAAGTCGAGCTCTCGATAAGCGATTATAAATTTCATGCACAATCAAATTAAACTCTAGGTTCGTATATGAGAGAATTTATTCTAGTTTCTCTCTCTACGGTTCTAGACATACAAATCTTTCTACATTTTTTTATTCTTTTGTATAGAAAAAAAATCTTGTAGTTTTTATATATGATTGTGCATGTTGTGACATATTAATAAATTACTATAAGGTCTCATTTTCTTGAATGTATTAACGTACTATAAACCTAATGAATGTATACGCTCGATACAAAATTAAAATATGTTGTTGAGAGAAAATTAAAATTCTTGCTACTGTTAAAACATGAACTTTAATGCCCTCAACAGGTGGGCTTAAAATGAACTCAAAATTAAAATTTCGCTTCTGTTTGTTCACTAAACGTAGCGAAACATAAATCAGTACTTAGAAAAATCGGTGACCAGTAGGCTGTTAACAGCTCGATAAATTGTTACCTCCGAAGTCTGCAAAGATTACATCGGCCATTACAGACTCCCGCCGTTTTCCTAAAGATGTGTTCAACAGTTTTCTCGCTAAACATTTAATTACGGTATGCAAATTAATTCCATGAATCGCTGTGGTCGGGTAAAGTGGTTTATGGGTAGCAGGAACTCCACCGTATAGAATCAATTTAATAATTGAACGTAATTGAAAAACGTAAGACTCAATAAGGGCGGACTCTAAAAGGCTCTAAGAGGCTCACGATAGGATCTTTATAATTTATCCTGATCTAGCTACGCTATCAATAGATATTATCAATAGATAATTTCATAGAAAATTGTGACTCGTAACATGTGAAAAATTTCCTGGAAATTTCCTTCATTGCAACGCGACGACTTAAAATCAATCTAACTGAGCAAAAGAAGTCAGAGCATCTCTTCCATCTGTATTCTCCGCTTCGTTTCTCTCGCTCGCACGCATAAAAGACGCTTCGCGCGGTAGTAATAAAAATAATTACGGTATCCGCGTCGATACTGGTCGGTGCCCAAATCGAAATCTGATAAGGCTCCTAATAAATGCCGCGGACCGATCGCCTTAACGGTGGAGACAAGCTGTTTCGAGGGCCACCAGATGATCCGAGAAACGACCGTGTTCTCGACGAGCGCCGCATCGCTGCGGAATGCATCGTCTTCGGGCCCTAATGATTCCCGAAGCCAGGCCCACCGGGGACCCTGATGATATCTAGGCCGGACGAACGTCGTCCGGACTTGCAGCCGCTGTCTCGTCCTTGCTACTGTCGCTGGTAAGATCGTACCTCCTCCGCGACGTGTATTCACCGGAGGCTGCATTGCGTTCTTCGACAGTTAAGTATTAGTAATTTACTAATTGCTTCACGATAGGATTGACATAATCTAGTTACTTGGCATTACAGCGTTGCTATGGTGGAGAATAACGAAGTACCAATTTGATGAATAGTAGAGTGCACAACACACATAGTCGAAATGAGATTGATAATATTTTTAGGACGCGAGGAATGTCGATACAGATAACAGAAGTTCACTGGCTGACACAGTAATTGCTTCATAAGTCAATATCATACAACTGACTAATAGGTACATATAAATTGTTCGGCAATCAATTTATCCAATCGTTCAAGCAAAGATATGATGAATGATGCTGAATTTAAAGTATGTGAAAATACACTGTTAAATCTATAGTGTCAATTTAACCTAACGTGAGTCGCCAGTTAAGTTAAATTTGACACTGTAGATTTAACAGAGTACCTACACGAAAAAAAAGATTTTACTGAAATATCTAAAATAGTCTAAACTATCTAAAATTTTAAATAGATACAAATCTGAAAATAATTTTATTGGACCATCGAAATAATTATATAGGTAATTCAAGTATAATGAGCAATGCTGCAAAAAGACATTCCAGCAACTAAAGCGTTTTACATAATTTTTTTCATGATCCCAATAAAATTATTTTTAGATTTGTATTTAGTATAATTTTTAGATACTTCACAAAAATTTATCTTTTCGTATATGATATCCTACACTATCTCAAATTTAAGTTTGTGTTTTTTCGACTCTTATTTTTCTCTCTTCTTATTTGCATTATATAATTAAATGTGACCTGATCGATTAAGTCTTGAGAAATAACGGTAAAATTAGTGCAATCGCACAATGGCAGCGAGAAATAGCGTCCCTCTTGTCTTAATGCTTCAGGGAGGATAGGTGTTGGCGTCTTGCCATGCGTTCGACCTCAATCTTGTGTTCTTCCGCAACGTTATACACGCCACTTCCTTTTCAAGCGCGTGTGAATGCGTTCTAAGAACGAGCGCGACTCGAACGCCGGCATTGTCGCGGACAGACCCTGTTGACGACGTTACCCGTCCTGATTCTCTCGAACGAGGGACGAATGTTCGAATCTGCTCACTGTATGAATAGTGGGGCGATGTTTGTTTTGAGTGCAGGTTTTCGCCTTTTGTCTCAGCGAGAGCCGCAGTCGCTTCCAGTCGATGCCCTCTCTTTCGTCGGACCAGTTTTTCACTCCTTCTCTTTTTACAATTTTTTTGTCGTATTAGTTTTAAACGTGGAAATTTTCAAACAATTAATTCAAATGAGAAATTATCTTAATATGGAATATAATATTTTTATGAATAGAATAATAAAGGCAGAGGATAAGAAAAATGAGAAGAAAAACAATTAATACACTGATAGAAAAAATTACTAAAGGTGAAAAAGAGAAGAATAAATGACAAAAATAAAAACTGAAAACCGTGTCTAATGTTATGTCGAATTTTCATCTTCTTCCTTTGACTTCCCTTAGAAGTTGAACGATTTTGACGCGTGAACTGAACAGATTCGGGCTCGATAAAGACATTAGATGCGCTTCTTGTTCTTATATACGGCGGCTTTTGTATTTTTCTTGGTTGAAAAAGAACCATTGAGATAGGGGAGACGAAAGAGTGGCGCGAAGATGGAATAAAAATCTCAGGCATGACGGCGATTCTGTCATGGTACAACTGGCTACAACGGAGTTTCGGGTATATATGAATTGAGAAGAAGTTAAACACGAAAAAGATAATGCGACAACAGTAGAGAGAAAGAATGTAAATATGAAGTATAATGGAATTTGCATTTGTGATTCTTACTTCGACAATTAATTGATCATCAATCATTAGCAAGATTTCTATATTTTGCTATTTGCATACTTGCTGTATGTAATATGTTAGAATTTCTATTACTATCTAATGGTAATGCAATAAGTATGAAGAAAATTGCTTCTAAACATATGTACATCTTCCGTAAGCACACATATGTGCCATTAGTTTGTAATTTAATTCACGAGGTAAATATACACAGTTTGATGTGCATTCCTATCCACGAATTGCATTATAAATTTTCGAGACCTTTGTATGCCCATCCATTCACACGTTTATCACATGTTCCGTTCATTCACACGATGTCTCTAATTCGCTCCCGTAAGCAATGCACCGCCTTTCATCTGCTTCCTGTACACGACCCCCAGCTTTCGAAGGAGTGGCAATTGTTTACCTTTCATTATACCTTTTACTCTACGTCTAAAATTAATTCCGTTACTTTCTTGCATTCGCGGCTGTAAAACAAATGTTGCATTAACAAAATTTCTAATCTCTCTCAATAATTAGGATTATATCTTTTATTAGAAGAAAAGACAAAAATATGATAAAAATAGAAAAATTCTATTTCGTATTTTATTTTTTCCACTTAGAATGCAAAGGAAGCTTTCACAAATTTTTTTTTTCGTCTTCATTTTAAGTCTTTTTTTATTCGTGTTCCATCGTAGTATTTATTTCCATTAAATTCATATCATTCATATCATCTATATTAATCAATCTTATTTACTAACTAATGTAATAGCTATTAGCATTCTACATATTAAACGATTTCTAATCAAGGTGCAGCTGGTCTTTTCCCTCGGCAGATGTTTAGGAAACGAGAACAGCTTGACCAAAAATTTGCACATTAAAAAGATTGAATCGTCATAATGTTACGATCATGTTTTGATAAACCGCTTAATAAAATCCACGTTGATGATTTAATTCTTAGTGTCACGCATAGGTGATGCTCTCGCTCCATATGTTGCTTCGTGAATAACAATCTATCGTTCTTTACGTTACACAGATATAGCTTTATATGACTGTGCATTGAAGAAAAGCTTTCAAAGGATCAGAAGATTGAGGCTAATACCTGAAATGGTGTTGATACATTTCTATGCAAAGCGCTTTAAGCAGTCCAGGTTCGAGCGATTAAAATTCCCGCCTGTCTTTAAGGATTATGTCTGAAGCGAATATCCGTCGCGCTTAACTGTTTTACGGCGAGCCGTAAAGGAGGTTGGCTGTGCAGGTGCAAGGACTGCGCACTTTTTGCTTATCTCGTTGAAATTCTTACGACTGCGGTAGCGATAGCGCGAAGATTAAGTAAGTTGCTTCCAAGAGCGGAAGCAACCACTCAAAATGTATAGGGTATTTCAAAAGTAACACACTTTTTACGGATTATATATTAAAAAATTACATATGGCCATAAATTTAAATTAGTTTTAAACAAAAATAGGAATTTTAAAGTTTTATAACAAATTAATCTTCCAAAATGCAAATAGACAACACATTCTCGTTTCTCAATCGAGCAAATTTTATCAAAAGAGGTTCGCACAGATTATCTTTTCATATTTACTTATCACATTGAAAATATTTAATGAAAATTAATAAATAATAATACAACAAAAAAAGCTTTATTTAAAAAATACAGGAAGTGATCTTAAATTAAAATCCATAAATAATTTATGATTGAAAAAAGTACATCATTTTTGTAATAACCTATACATTCCAAAATTATGATCATAATCAAATTATTTGCTCCTTTATATGCTACCCAAGTATCTCGGGGCACTTCAACCAGATGCATTAATACTCCAAAATTCGTACTTATCGCAACAATTTAAGACAAGTTACTTAAGCATTGATAATTAAGAAACAGATACGCGGAACAAATAAAAAATAAAAATTTTTAACAATCTCGTCAATGTAACGCCAGTCTGCAATTAAAACGAAGCAGGATCTTTATGTAATCTTGAGAATTCAGTCTTAAAGAAGAAAGCAATTCCACACGAGAGAGCGATTTCGTTTTGCCTCTCTCATATAGGTAGTATATTCGTGAGTAAATGATACCAGAGCAGTATTGAATCACGTTGACAAAAACTCACTCCGCTGAGGACTAATGATATCCATCGTTACAAAGGCAGTAATTTGCCTCACGATTTCGCTAACTGCGTCGTCATAATACAGGTAAGTTTACAAGACACCTGTCAATTTCGCGCATTCGACAAAAAATATTTCGTCACGGCGTATCCACCTGTTCTCAAACTCGATCTAAACGCGAATTCCTAATGGTTAGTGGAATTTAATGTAAAGAGATGTGGACAGCTGCTACAAAGGAGCATTCTAAGAATAAAGAGCAGAGAAAGGAATCTACATTAAAAAAAAGTATTTCCAAAAATTATATTAAAAAATCATCTATTTATTAATCGTATATGTTAAATCAGTAAATTGTATATCAAAAACTTGATAATGTTGAAATTGTTAAAAACAGTATGTTCACAAAAATATAAAGCAGTAAGAAAAAATTTGATGTCATTATATAAAACTATCTAATGAAGTAAACTGAGCACGGAAGAGACCAAAAGCTGAGAAAGATAAAACAAACGATGCGAGGGGATGGTACTGCTAACAAAGAAGAGAAATTAAAGCCATACAGATCGGCGCGATGGGAGTATGCGAAAAAACAAGCAACGGGTGCGTTTGTTGCCTACGTAGGGGAATGAAAATTAACGCGGTCATCGGGAAACGGGGTGAAAGACCGGGGAAAAAAATAAAAAAAGTAAACCCAAAGGGGTGAGAGAGGAAATAGGAGGCGGAGAGGACGGGGGCCCGTCGACGGCGTGACATGACGCCGAGTCTCGCAGTAAATTACTAGCGTACGTTGAAGAATCCGAGCGCGCCGAGGGTAATTCCTCGAGCGGGCAAAGCGGTATCGGTGGGTCGCATCTCCATGACAAATACTGGCAGGACCTCGCGCGGACGCAGTAGATCCTATCTGGATTTTATCCCCGCAGATAAATGGACCCGCGTATAATGCCGCTTCACGATGGTTACGTACACGTGTACGTGCGTGGATGTGAGGCCACCGCGCCCCAATACCGATATCTCTCGCGCGCGAATGCGCCGGAAACGCTTTCCACGCATTCGTCGATGCGGAAGGAGACCGCCTTCGACATTATTCTTCGCATTCGTCGCGCTTCTAGCAAGCGCGGGGCGAAAAAACGTGCCAGAAGCGATCAAGAGTTAAAAATTCTTAAAGAAAAATATACTGTCTTATTTTAGTTATTTCTAAGATATCGTGTCTCAAATGATTATATTTAAAATGAATAAAAACAGTGCTTCTCTATTGTTGACCACGATGATTATTTCTGTCACAATTATTTGTGTCAAAATATTTTCTACACGATACGCATAAATAAATAACAAAACTTTTTAAAGAATTAAATAAATAATAATAATTATTTAAAAAATACACTGGTAATATGCCATAATTATTTGTATATATATTTTTACTAATTATTTTTTAATATTTCATAATATATATATATTAATAGTACAATTTTTTGAACATTGTAATTTTAAAAGGATTGTAAAAATTTTGCATGCTCTGATTTAAACTGTGTAGGTACACATAAACGCATACACAAAATTTGATCGCAAAATAATAATTATTGGTAATTTCTACTTACAATTACTGTTTTGTATTTTATAATATCAAGATAAAATTATCGAATATTTTAATTTAAAACAGATCGTAAAATTCTGTACGCCCGCAAACTATGTACAAAACATATGCAAGTTTTGCATACGCAAAACACAACATTGGTTCATTATCGCACCCTACAAATGTCAACATCATCAGTCTCCATAATCGTACCTCGAATACCACCGAATAATTAAGACATTTGTATCTCTTGAGTTCGTGTACAGCGACTCCTTTTCCCTCGGCAATTTAAATTCACTCCCCGTGAACCAGGTCGCGACAGTTAAAAAGAGATACGATCGAGACAGCACCGGTCTCCCTCCAATTGGATCGACGACCAATCCGTTACCGTGGGGCCTAATTAATTCCGCCTCTTGCCGGAGTCACGGTGGTTCCTTATCGGGACCCGATTAATACGAAACGCGGCCTTATCGTAAGGAATTAGCTTGTTTGGCGAGAATCGAATGATCGTGTGTGCGCGCGCGCGCGCGTATGCGTGCTGCTTATCTCAAGCACGCGTGCTGAGGCAGACACGCTCGTGTGCGTGGGCTCAGAAAAAATTCCGGACCCTGTTCGCCAGGAATTTCATGTTATCGTCGAAGATGAGCTACGTGTGCCGATTACTGGTGGTGCTTAAGGTTTTCCTCGGCGCTCTTTTCTTTTCCTCGCGCATCTTACGTAAAATTACAAGACATCGATTTCACCGTGAAACCTCTGAGTGGATTACGCGGCGGTATCGCAAAAGGGCAACGGAGGATGTCGGGGAGAAAATCGAAGGAAAAATTACGACGGCATACCGAGGGGTGGTTAAAGGTTTTGCTGATTGCGAAACATTAAATGTAATTACGAAATGGCCCGCAGAATAAAATCGAGGCAATAATACGGTTTAGAGGGCTCTTCGAACACTAAATACTCGCGCGACTCGAAATCCGGTTTATAATGTACTCACGAGCACATTAAGACGCTCCCTCGCACTATTTCACGCCTATATAAAGCCCGTAGAATAATTAACCGTCTGAATCAAAGGCCCGATTATCGTTATTCGCGCCATCGTCCACTCAGAATCCCATGCGGGGTTTACCTTTTACACATTTAACGCTCCGATCACTTTTTTTGCATGCCACCGTTAACGCCACGACCTTCTTCCATTAGGAACGATTACACATCCTTACGGCGATATCGGATATCCTCTCGGCATGATATTATAAAGTCGGAATATGGAACGTTTTCGTCGATGTGCGCGTTACCGCTTTGATCGCAAAGAGGATTATATCCATGAAAATCACAGCGCTGTATTTAACGTCATATAATATTAGGGAATAATATTTGCGCTTTATCTAAGTTATTAATTAAATATGTATTTTCTCGGATTACTCCACAGATTATTATACAAGAAATCTCATGTTTCTTATATTTCTCTTCTATAGTCTCTTGAATCGATAATCGATTTATTATCGACCGTACACTGAAAAAAAATTTTGTTCATTTTTGGTCCAACGAATGATCGTTAATCAATCCGACTTAATGTCCGACTTAATTCATTGATACAATAACTGGATTCATTTATACAACTATATATTCATTCTTGCAATGAAAATTCTCTAATAATAGTTTTTTATAATCTAAATCATTATGAGAATTCATTGGACCAATTTTCATTATTTTTTCATAATTCAATGAATATTTTATTGTATTTACATACAGTTTTGGTTCAGTGTAAAGCGTTAAAAAGCATAAGCGTATTCTCTAAATCTGAATCAGTGGATAGTTGACACTGGACAGTCAGTGAAGTTCATCTAAAAAAGGAAGAATGTTTGAGCATTATATAATTAAAATACTGATGTTTGCATGTTAATTTCTCAATCTTCCAATATTCATTGAATTTATACACTAAAACAAGGTTAGATAGATCACATATAATAAAGATTAGATAGGTTAGAGATCTCACATTTCATTCATTGATTACCAGTGGCATACTTGGCACTGATATCAGTGGTTATCCACTGATTCAGATTTAGAAAGTAATTTTTGTCATTACAGTATGAATAACTTTACCTTAGTATAATCTCTTTTTTTTTTTTTTTAGCAAACACAATTA
>NW_017256147.1:2619843-2657765 GCF_001594055.1 Mycetomoellerius zeteki
AACGGACAACCGTAATTATCGGCGCGTCGAGAAGACAAATCATGACCGCTGTAATTTCCGACGATCGTGGCCGTGCGCGTCCGTAAAATACGATCGGAGAATTGGCAATCTTACCGAGAATCGATTTGAATTAAATACCCGGCTTCGTTGTATCCTAGAGGCAGCTGTCCCGCAAAGAACGAGAGCCCAATTAGGTCTTACTCGGTCTTATAGTATAGCAGTATAGCGGAGATTTTCTGCCTCGGGGACACTGTTCCACTGCGGAGGGACATTTGAACCCGAAGGAAGCTGAACACGAAGACAAGAGCAGCCCTTAGTAAACGTACCGACGATCTACTCACCGACTTCACACGTTATTTATCTGTATCTCTCCCGTGGCGTGCATTCGCGTTGCGTCTACCAACGTATATGGTGGCACCGTCGTGGAAACCACGGCGAGCGCGATTCTCAAATTCCTACACGTTTCTCTATTTATTGTTCAGAGATTTAGCGCGCGAAAATTGATAGAACTTTATCAGCCAATTATAAGGAACATTAATAGAAGAAATGAATTACGTTATAAATCGATTGAGAATTGTATATGAATTAGTAGATGCAGCTATAATGAATGAATTTTACGATTCATTCGGTACAGAATGAATAGACTACAGACAAATCTGACGAATTCTCAATGATTCCTTTATGTTTAAAGAGACGATAAAATCCCAACGCGCAATAGTAACTACTGTGATATTACGAAAGCACATTCAGAGAACTGAGGAAACAGCGATCGTATTAATTATAGTCGGCTCGGCTGGTGCGGTGAGCCAATTGAGAAATATATAATGCCATTGCAAAACACGCGTGGTAGACTTCGATATCTAAGCAGCCGCAATGGAAGTTGCGTTGTATCGACCATCAGCAATTCCAACGCGCGGTTAGGAAAGCAGACATTCCGAGATGGCAGCCTACTCTACATTGAATGAGCGCTCGGCAAATTTCGAGAAGCGAAGCCTCGACTCGCACGTGTCTTTCTTTCTCTTTCCTGCCCGCCGACGCGAGGAATTCGAGCCATTTCGTGTGCGATAACAAACATACATTATACTCTAGCTAAGCAAATCCACGTCTTTTAAGATCGCCGACAAGAAGAGAGAAGGAGAGGAGAGAAGCGAAGAAGGTAGCGAGAAGTGAACGGGCGAACGTTTAACATGGCTGTGACATAAATCTGCATGCACCCATATGCACCGTTTCCACTCTCTTCCTACTTCCTTTAGGTACTGTGAGCGTACTTGTGAATGCGTGCGCGTATATTACACGCAACCCCGCAGGATACCACGGAGAACGAAACGCGGTTGGGACAGTCTTCGACTTCTCGAAGGGTGTAAGCTCATAATTTAAAACGGCTAGATGTATATATGCACTTTGGACGAGCAATCTAGTACCGAAGTGTGCGTACGTAATTTAACGCGTATTCTACAAATGCATGTGCGCATATACGGTCGCAATCGTAAATATTACCCACAACCAACGGTACATCAAATAATCATGGGAAATATAAAGGAAAGAAGATAAGAATATGAGATAAAATAGTAATTCGCATATCAAAATGTGATCTTTGATCGGAAAGAAATAAAAAAATCTCTTAGATGTGTGGAGACTGTGATGAGTCTGTATAATTTGTCTTTCAGTCACTTTACGGAATGCATATAAAAATTAAGTTATAGAGATAATAGATTTCATCATAAAACGAAATGACTAATATTACGAATTATAAAACAGTGACTACCTCATCATTCTATCTTTTTAATCTTTATTTAATGACTGACAGATACTATCATTATTCAGAAAGAAGTTTGGTGAATTTGTATAGGTGAAGAATTGATCTTCCTACTGTAAATCTGAGATATCTTTACTGAGTTATAAGAAATATAATATTTAAGAAAAATATTGTAATGTATTCTTGCATAACATTTCAAGATAGCTGCTTCAACATGATTTTGATAACAATTACGTCACTACGATAACCGACTCTCCATGATTGTCATTATTAGATTGTCTTATCTTCGAATGTCATCTTGTGACTGTTGGCATATTCTACATTTTTTAGCACAATTCACGGTGCGAGATTCGTCAAAGTGCCGTGGGAACGGTACAGGAGAAGACGTTCCGGTGGCGCGCAGGCGTGCGCGATCAAATTTATGAAACGCACCTAAAACCTCGAAAGATGTTTATCAAACTTCCCGCTTCTTCGCAATAAGACGAGAACAGAGAGCGTGTAAGTTCTCGACAGTCGTATGTATCTTGAAAGTACTCGACTCGCGGCATAACTACGCCGGTGAACGTCGGGGACGAGATTTAGAGGCCGCGACGGCGGACAATGCACGACACCTGCGGCACCTCGAGAGGAACGAAGAGAAGAATGAGAAGAGAAGAGAGGAAAATAGAACGAGAGAAAGAGGGACAAGCAGACGGAAAGCGAAATAAGAGGATAAAAGGAAACAGAGGAAAGGTGGATTCATCTCATCGTATATGCCGTAAGGTATATAACGTGGATCGTCTAAATATATTACATGGAATGAAAAGTGATGTTGGTAACACAATGAAATAAACTGTTACGAAATAATTAAAAAAAATATATCTCATATATTAATGATGTATTAAGGAAGTAACCAGTAGTCAACGAATACTCATTTTTTTTTAATTTCGTGCTTAATTTACATATAATAATAAGCATTCTAATTTACATCACTAACATTTTTCAAAAATATAAGAGTCACGAGTATTAAAAATTAAGGGGATGCTAGTGACCAAATTATCACATTACAGTTGTATAAAAATCTTCGAATTGACTGAACGGAATAAAAAATCCATTTACAGGATTAAAGTAGACGCAAAATTAGGAGGTGGTGCAGTGGACCTGTTGTACTAAAATCCATTCGAAGATTTTTATACGACTGTAATGTAATAATTTGGTCACTTTCCAGCATCCCCTTAAATCTGCATATATTATATGGTAAGACAGATTATACTTCAACATTTCGACGATTGCTACCGTGAAACATGTTTTCGCTGGAGTATCTTACCGGTGATCGACCTTGCGATCTTTTTGTTCTTGGAATAGTGAGCGGTTGAAAGGATTTTCGGTAGTTCGGGACCCCTGATCACTGATGGCACATACGATGAAGAAAGGGAAACGAAGAGAGAAGAGTTGAGTGCCGAGTCGCGCAACCAAGGTTTTTTATCGGGATATTAATTGGACAACCAATTATATCTTACGCGGCAAAGCATAAATTCATAACCTTTAAGCTCGCAGTTAAAACGAACCAATTATCGAAGCGGGAGCCACCGCGTGCCTTTTCAGGCCGGGGCCGAAAAGTCGTACCCAGAAGAATATCAGTCCGAATATCCTTTCGACGGTCGAAACTGCCCACAAGAACTCGATGGAACTGAGTAGTACGATTCCACTGTCATTAACCGTCGACATCGCTCGCGAGAATGCTTCATAGCCGACAAATTCATTTCGTTTCTTCACGTGCAAATGAAGTACTTGCACACTTAAGCACTTATTACCAAGAGTTAACAAACGAAGGGAAAAAAGATTCTTCGGGAATATTACTCTTTTGGAAAAAAAAAAACAAGATTAATAACACTTTAAAGAATGTGGTGCAAATTGAAATCGTCAAGAAAGAGAAAGAAATAACGAGAATTGCCGTTGTAAATTTCGTTATACTTTTATCGTTAAAGCTTTATATTATTTAAAAGATCCTTTCTCTCAATTTATAAATTAATTATGCAATAGGATATGCGTTCTTACACCACAACATTTTGTAATGTATAATATATGTTTTAAAATAACAATCTAAATGAGCAACATACAAATTACCACATGTTCGGTATTGGTGAGACAGTAAATAAATATACTTGTAATTAGATAAAAATATAATTCTATACGTATAATAAATTATTATACCATCTTCCAATGTAGCATCGCGTGTTTCGCAGCTGTTAACGCAATATTGGACACTGGTGAGATAACGTTAATTTCAGAATAACATATTATTGCAGCATTGTAGCAGAAATATATTGGTACGGAACATTGCGTGTTACATGGATATTAAAGTTAATTATCGCAGATAACGTTAAAATGATGTGTTAAAACGCGAATTTTGTAGATTTGTAAAACACAATTCTAACAATACGTTTACTCGTGTAATTAAACATTATACAACCTCACATTTAATTTATATTATTGTTGATAATTATTTCGAGAACGAGCTGCAGCTGCTGCTGTTGCGGAATTTGGGCTCCGTGATTCTTTTGGCGATCGCGGTGGTCTTGGAGGACGCGAGTACGTAAGTGGAGTACGGAGTCCTTTTGATTCTACCCAGAGCAATCCCAGCCTTAAGAATCTCGACGATCAAGTACCGCGCGCGCACGTCTGTGAGCCTCGTATGCTTCAGTACATACTTGACGATGTCCTCCAGACTGGCACCTTCCACGAGATGATCCATTCGTCTTCGCGGCGACATCGCAAGAACCTACGCGGATACGATCGTTCCATATTTTCATACAACAAAATACTCTCTTTTATGAGCTTATTTATTACGTACTCTCGTTACGGATCGCGTTGGTATCTCGCTTTCTCCCCTAATTGGATCATAAACGCGACCGAAAAAATGTATATTTCTTGATTAGGTGAGAAACATATTCGTTATCACGCATTATATATCGAACCGGCAGCGACGTTTGTGGTCGTTTCAAACTAAATGAACGATCTATTATAAGGAACGAATTGTAGTAGTATACTGAGCAATTGGATTATGCACTCTTGTCAACGGAATGCATGCAATGGGAAGAAGTTACGAGCGGCACGAGAGGAAGCAATGAGAAAGCGAGTGCGAGAAAGGAGACACAGCGGTATCGCTTTTATGGGTCGTATATTAATCCCATAATTGAGATATGGTGCCTGTCGTGCAGCCGAACACGCAACGTTCTTTTGTGAAAAAAGTCAATCATTACCTAAGATGGACTTCGTAACAACGCGATAAAGAAGCCGCTGTTGAAATGTCGAACAAAGTAATTCTGGAGAGAAAGAAGAAATAATGAAACGTACGTCAAACGTAAATCTCTCGACAGAAATGTGTTATGTTTTGAAAAATTAAGGAACATTTGATAAGGAAATTAAGACTGCTTGTTGTTATATGATCAAATAGAATTGATGAGACTATTAATGGATTTTAAAAACATAAAACTCTTTCTTATCTAATAAATTCTCTAAAATTATTTAAAAAAATTATTTTGCAATAATTCACGTTAAAAATTATACTAACCTAATGGTATCTAAATAAAATTAAAATGATCACTATTTCATTCACGATATGACATCTTAAACATGAAACGTCGACTAGACTAACTAATATTAAGCTGCCTTCTTCAATTATCACGCTTATTACCACGCTTATTATCATGGCGTTGACAAAGGAGACAGACAGGCACAAAAGTGACTCTGCTCGAAGGTAACGAGTCTGGTTGTATGAGAAATGGCGCAGTCTCATGTTAGGAACTGAATGTCAATTCATGCCTAACGTCTCCGGATATGTACCGGTTGATGCGCGCAGCCATCGAAGAAGAGTTTTTCATCGGTCACTATAGAAGGAAGCAGGTGATTCCGCCCTAATGGAAGGGCTTAGTGTGCTGCTAGTAACGTATAATTATCGGGTAGAACGAGTTCAAGAATGTGGCAGTTCGAAACGAGAATAGAGACATTATTCCGCTAGCGTCTCGTCTTTTCTTTTCCCTTTCTGCCGTGGCTCTTCGAAGTGATTAAGAAGCAAAGAAATATGCTGGCTGCACATCAGTGACACTACTTGCTTGAAACTCGAAATCTTCATCACGCTTTGCGCCTTCTTAAACACGAGACGAAAACGCTCGTTGATCCCTTGATGTCTACTTAAAAACTGGTGGCAGTATCTTCGACATGATTGAGAAGCGACGAATGTGCAGAAAACGGAACGACATGCAGAAAAGAGAACGCGATTAATTGGCGGTCTCGCGATGAAATCATTATTAATTAGAGTGCGTGTCCACTGGAGTCTTCATCGCGTCGATTAAATGGTAATACTTTGGAATATTAATTAATCATAAATGATTGGGCTGCAAGGTTGCTCGTTTTGCATAAAGTTTCTGCTGGCTGATGTAATTGATTCAGACTTGGAATTTCTTTTTAGCCGTACCTACTTCTCACAATCGTCGCCATTCAAGGAGCGCTGAAAGAGATTCTTTCCGGTCTATTCTTGGCAAACTACACGTCCACGATCATCTTCTCTCCGCGAGACACTCAAGGACGTTCTTTGCGAACGCAGGCGATTGCTACAGTTCGTCCGGTTTTCAAATCTTTTTTCTTCTATGTCTCTTCTATTAATATCAATCAATCTAGTGTCCGATGATAGCAACAAGTTACAGTAAAATTTTTTCGTATTACGAATACAGAGGAAGAGAGATGTGGTCACATGATATAAAAATTAAGGGAGACTTCACACTGTGAAAAGTTTAATTTCTTTTACATTTGCATCGACAATCAATCATTAGAAATAGCTTGTTATCAATATTTTTCCCATTGTCAATCGATATGTTTAAAAGTTCTCAATAAAATTATGGTACATTATCGTACATTGAGATCGCAAAAGTCAGACTTTGTATCGTCAATGTATATAATGCATCGTTAATGTCGGTCAATGTTACAATACGATTAAAAGCGATTGGCGATTTGCGGAGGCGCGAGCACATCGAGATAGGGTCGAAGATAAGATCGTCGATCGTGGGCGGGTGCAGTCATTCGATGAAAGACGGAGAAAAGGCGCGAGACTGGCGTCTCTTTTCTTTTATGCGCCCCTTTTTTCGGCTTTGTATCGAGCAAGAAACGCACCAAGCGTGTCTCTCCTTTCGAGAAGAGAGGAGAACTCGTCGTATCGATCGTGCATTTTATTGGCGGGCGGATCTTGTACTTTGGAAGCGGCATAATTTTCTTCATCCTACATCGAACGTCGTACAGACGCTTACGCTTTTATACGCGCGAAAGAACGCGACGCTCACGATCAGAATCAACCGTGCAATCTGACTTTACTTTGTACAAACATTCCATTGATTTCTCCGTTACGAATCACGCGTTATGACATTCCTTGCACATGACGTTCCGTTTCTTTAATAATCCTGTACACGCCTTGAAGATGTACTCTGGTATCATCAAGTGTGCAACGAACTTAGAAAGGCCTTAAATACTCGCGCCTTTTAATGCTCTTTTTCTCTGCGAATTGCCTAGTCCGCAGGAATCTCTCCATCTTCGAGACCCGTCACGCGACGAAAACGAGTTCAATTAACGCGTCATTACACCGTCACTAATTACAGTAATACGAAGGAAGTCTGTATTATGGATAAGTAGATTATTACGATTACGATCCGTCTTCACTGCTCAATTTAGAATAGAAATATTTATGACCACTATTTCACAGATAAATATTATTTATAAAGTTAACTAATATAAATGTAAGTTTTTTTTATTGTTAATCAGAATTTTTCTAATAAACATGTAACGAGTATTTCATGAATCAGAACGTAATGTGACCTTATTTTGAAAAAACGGACATTATGACCGTAAAAGCAAGGAAGTAAGAACGAATGCTAAGAAATAGTTACTTCTGGAAAAGTAGAAGGCAATTCATTGAAAGCCGCAACATAAATAAGAAAGCACAGGCCGTATATCGTCTTAACGTTGGCCGTATGTGCGAAATAATCCATGGTAGAAAGGGGTCGGGTCTCTTGATCCTTCCCAAGTACATGATAGTCGCGGTCAACTGTATAGTCACGAGCTATTACCGTAGAACCACCGGTTCTTTGTAGCAGGGTCGTCAAGAGAAACGTTCAAGCACGAGATAGAGTCATTACACTGGATAGATAAGTTTCCACACTGTTCAATCTATCTAAGTAAACACCTGTGTGAGCTACATTGTGAATTTATCATTATCTCATATGTTACAAAAATGAGACTAAATATCATTATGAAAATGAAAACAACAACAATGAAGAAAATATTCAAGCTTTTTTGAAAAAAATTGAGAAATAGAGAAATATTTAACCTTTTATTTTTAAATGTAAAACTATAAAAAAAAATAGATAAATGTTTGACTTCAATTATACTTAACAAAAAAATAAAAGCAGATCTATTTTCTAAAATAAAATTTTTTATTGACTACTGAATTTTTATTAACTTCTGTTTCGTAAAATTTATAATATTTTTAAAGTATATAAGTCCATAAGAAATACGATTGGTGGAAATTATGTATTGCATAAGTATCAACCAGAGAAATCATTCGCTTTCGATAGACATGGAAGAAAAGTGGTATTTACGCTCCCGCCAATTTACAAAGTCTGAAGGCCTTTATCACGTCGCACAGCATAATTTTGTTGTCGTGTTGAGTTTTAAGACTCGTAATTACAATCATAAAATACACACGAAAGTAACGGAATTTGAGTTTGGCAATAGGTCCAGACAGTTTTGTGCGAGACAGCAAATAATCGCTACATTGTATTCAGCTAATAAATGTCATCTCGCATACAGGTGTATGGCTGGTCGGAGCTGAAATAACATCGTTCTCGAATTCTTAAGCCCTTGAGAGATTGAACTTTACGATCGAGAAGACAGCAATGACTTCTTACTATACGTCCTTTAATCCTGCACTTTTCCCCTACGTTACGAGAGAGAGAGAGAGAGAGAGAGAGAGAAAAGGAAGATAAAAATTCGCATTAACAGTTTGAAAACAAGTTTAACGATTTTATCAATTACGTATATCTTTATTAATATATTAGACGATAAATCTGCTATAAATGCATAGACTGTAACTTTCAAACTCGGTATTTGATACGCTCATTATGCAAATTGCAACGTGATTCTTATAATTATAGCTCTTCATATCATGATGTATCAGTCTTTATATTGTATGGTATTCTATAATCAAACACGAGACTCATAATAAATCTATACGATTATACGTATATTATTGTAAATATTTTTAAAACAGTTGTTTGTATTTAGACTTGTATTTAGGCTAATACTTCTAACAAAATCGAAATAAAAAGACCAAATATGTTTATGTCATATTTGTATCTAATAAGTAGAAAAAAATCTAATTTCTTATTATATACCTAAATAATTAAAATAGAAAAATTTTTCCCTTGCAATTAAAATCTCATAATACAAAGCATATCAGACTTAACAAGTCATTTACTTGTTTGATTCGTGATGTAATTATTAGCATTTTCAGTTTTTTCAAAGACTATTTAATTATTCGATGCCCGTTGATGCTAATAATCGACATCATTATGCGGCGATAATTGTTTCTGAAATCATTTCTACGACACTCCCATTTCTCATGCATTCGTGCAGTTAATACGATGCGGCTGTGATTATACTGCAAATTCTTATAGTTGACGAGATTGCTCTCATACGCGGCGAGCCAGGCAGCCTGGCGCAAGGTGGTGTAATGATCTCACGTTAATGTAACAAGTCGTGAGTCGTCTCGTCGCCATGAAAGGTCACACTACGGCGACAGGCAAGAGTAATTGGAATAGAGTCATTATGAGAGGCGTTCATAGTCACCGCAGGCAAGTCCGACAATCATTTCAAGCTATGGTTACCTATATGAGAAACGATAAAATGTTCACGAGCGGAAAACTGGTAATCTGCGTTCTTCTTTATATCATTATTTCTATCTTTTTATTTTATGATTAGATTGGAATCTACCACTAATTAAAATAAGAGATAATTTAATACATACACATAAAAATAAATTCAATTATCGTATTTATAGAAGAAAAAGTTATACATGAGATTGAGACAAGAAAAGTTTATCTAAGAATTTCATTGACCTATATATAAATTGTTTCTTATGAAAAAAAATAACTGAGAATTAGTTACATATATATATCTCTGGATTAATTATCTACTACTGATTATTAATTATCTCACGTTAAAAAATTAAAGATATCGGATTTTAAGACTGCTAATTGTTATAATCGTGTCAGTAAATATCATTACAGAAATATAAATATAATCGTTTATATAAATATTGTATAAACGAGCGCGTTAATAAATCAACGCACACATTCGATGTTTTTCATTGCTTCTGATGAGATCAGCTTGTGCATACCTATCTCGAAAGCAATACAAAAATTCGACGTGCATATGCAGTACCTTCACGAGAATTAACGAAGAGCCGAGTAATCTCCGCTTGTATAAAGCTTCTAACTTGGTGGTAGTGCCGATCACGGTGGGTTTGTTCACGGTGGCCTGAAATTGCCGGATGTCGACGCGATCGCACGCTCACGTAAAAATTCTCACATTCTCCGGACGTATAAACGTGCGATTAATTGCATCGATTCTCCTTAATACTCTGCAGATGCAGCCGGCAAATGAATCCGGCCGCGTTCCGCAATCGCCGCCTCGCACAAAGACGGCTTTCAAAATCGTGTTACTCCTGCATCGAGGCGCGTAAAACCAGGAGATTTCTTAAGAGCAGAATTTTAAGACACGTGGTGCTTATAATGTTCGCTACGTGTACAATCTATACAACATGTAGATGGCTTGATCGGCAAAAAAGTATATGTACGGAAAGAACGCTTTTGCTGAAGTACCTAAAAATTTTGCTAGATACAAATCTGAAAATAATTTTGTCGAACCATCAAAATAATTATGTAGAACGCTTAAATGTTGATAATAATGCTGCAAAAAATTTTAACATTCTTACAATCAGTTTAAGTGTCCTATATAATTATTTTGATGATCCAAAAAAAATTATTGTCGGATCTATATCTAGCTAAATTTTTAGATAATTAAATCAAAGCCATATATTATTTATAAAAAATAATAAAGGGTATCAATTAATAATATTCCTATATTTTTCTATTCACCCTTTTTTTATAACTAACTTATTTGCGAGCGAATAGCTTCCTTAAATATAAGGTCTGACTATGAATACGGACATAAGACTCTCTAAAAAAGAATCCGCATTTCTGTGTCGTTGCACGCCGTTATAGAGAGATGTGTTTTATTAGAGCATGTAATGACGTTAACTGAATTGGGCTGTTGCGGCAGTGCGGCATGCTGGTCTCATTACACAGCTCTGCCGCCTGCTTCTCTTTTCCAGCGCGATTACGCCAGACCGCCTTGGTAATAATTATGCTAGAAGCTGGGACTTTTTGCATGTAGAACCGGTCCGCGCTTCGCTATACATTAGCCAGCCATGCGTGTAAAACGTAAACGAAGATGCGCAGTCGATAACGCGTATCGGGATCCACGAATAACGCCATCATCTTATGCGCGATGCGATTACGAGAAGAACGCGAGTCACCCCGTCGAAGGATGGCCGACACGCGCATTCGATATACCCGCAATTATTCCGCAAGGCTGTATTCAACCATCACAATTACGCATCGTGATACTTGCCATCCGATAATTGGCGGACTTTTACTCGCAAAAATACGAGTCGAGTTATTATTAACGACACGATTAAATTGCAAAAGAGTTTGCTACCGTGTAAGACGAGCGCACGATAAAGCTCTTTTTTTTATTATCGGAGAAGATCAATGTCTTCTTTAAGCCATGCATGTGATTACATCGATTACTAAACGCGAACAGGAACAGTGTAGAGCATGATATTACGTATAAGTATAGGAGTATGATAGATAATAAAATGGACGCGTAATCCGTGTAAATTTATATTAATTATGACTGTGATAAGTGTGATTATGATAATGAACTTTGAGTTAATTAGGTGAACAATCTTTAACTTTCAATAATTTATTGAAAATAGATTCTCAAGGAATATCGTAACCGCGGCAAAATTATTTTTAACGCCCTACTAATAAACACGAAAGCTATATCATCTTTTTGAGATTAACTCCGAAACGTGTAGGAAGAAAGTAGCCGAGGCGTTAATCCCATACTACGCTCCGTTATTACCATAATGAAAATCGCACTCGAAACCGGACCCGCCGTCTCCCACGTTGCACGTCGCGGCATTCTCCCCGATCTCGTCGTTGATAAAGGGATCATTTGAAACCACTGGGGGACGCCTCGCGATGCCGTAACGGCTGCCGGTGTGCCGTGCTATCGCCGATATCGCAAAAGTGCAGAAAGGAAGAATATGAGAACGTCGTGGTGAACACGGAAAGAAGGCGGAGGCACGAGCACTGTACGGGAAACGTAAAAAGACGGCGTAGCCAGGCGTAGTCCCATAACCGAGAACAGTAAGAAGCAGAACAAGAAAGGAAGGGAGGCCACCCTGCTCGCGAGGATTACCATAAACACTCCGCGGCTCACCCGCGTCGTACATGTACGTTAGTGCGCGACTAGCAAATACACGTGTAAATCTTGTGTTTCAAGTCTTATTCCGCCCTTTTGCCTCTTTCTCGCGGTCTTCTCCTTCCACCTGATCCCTCACCCCGTTCCTACGGTACGATCGAGTAAACCTCTTCGTGGCGTTCTCTCTCGTACTCTCTCTCTACCCCTCTCGCCGCCGGAATCAGCAAAAAGAAGCTCCAGCGTCGCAGTCGCGTGACTTTCATGCTCGCCGAGCGTTCCCTTCACTTATCACCCTAAAGCCCATCGATTCATTCGGTCCAGTGCCGTATATAGACGCGAAATGTGCTCGAAAGTACTAGTTATAAAATTATCTATTTATTTTGCTCATATTATTTTTGTAATCCAACTCAAAGTAACAAATATGTCTTATTTAACTGAATATTCGGTAGATTTTCAATTACAGTCATTAAATAACAATGGGATATTCGAGAAATAAAATTTTAATAGTAAAGGAATCTATATTCCATAAATATTAATAGTAAACGTAACACTAATCTCTGCAAATCTTTGTAATTGAACTTGTTTAAGACTCTTGTTCACTCACCAGTCTGACTGACATCAGAAAATTATTGCAAAATATATTAATATGAAAATATGTTTCAATAAAACAACGCTTACAATTGATAGAACCGACTTGTAAAACATACCAAAAACTTTCCTTACTTTCTCGCTTCTGAAATCACAATCATCTCATAGTAGTGGTGAGTGAATGGGAACCTTAAATGAATGGTTCGTTATCATTTAGAAACAATTCTCACAATTAATATTACAAGCATAACTTTCATGTATGATACAATACCTAATGTATATCTTCATGAAGGAAAATTATATAAATAAAATATAAGTTTTAAAAGATGAAAACTTTTTTTTGTAATTTGTAAGACTTTACAATAAAATGAACCATTCTCGAGTATCCCAAACTGTCTGCGTTCGATATTTTCTTACAGTAGGTACACCACTGCGTTACGGTTCTCCGCGGTAGGTTTCCTAGATCTGGAGCAAACCATCGGGAGGAATAACGCGTTCCACTGCTTCGTGTTTTTATACAGATATAGTCTACTTCGCGGAATTCTGCAGAAATATCCGTAGCAACGAAAGTGAAATAAATACGATGGAGACATGCGATTAATACATGGATCAATTAATATAACGTATCGTCCCGACTTCGATCCCGGGCAATTTATCGTATTCGGTCGCTAATCGTCGTTTCATTAACACCTCCGTTATCTCAAGGTAATATCGTATTGCCAATATTATAGTGAGTTGTTTGTTTGGTCTGTAAATCAACGCGCTTAATCTTACCAGACGTGCTCGGTACGCACCACGAAATCTACGGCGTTATCAAACTATAATCAGAGAAAAGAAACGTGCCTGTGTTATTAACCCGCGACTCTCGTTCTCTCGCTTCTGCGAACGATACGTGTAGCAAACGTATCATCTTACGATTGGAATGCGTGTGGTGCCTTCATCATTATATTACCACCGTATAATTCCGTTGCGACCACTTGCAACTATGAAATGATAATTAGAATCTGGCGTGTTGCGATCAACTGTAAAGCCAGCAGGTACTGCCCATACTTCGTACATTACATGTCTATTTGCAAATAACTATATTACTCGGGATTGCTCGAGGAAAATCATAAACGTAATATTAAGTTTCTATTCACATATAATGTGCTTCAATATGATATACTTATGCTAATCTGTATGTACTAAATGGACAGTTTCAGTGCATCGATAAGATCGATTCTCAAAAATGCTATCAGACATTACTTTTTCAAACGAAATATTTGTGTCAAAGAGATAAAAAATTAAATCGCATGGATGTGGCTTAAGTTATTTCCCATAGCAGGTGCTTGTAATCTTAATCGATCGCAACAAGAAACGAAATCTCAGGAAGCATACTAAAAACTAACCCAGTAACCTAATACACATCTAAATAAACCAACGTAAGTCGATACACTTCTTTCTCTACCCTATTTCTTCCCTCTTCTCCGTTATTCCCTTTCGTGTTTGTTATTCCCTCTCGAACGTAAAAACCTGCTCATAGATAATGATTTAGCGACGACCGTGATTCCTTGATGATTATTCTCGCGCTCATGGCTACGATATATAGCGATAATGAAACACTTCGCGGACATAAACGTCACCCGGTTAAATATGCGCGGTATTAACGTAACCAAAGATCCGGCGTGCACTGCGTGCGCTTTTTCTTGCGTGCGCAAATAAAATCTTCGTCGAGAGATCATGCTCTCCTGAGTGGATCCCACTTCTTTCTCGTTCGCTCTTCTGCCTTTACGTTCGCGCAATCACGGCGGACTAATTAAAGTCAGTGGTCTCGGTATCGAACCCGAAGTCGGGACCTTCGACCACACGTCTACCTGTGGAGGGAATAGCGCCGACGATAAAGTATTGCAACCATTACCGAGCAGCAATGACTTATTGTAGGATAAGAAGTAATGTATGGTTACTTAAGGTAGTAATCATTCGCACATATGTTATAATTATCGTCGCGAGCGCGATTAATCATTACAGGACGATCAACCCCCACACTCTAACTTTGTTGCGGTGTCGCCCAACCGGGCGTGCATTTCCTCATGAATTTACATGACTCGAGCAAGCATTCGAATCTCTAAGAATTGATTTGTAAGATCCCACCGTCGACGATCGATTACGATCATCCGTTGCTCTTCTCATCTCTAATTCAGATATGATGACTCAATTGCTAGGTACGACGCTAATCGGGGCTTTAATGCGTTTGCAAATACAAGATCAGAAAGTAAGAAAAATCTAGGAATAACTGATAATGAACGCAACGTCGACATAAATAAACATCGCGATACGACCAGACCACCCATTAATATCCAGTTCCGTTCGCCGCATTAATACGCACATAATAATCACGTTACATACTTCATTCATTCGGCCGATCGGCACCTTCGACATTCCTCTTCGCATAATAAACGCACGTGTCACGAAGTCAACTGACTGTTCCGATAAGAACTCAAGTCCGTTTAATTATCGCAACAAACGTCACAGTTCGTTTTGTCCTACGATGTAAGAGAGATGCGGCTCGCAACTGATTGCGTAATCATTAGGATTATCATTATCCAATTCAACGAAGTCGCTGCATGAATGTATTTGTATGTCGGCATTTATTTGGTCCTCGACCTTCGCTCGGATACGATAGAATGGCATACGATCTCCCGAGCTAGTGTGAAAGCAACGTAGAATGAATATAGTAGCACAAGGCGCAAGAATATCGTCGTCACTAATACACCGTTACGAGACAGATGCGTGCATGTACAGGACGCAATAAAAGTGTCCTGGGAAGGATTATCCATATTCGTTCATGCTTTTGGAAAGTCTGGATTCATAATTTAAACTCATATGTACAAGTTTGATTGGCGCTATCATCGAATTTGACGAGACTATCGACAAACGCACGACGAACGATTTTTTTTATCTTGTGTCTTCAAATTAAGTTCTTTGTTTTACTCTCAAGATTGCAGTCCACGCGGCAGAGATCAATTTCATATCTTGGAAATGTAAGACAACACGACATCCGGAACTAAACTTCATCGTCAGCGACTGTGATGGGTGTTCTTTGTAGGCGTTTAATGACAGTACCGCGTTAGGCGTCATTTGACTCATGACGTTTGGTTTTCGTGGCGCGTACTAACGATTCGTTGTGACAACAAAGATATAATGTTTTTCACGGTTATTAAACACGTCCGGCGGCTTCGCACCGCAGGCACGCCTATTACATGGCAGCGAGATGGTGCGAGCAGCGCCTTAGGATATATTTTATAGAACCGGTGCTATAAAGGAGCGCTGATATAGCCAACTAGAGACCATTCCCTTCCGCATCCTGTTTTTTTTATCGTAACCGCTGAAATTACGTGAGAAAAGTGCTGGTAAAAGTTCTGCTTGCCTACGTAGGAAGCGATCCGATAATTTGGATTTACTCGCGAAAGCTGCGCTTATTCTTTCACAGTGCACTACAATTCTCCTTATTATAATTCTTCCCATATCAAAGATATCACGTTTAATCATCGATCACGTAAGATAACTTGATAAAATCAGATTGCTTCCTTATTATTAATCGCTAATAAATTACTAATAATAACACAGTTCAGAAAATATAATATCTAATAAATGAATCTTCTACTTAAAAATGGAATTTTCAATTTTTAGTTGGAAAACTTAAATATATGTTAATATTTAAGAAAATCTTAAACGTTTCAACTGAATAATTGCGAATAAATATGAAAAATATGAAAAATATAAAAGCGACTAACAACCGACGCGACGTCATAATCGCGCATTTTTCTTTTATCGGTGTTAGGCATATGTCTCACGATCTACACAAAATGTTGCAACGAATCTTTCGCAATGAGCGAATCATGTGCTCTAAATATTCTGCAACATCCAACAAGAAAAAATTCCTCAGCAGGATGGGAGAAAAGATTACATAAAATGAGATCATTGAGAAATGGAAGAATATCGAACAATAGTGCGTTTCACAATCGTGGTCGCATAATCAATTACGATCCGTCGTGTTGGCATCAGACCATCAGTGCTTAAACTGCATCGAGATATTCAATCGACTAATCAAATGTGAATGCGATGAAATGCCACGAGTGAAACTCATATGTTAATCAATGACGATATTAACTGATAATTTTAATCGTTAGTCCATACGCTCAGTGAGTTTAATGCGTGCGAGACGCATGAATCATACAATTGTGCTTCACTGTTATACACAGAAAGTTCCGTAACGTCATGGCGTCAGAAGATAATCCTATGAGGGGAATAGACAATAAAGATAATCTAATTTGACATCAAAATTGAAAAGAAATAGAATATAACTTATAAAACGGTATTGAACTTATATAACGATGATGTAAAAGTCGTTTCATAACAATAAATTTAATAATTGTAGCAATTTGATTAATAACATTATATATTAAATTAAAACATAGAGGAAGAAGAATTTGATTATACAATTTATAATTCAGAAGTTAATAATGTAATCTAGAAAAATATAAATTTATAGATTACATTAATTTATGAATTATAAATTATAAATAAATCAGGTTCTTCTTTTTCTATCATTTAATTTATAAAATTTTTAGATTTATACTTTTACATAGGTAAAATATTCATTAATATGTACAAAATCGTATATCATTAATTTTGCCTGACGATAATGGATGCTCACAATAAAATATCATACTGCAAGGAATAATAACTTTTGATTAATGTCTGAGACTTTATCTACATACCCGTATTAAACAATAAAATTTTTTCGGTCAATCAATATTTCTATCTATAATGATTCCGTTGTTTCGTTCACCAAAGAACACACACATTAAGTCTCATGTTGCATGCGGGACCATCGCACCTGCATACGATAATATTTGCGGGGAAGATACGAACATCGCGCGCAGCGATCGTTGGTTTTTCTCATGAGTCATCGTGAAACCCCCCATCATATTTTCGAACAACGAGCCGACGGTGTAAGCGTACACGCGTGTAAGCACACTTTTCTCTCTTTCTCTTTGTAGCTCCCCTCGCCCACCTCATTTTACCCGCGTCCGCCGTACGTCCACGTAACGCACGCGGCGGCGAGCGTACCGTGCTTACGTATACGCAACAATAAACGTAACACGACGTGGATGGAACGCCACCCTCGCGCCACGCCGACGCAACCTGCGTGGAACTCGAACATTACCGAGCAATGCGCGATAGGCTATGTGCGCCAAGTATTGCGTACCCGCGTGTGCACGTACGCGTTCAGTATATCGTGTATATCGTTTCGCGCATATACCGGACGCACACTATACACACACACATACACACATATTGCACCCGCGCGCGATGCGCTCCAGACACCGCCGCATGCTCCTCCGTAACATTCTCTCGCGATGCACGTGTTGCAGTCGCGTCGCTCAGGCGCTTTCTCCGTCGCGCTTACCACAGTCTCCCTTTGCCGGAGTCTCGTACGTGCGTACATAAGCAAACCTGTTGTTACTGCTCCTCCCCTGCGTTATCTCTCTCACGCATCGGGCGCCGATTTTTATAGGCGAGGTGATTCACGAGGCAAGTTCATCAAGTCTCCTTCCCCGCCTTTCCGCGGACGCATCACGCGCTTTCACGGGGATTAGAGGGACGCGGGTGTTTCTCCTCTTACTTCTATCTGTACTTCCTACATCTATCAGTGGCGTAAGCGAAGGGTGTTCGCACGATTTCGAGCCTCTCTCACCGCGACGATCGTAAATCGCGTCGCGCGAAATCAAGCGGGAAAGCTGCTTCGGCTCCGCTACAAGAAGGACATACTTTAGGTACATTACACTCCATTCATGCGCACACTGGACGTTATAACTGTGTATTTGAGTTCAACTCAGAAGATCCAACAGCTTTACATTTACTCTGATACTTTTCCTCGATAGAGAAAAGAATTGGTCTGAAATTTATATACGAAAAGGCTGAAGTACTTAAAAATTTAGCTAGATATAAATCTTTAAAAATAATTTTGTTGGCTAGTTAAAATAATTATGTTTAAGCTGGAACATCAAAACTTTTTGCAGCATTGTTCATCATGCCTGAGTTTTCTGCATAATTATTTTAATGGTTCAACAAAAATTGTTCTTTTCATGTATAAAAAAGAATATCAAAAACAAGCATGAATATATGCGTCCAAAAAATACAAGAAAAGTTCGATATGTTTGATTTAATTTTTACTTGAATATTGTTATAAAATTATTATTGTTAAATTCAATCAGATATAAAAATTTGAAAGACAATTCTTTTAGATTAGACGGTTTCCATTGTTTCCAAAATTCAATACAATTTTTAAATGCCATCATGAAATGCATTGTTATTAAAAAAATGTTGGAAAAAATTTAAGCAAGTAAAGTACAGTGGCTTAAAGAAATTAACAGTAGCTACTTTCGCTCTTACGCCATAAAACCGAAATTTATGAGTCGTATCTTCTTAAAACATGTTCCCATAATATTTGCGGACAAGCATAGTCTCTGATTACACTGTCGCTTGATGTATATCCTTTATTTAGTTCTCTATCAGCAACTTCATGCGCTATATCAGCATATAGCGTTTCCGCATGCGTATGTGCGTGCTCAATGATTTGAACACACTAGAACTTTGTAGCGCGAATGTACTTCGAAGCAAAAAGAGGAGCTAGAGAGAAAGAGAAAAGCTGCATCGTTATCTTTACGCCTAAATCGAACACGGATGAAATTCCGAGAGTCATACAAATGGATAACACCACAGGAACGTCCGCAGCTTCCTGCACTGTCGTTGTTGGCGTTCCGATCAGCGAGGACGATCAGCTGTTACGCGATCCACCCACCCACACATCCGCGCGCGCGACAAGATTCTGTCTCTAACATGATCCAACCGCAACCACGCAAATGGGCGTGTAAGAGGTAATCAGGACAGTTCTTCTTTTGAAGGTAGTGCCGACGAACGTTGCGCTTCTTACGATCTTGATACGCTATTCCAACTGTGACGGTATTACTGATGATATCATTTGTCCTTGTTGTCACCGGAGCACAAAATGTAATTTTACAAGCGACTTGCAGGAAGAAAAGGCTAATGCGTGAAGACGTTAAGAGAATAAACTAGCAAATTAAGGCAAAAATGACCGCGTATATACAGTCTTGTTTCTTCTTTGCATCTTTCTATTTTATTTCCAAAAAGGTGTCATTTTATTAAATTATGATTTTATATTAAGTTATAACAAATGCAAATTGTTATATTTAACATGTATATAATCTTTAAAAATATTTAATTAATCTAATTTTTTTAAAAAGAATTTGTAAAACACTTGTAGAATATATTATTTTAATGCTTTATGAGTGTAAATTGCGTTTGATTAAGCGGTGCGACTGTGTGCACAATATCGGGATGCGTAATGTGATAAACATCTGAAGACATACCTTTTATGGTTACCGTAAAAATAAGATGTAACACCTTTCAGTTGTAACTGTGCGAAAACATGGACAGTACTGTTTCGTAATGTTTATGACGACACGAAGCAGTTGGTGCGAATCGAAAAATATAAGTTCCTCTACTCTTGGTTTTAATGAGATAATTTATATGCGCAAAGCTGCATGGTGTCGGGGTAGAATTTGAAACTTAAATATTATCATAAAAGTATCGAGTCCTGCAGCGATGGAAATAAAATTATAGAGACCAAGAAACGCGACCTACTTCTCGTATAACATACTCATAAAATAGATCTATATTTAACCTTTCGTGCCATTAAAGTTACAACAGAAAGAAGATCACATCTTTAAAATAAGAAAATATCGAATACTATAAATGTTAGTGACAACTTTTTTAGAAAATTCAATTTCATCTTTTCTTAACAAATGTGCTAAATGTCAACAGTAATCAATCTATTAAATTTTTCACATAAATTGATTACAAGAAATATATAAGTATTTTAAATTTATAAAGTCATATCAAAGGTATTATGATTAAAGCACAACAAACTGTGGAAAATGTTGAAAGATAATAAATAGTTTCTTCTCTCCTTTTACAATGTTTCTATATTTCGTCCTGCGGCCTTGCACGCGAACTAGCTATAAATGAGAGAATCATAATGAAATTAATGTATTATCCTTGCCCGTCCCTAAACCGGCTCGATCCCGATCAAGATCACTAGTCGAATTTATGAAGCACCCCACCCATCTTAATTCCTGCAGCAGCGGAACAACAGAAGCAACGGCAGCAACGGAGGGCCCATGGTCACCGCGTAATTCACGCGAGAGAAAACGTGCGCGCGAGCGATTCGATCGCATTCGGCGGGCATTAAAGGCGAAAGGCGAACGAGAAATAAAAAGTCTCGGAGTCGAGAGAGCGCACGAGTGAAAAGAATAAGGGCGCCGTGTGAGCCCTCCGGTAGCGTATAAACGTAGCGGGCATAGAAGGGTCCGTGGCTGGGCGTTCTTTGAGATGGTTGATCGCTCTGCGGCGCGGAATCAATATTGTTGGATTGCTTCGATAACGCCTCGTAAATATAATAAAGCCCTCCAACCCCTCCCTATACCCTTGCCCCACGTAGTGTCTCGCGCAAGGCAGAAACTGCTCAAGAAGAGATAATGGTCGGAGCCCTGGGCACCCAATGGGCCGGTTGGAGGGGACACGTTGGGCTAGGGCCCCGCAACCCTCCATCGCCCTCGTCTCGCTCTACCTCGTCGTTCTCGCTCTTTCTCTCTTTCTCCTTCTCTCCCTGGCTGTTTTACTCCCTCTCCGTCTGCCTCACGATCCCTCACCACGACGCGTCGCGGACAGACCTGCCGGGCACCAGAAGAGTCGACTCAGTGAGTTTCAGCCCGAGCCGGCGAACGCTTGGCTTTCTCTCTCACGGTGCACTCTCGCCCGTATCGTCCGTTCCCCGAGAACGTCCGTGGCGATCCCCGAACACTTCTTCACGGCTGTGTGTGGTCCCGGTCCTTTTTTCTTACCCGGTGGGTTCTGTGCGGCCCGATAACAGGGACGAGTCATCTACGATTGTCGTTCGGGCGACAGCTTTTAGAGTGACTTATTCACGAAGCTAAGTGAACTGACTCCAATTTCGTGGTTCGCAGGCGTTTTGTAGTCGCGGTGTCGGATGGCTTGCGGGTGATTAAGGTCGATGTAAGATTTTGAAAACGCGACCCTAATTTCAACAACGAGTGCACTTGTGATCTTGACCGGACTGTCTCCGCCTGCGGATCCATCCGAAAGCGCGTGTGGAGACTTCGACGACCGATACGGAGGATGTCACGCTCCGTGGACCACCCCGGCTGCCGCGGCCGTCGCCGTGTCGCGGTGGCGACGACCCTGCCGGCGATCTTGCGGTGAACATCTCGCGTGTGCGTGTACCCTTGTGCTGTATACCGACGTAGAGCGATATAGAAAAGCGACGTGGTGTGACTCTCGGTGAGTGTCATTGGAGAGTCAATGAGGCTCCAGAGACGTGGAACGATCGCAGTGAGGCGCAGCCGACGTGGCCTTCGCAGCGAGATTGACCGGTTTTTTCGAGTGATATTTGCGGAAGGAAGAAATCTTGATGTTGTTATTGAATCGACCAGCGTGTGATTTAACCGAGGAAGAATATCGCGTGAATATTGCGCGCACATAGCGTGTTTCCTACGAGTGACAGTACGCGTTTGATGTGCGTTGCCTCCTTATCTACGTTTTCGCACGACGCCCATGGAAATTTGTGCTAATCACGGATTAATGCATGTCGGAAATTGCAGCATGGAGGATATAAGTGTGAGTATTACGTACGTTATTTCTGTTTTACGTCGTAAAAGCGGAAATGGGATTTCTAAGCTTTTCCCGCCACTCCCATCCGTCGCGATAATTAATTGCACAATTCCGTTCGATATGATTCACGATGCTTCGCGATACCGTAAGCGTGAGGGTGGCATCTTGGAATCCTATCAAACTTCAGATATATCGCGAAAATACTGACCACGCATCTCGCTCATTCTTTGTATTCTTACACTGTAAAAAATAAAATGTTAATTTTAACTAAAAGACGTATAGTGAACTTTCTGAGACATACAAAAATGTCAAAATTAACACAAAAATGTCTCAGAAAGTCCACTATACGTCTTTAAGTTAAAATTAACATTTTATTTTTTACAGTGTATAATACAGTGTACAAATATATAATTGCATATTCAAATATATTGGAATTATTATTCGTTTAGATAATGCGAACATTTTGTTACCTATTATTATTTCATTTTCGGATCACCAGTGTTTATGAAGAATTCTTTCATTTTTATTCATATAGTCATGAGATTTTAATAAACGTTAATTAAGTCTCATTTAACTTTAACTAATTCACTTACCGAGATAAAAATGAGAACGGAGATAAGAACGATGGACGAATAGAAAAGGAATTACATGCGATATGCATTTTAAATTCATGTCGAGCTATCGCTTGTCTTTTCCACGCCAAAGGCGCCGTTGTAAAAATCGCAAAACAACGAATTGAAGTATGAGAAACGAGTTCGTCTACTTCGCCAAAAGTATCCCGAGATGGATCACCGTCGACGCGCCTGACAGCCGGTGTATTAAGGCAGCGACAGACAAATTTCCGCCGGTGCGGTGCGCAAAAAACGGCCTTCTCGCGGAGACGAGGATGGATTTGGTCGCTCGTTGCACCCCGGTCGATTAGTCTCGGGAGACACGGTAGCCGGTGCTGAATCCCCATCGTCCGGAGGCCGCGTGTACCCACGCGTGTCCCGCGTGCACGCGAAGACGACGCGCCGAACGCGCGCATTCCCTCGCGCGTTGGACGGCGAGCTTATTAGTTCGCATTGGCCGACTCTCACGCGTCTACCGTACTGGACAATGCGCCCGGGGATTGCACATTGTTGTTTATATTTACGCGTCGCGGCATAAATCTTCGTTTAAGTCGCATTCAGCCGGCGTACGCTGAGAGCATGGCCGCGCACACATTCGCACACACCGGCTGCGAACGCGAACGCGCGTACGGTTCGTCACGGATAACGCGCGGTCTTCATTAAACTTAACTTCTTTGCGTGCCGACCGGCCATTAAGAACGCAGGACCGGCCTACGACTAATTTGTACTGTAAATGAGATCTCGAGGATCGTTACTCGCGTGAAACAACGTCATTCTAACGGTCGCAGCCCGCTGCTACGTGATTATCGCTTTTAGTTGATGAACGAGTGAATTGCTAAACACTTTGACGTTTATTTCTATCATCTTTTCTTTTTGCAACTTGTTTTCGTAGTGTATGAGCAAGTGCGACATAACTAATTTATTAACTTTTGTAAAATTTATCAGCCTACACGAGATAAAGTTTTAAGATTGCTTTGGAACTTGAAAATGACGTAGAATCTACTATAATATGTTTATAGAAAAATTGACAATATATTGCACACGGGAAGTAAATTTTTTAACCAAAAACTAACGTAGATCTTTAATTATTTTCCGCCAAATATTTTTACGTGTTTCTTTTTTTAAATAAATAGTAATATTTTAATAGACTGAATAATTTGGTAATAATTAGAAACAACGGTGCATAATAATTATTAATTTAATTTCTCAATCTATACATGTCACCGATCATATTCATTAGCGTTGCACAAAGTTCATTAATAATTTACTGTATAGAATAATATAAGCAAGTCCTAGCGAGATAAACAGTTGAATTGTTTAATATTAACAAACATTGATATTTTGAACATAATATAGCGTGCTTTATCCGGCTTAGTATTCAACGTATTAATGAAACACACTTTCGACCGAGACAATGGCCCTCTCTATCACCGTATCTCTGTATAGCGAATAATGCTTCCGAGATTAAGACATTATTTGCGAGATACACTTACATCGCGTGGCATTCTGTGTATAGTAATGACGGCGTACCGCTTTCGGGATTGTCTATGCGTGCGCGAAAGAGAGAGACGGACTGTGATGACTACCTTCGGTTCGCGTTCCCTCTGAAGCAATTTTCACCGACTAACTGACCTACCTGCTTATACGTGCCGCGATCAAGACCGCCCATCCTCGGAACATTTATATCGCTGTAGCGGCCGAGAAGTACGGGCGTACGTAATATTTTGCCTAGGCACGAGCATCGCTCGGGATATACAGCTATCGGTAAATTATGGCCATTAAATTATGAATATAGCGGCGTGCGCGTTTTACGAGAATTATTTTGCCATGTAAAGGGGAATTTATTCCCCGTGCGAACATTAATTCTTCGTGCGGGTAATGGCACGGTGAAGTGCCGAGATGCGAACCTTGCGAATCGATCGTGGATCGAAATCACGCCGTAACGTCAACGGGTACACGTAACTCCGACATTTTTCAATGCGATTGACAGACGCGATTTCAATGCACGTAATTATTTACGCCGTTAAATCGGCTCGATCTGAACGCAGCTATTATTATCAATTAAAGAATACGCGTTTCAAGAGACGGAGACACAATCGTAATCGCCTCGTTAAAAATTTACGATTACGTAAGTTTATAGCATATTGAATTAAGAATGTGACATAAATGACCAATAATACATGCCTATTATAAACTGCCGTAATGTCAGCAATCCTGGCGTGCCGTAGATAACAACGACACGGACATAATTGTATGATTCTTTAATAAAATAGCGATAGAAAAATTCGATGCTGTAGCTTTTTCTCCAAAGTAACATAAATTGCAAATACATTAATGAAATTCTACCGGTAATATTCGTAACTCCAAAAGAGGATGCGGATATTAAAATATCGTTAAGTGGCAGATGCGTTCTTAGAGATTCGCATATTTGACCAGATCTATCAACGCTATGCTTTAAACAGTTAGACGATTCTGCCACAACCGGTTACTTGACTCTGTACACCACGTAATCTTCTCGTTTTTCCCGAAGAAAATTGTGGCGTATCGTATGGCTTCGATTACCTGCTGCCTATACAAACACCTCAGAGTGTACATACATGAGCCCTTAGGACGATGCTCGAAGATGGATAGTCTATGGAGAATCTGATGCAAATACATAAATTCTCTAAGTGCTATATACGATATTGCGAATTCGATTATGCCTTCCCTCTACCTTTCTGGACCAGTAAATCTTTGTCTCTGAGCTCACAAACAACAGCTTCCACTCTCAATTAAGAGTCACCAATAAAAAAGCTAACAAAATGATACAGGCGTTTGCATAGATAAAAAAATATATTTGTTTCTTTAATATTACATCTTTTTGAAACATCTATAAATCGCGAAAATAAAAATGGACATATTACCGTATATAATTTTGGATTCTAATCCAAGCATCTTGTAGCATTTTGTCATAATGCTGCAGCTTCTTTCTTCTTGTTCTCTTCACCTCCGTGTCTCGCCACATTCGGAATTCAGACAGGGAGAGAGAGGCCCTCTCACGATTATCAAAGGGGAGGAGTCGGTGGCGCGAGGAAACAGCGTCAGCGGTCTTCGCGCCAGATAAATCTACGTCGCGATCTGCGTTCAAGAACGTCGTTACCTGCGTGTGTATACGCGCGCGCACCTGCAAGCTTCGTATGTGCGTGCCCGGTTGTACAGGAGCGGACTATCGTCCATCGCGATGGAGGTTTCCGAGGGTACGTCGGACTTAACGATCAGAAGAGGCGTATGGACCAGCTGTTACTGATATCACCCTAACTCGAGTTTTGTTTTTCACGGCGAAATGAGTCGATGAATTATGGCAATGTTTATAATGTGGGCCTATTCCGCGGGAGAAAGAGACGGTATTTTATCCAGATGAATCTAGTGATCAATATTAACTGACTCTCATTTGAGTGTTACAGTTACACCGAATACAAGTTTTACATTACGTGCACGAAAGAGAAAACAATATTTCATGACTGAATGCATGATATTATAACTGGCCTATCGAAAATCACTAAGTTATTGTTTAAAAATAACTCATAGGTGCATGATATTATCGCATTTCTATATGAAAAGAACGATTTTGCTGAAATATCTAAAATTTTAGCCAGTAACACATCTGAAATTAATTTTGTTAAATCATCAAAATAATTATGTAGGAAACTCAAATATGATGGACGATGCTGCAAAAAATTTTGACATTTTAGCAACCAGCTTGTGCGTCCTCCATTAGGTATTATTTTTAATATCAAACAAAACTATTTTCAGATGTGCAATACTTAGCCAAATTTTTAGATATTTCAGCAAAATCGTTCTTTTCGAGAACGGATAGATGATTATTCTATTAACACATATAGGTTACAGCAGCGAAAGTAGAAATACGAGTGATGTAGAAGTCGCTTTCGTCGGGAGTAGCTTTCATAAATAATGTATTTTCTGACACAGATGCGTAATCGATGCACCTGTGTACGCGCAAAACTCGTTGCGCGGTTTACCTACTCCTGTCATCCGATTCGATTACCGTAAGAACCGGATTTCTGCATGATTGTCGAGAAATATGTATGTATGCCGACAAGGTGACTTTTGCGTCGAGTTGACACACGAGTAAATCAACGACTCGGAAACTCAAGCGCGTACCTACCCTACCGCTTCCCGTAGTCTATCGTTGGACGAGTACACGAATCACCTGCTTATCTAATGCCGTCAAGACTACGTGACTACATGTTCTTGAGCACACGTATCGCATCTCATTACGGTCGTTGAGGCCTTGTAAATTGCAAAACTGTTTCTCGCGTTAGTGGATTTTACAGTTCGAAAAAAATAAAAGTGCTGCTTACTCAGAAGCTTACAAAGCGAACGTGCTTTCTGAATTATTTTAAAATAAAAGACGCACATAAAACACCGCCCTTGTTCGATACTTTTCACACATCTGTTGTTTTCGTGCAAACACTGAATACCGCGTGTGTCCACATCGAACGGAAGCCTGCGAACCGCAGACATATTTCATCCTTGTACCACGCTTGCAAGACGTTTTTACGTTGTCAGCTGCTGCGTTTTCCTGTTAGTAGGCGGGGCGATGTCTAGTTTGGGAAACTATCGACACTACGGGAGAGACGGGGACAATGAAAAGTGAGTCATCGGTAAAATGTGCGACTCGACTCGACGTGTACTCAAGTTTCCTCCCTGAGGGACTCTAGCTAATTGGCAGTTACTTTCCATCCGAAGTCTACTAGCGTTGGCGTTATACGCAGTAGGCGCGCATGCATATGTATGCATCGCGACGTAGCTTCCCTGGAAATTCTTGGTGCGCGGATTTACGCGATAGGATGCCCCTGCGACCCTAGGTTAGCAACGACGAGAAAGGCGAAGCACGGCGCGAGAGACCTTGTTCTGGGTTCTTAACAGCGGGATACTGTTCGACGGGAAGTAAGAATGGCAAAGTATTTACAGTTTACACCCCATTCGTTGCGTAAATGATCGCGAGTGCTTAGGTCTTACCGAAGACGAAAATTATCCTGTATTTAAGGCCGTAAGTTCGTGCAACGTAGAACGTTCGCAGACGACATAACGAAGGCATATCGTATTCTGAAATTACTTTCAACAGTAAGTGCATAACAGTAATAAAACTATATTACTATTATACTCCGTTTTGAAGTAACACAAGAAAATATCAAACTTATCCAGACTATCATTTTTTTTTAAATAAGCAAAGAAGGCCATATTCGGTCAAAGCGAGTCTTGATATCTAATAATATTTTTGTATTAATTTTTATAATTTTAGTTTAGGCAAACTGCGCGTCGGTTATTGTCAGTTTTGAAACAAAGTTCTAAACTGAAGCTGGAGTTCACACAATATTATCAAACATCAAGACTCGCTTTGATCGAATATAACCCTCTTTGTTTATTTCTGAATAAATTCTGGATACTGTCTGTTTACGTTACTTCAAAGCAAAGTGCAATAATAACATACATAATTTTATTATTTGTATTAATATTCGCTTAATTGTATTGAACATTTTTCGTCAATTTTCATTTACTACTGTTTACCCAGACTAAATTAGTATGCCGAGGTTAGAAAAAACATAAACCAGCGTATACTTATTCAAACTGTTATTTCAATATCGTTAATCGAATCGTATGTAACCGATCACTCGTCGGTACTTGTAAAACTGACAGGATCGTAAACATTAGGCGCGAGCAATAAATTTTACAAATGCGCTGCATATTCATATCCATCACACGGTACCGTTCGAAATTCTTTACGCGCGGTTGATGGCGCTACACGGCTGCTGATCATCGCAAAAAGAATATCCCTAAAGACGAATCCGGAGGCAAGAAGTCTCATTACCTTCTTCTCGAAATTTATCTTCCTCGTACGAGACAGCGCGGTCGACACGGCTGGATCGTCCAGCGTATTACGCGCCGAATACTTATTCGCGTCATTATCGGTACTTAATCATCAGCGGAAAAACAGCTATGCCGCGCCTTTTGCCCACCTCGACGATGGCAATCGCGAGTGACTTTACTGTATTTCGCCGACTGGAAACGCACCGTTTATCGGAACTCTCTCAAGAATTCGACGTCGAGTATCTCTCGTTCCTTAATTAGTAGGATCCACTGCGCGTTCGAGCGACACGAGGAAAGGAAGAGCTAGCGGAAGGATGCTATCCAGGATTCTCTCTCTCTCTCTCTCTCTCTCTCTCTTCACTCTCTCTTTCTCTCTATCTCACAGGAGGCGAGATGCGCAGCGAATCATGCATTATGTATAATGCGGACATACACCCGGGTACCGAACGCCTAGGTATATTTCCCTGACTCAAGTAACGCGCCGCGCAACGTCGGTACCTGTATTTATAGAGGTACGCAAATTGGCTGCAACCGCCACGTCGAAGCAACGCAAATGCCTCGTCGGCGCGGAATATGCAAACCGTCGTGAAATCGGCTTGCTGCGCTCTTGCATCTCCCGTGGTGTCTCGGCCGAATAATTATAATTGTTAATCGCGGATCGTTGAGAGTGCGTGAACAAGAGAATTGTAGAAGCGCTAATCTCGACGTTACATTTATGATACTCCCTGCGATACCATGTAATTATTATTAATTATTAAGAAGCTTCGCATTTAGTATTACGAACTTTCCGATTAGAATAATTTTATATCTCCCTTATTCTATTTCTCGAGGAATGATACATCTCTATTTTCTAGAGAAAAAAATAAAATATTGCTATTATATATTTTCAGAAATAATTTTGTTAGCCATAATATATCAGAAAAAGTTCAAATTTAACAAATGAAATTTACAAACTTTACTTATATAATTTATAGATCAAATTAATAATAGATATATATTTTAATAAAATACTTGACGATTGAACAATGAGAATGAAATATTTTCTATATGACCAATAACTAAATCAATAACAAACAAAACACGTTAATATGTTTAAACTAAATCAGCATTCTCGAGTAGACATTGATACTATAATTAGTCTTATTACATACTTGGATTAATAGCAGCTAATCGAGTACACTCTTATCGAATAGATAAGAGAGAGAAAGAGAGAGAGATATTATATTATCGTATATACTATGTAATTATATACATGCATCATATATTGCGTGTATTTTAAAAACTAGTATTTACACATTAATTTGTACGTAACGTCACGCGAGGTAAAGTCATAATATATCCTGGCGCCAAAGAAATATTAACTGGACTTTAAATTGGGCGAATGAAACAAGGTTGAATAATTTCGCAACACGTATCGCGTGTTACAATGCAGCAGTGAGATCCAAAAAGAAGAGAAAAGACGTTCTCGTTTCTTCCATCAGAAAAATATAGCCATTCGAATACCTTGCACGAAAAGTTCTTATAATCAACACGTCATTTATATTTCAGTCTTCAGTAATGATCCATTTATGGAAATTTTTTTATTCAGCGGCTATGTATGTAATAAAGATAAAGAAAACTTTTATGCGTGACATGACATTCTATCTGATACGCAATTTCATCGGTCGTGTTTTCCGGTGGGCGACTCTTCTTGCAACATAAATTCTGTATATAAATGGATGTATCGAATTCTGTTATAGCAACCCTTCTGTTATTGTCATCCTACGAAATAGCATTGATGTACCATTGAAAGTTAACTGTTTATAGTAAGTGCGAATTATTATCGTGAATACAAACGGTGATAAATTTACGGAAGATTTGGGAAAAATTGCGAAATAGGACTCCATTGTTATTATTTCACTGGGGGCGAAACCTACTTCAGTCTATTCAGCTAGCAGATCATAATTTCTCACGCATTGAGTAACATCCGTGAATATTCACTGCGTATTTGAGTGTTTCTCACATGGTGATGTTTCATTGTATCTCTGACAACACATGTGTATAATAAACACATTTGAATGCATCGCGTATGTAGATAATGTAATGGTATGAAATACGAAAGCAAAGCGGCAGTTTGCTATCTAATTATATGTATAATAGTAACATGATTTATTATCATATGAATGTTATTATTATAGAGCATTTTTTGTATAATATAATATTTTCGCGCTATATAAATAAATTTATGTAAAACACAGTTTGAGTAATGTTTTCCATTATCTTGAAAAATGTCTATTGTGATTAAAAACAATTGAACATCGATATAAAATTGTAGAAACATTATTATTATAGAGTTAAAAATCTATTACTCGCACGAAAAGGATAGTTTGATGTATCTAAAAGTTTAACTAGATACAGATTTGAAAATAATTATATAGAATGCTCAAATTATGGGATTGCAAAAATGTCAAAATTTTTTGTAACATTGCTCATCATGCTTGAGATTCTTGTGTAATTATTTTGATGGTTCAACAAAGATACTTTCAGACTTGTATCTAAACTCAGAAAATGAATTGTTCACTTTAACTAAATTATTTTAGTTCGTCTTTATTTCTTTCGTTGAGAGAATATATGTATTTAAGTTAAATATAATATATTAATACATACAGTCTTCATCGAAAGAAATAAAGACATACGTACTAAATTAATTTAGTTAAATGAACAATTTTATTTGTATTTAAACTTTTAAGTATTTTAGCAAAATTGTTTTTCCTGTGTCCTTAATTGAATAAATTTTATATTTTACTTGTTTATATTTCATTTTATTTAATATGACATTACCTCGTTTCCGATAAAGTGTTGATAAAGTTAATACTGAAGTGACGATTAATTAACAATCTGTCGCAAATCATACCATAACGTTATCAGATATCCAATTTTCTATCGATAATTCCGCATCGCTCAATCAAGTCTACAGCATGTTCAGGACGTGCACGCACTAGATTGAGTGCACATGCAAGGCGATACTCGTCAAGGTTAAACGTTAATTGACCGTCGCGAGCACGATATGCGATCGGCATCAAAACGACGCGGAATTATTAGCTGTATCGAGTATAAAATTAAGACGTAGACCGAGCTCACTCTCTTTTCTCCCTTTCTCTCCTTCTTTTTCTTTCATTCTCTTTCTTTGCCGTAATTCTCGGTACATGCGTAACCCTGTATTAGGGCTGTTACGTGCATAAATTCTCTTTCTCTCTTTCTCTCATAATCGATATACGACTCGCCGAAGTCGGCAGACCCTGAAGTCACGGTAAGCACGCGGCATAAATAAGAAGTAACTTCGCTTTCCCGCCCCTCTAACTTGATTTGCTTCCCGCCCTTTCCTCTCGCACACGTATATACGCTCATAGATACGCCAACTTCGTGATTCAACCCTTGGCTCACCATCGTGACGATAAATGCTCTGGCAAAGACCCTGCCCTTTACTTCGTTAACCTCTGGCACAAGTATTAACTGAGGCGAGCAAGTAAGACGCAACGGAGACGATAACTATGTCGTCAACGAAGAATAATATTTCAATGTTTTAAACACGTTTCAAGTTCTAATACGCGTGCAAAGTTACGATATAAACTGATTATAAATGCGTTATAAATGCATTCCTATGCTTCGATTGTAATACAGTAAAAAATTAGTAATCATACGCAAAATTGTTATCGATTGAAAGATTCCAAATCAGTGTGTTTATTTTAGCATACTATCTTAATAGACGTCCATTAAGAACATAAGCAGAATCAGGTCCCAATGTGTGGAGGATTAGTGCTCTTTATGTGCTAACTTGTTCTAACCACTGATTCCATTGTTCTAACCGTTTATCAAGAAATCATTTTAATCTAACTGTAGTTGAAAAAGTTATATAAACTAATATTAAAAGCATAATTAGCACAAAATCACAATATAAGTGTTTTTGAGATACTACGCGGTACAGGATTTAGGCTCGATTGCACCAACGTTACTTTAAGCAAGGCTTAAAACTCTCTTTGTCTCTGTCTCTTTTTCGCTTTAAAACGAGACAGAGTTAAGTCTTGCTTAAAGTCAAAATAACATTGGTGCAACCGGGTTTAAGAGTGTAGCTTCAGCCTCATCCGAACGAATTTAAGACACGTTCTGTCAAGAAGTTATTGATAAGAAGCAGAAACGCATTCTTTGCGCATCTGAAATCGTCGACAGACCCGAGTATTTCGATCACGATGATGCAAGAATATCTCACCGGTACATGGGACCACCGGTACAGAGCGCTTTGGAGCCGTTCCCCACGAAGCTAGATTTTCCTCCACCATAAGTACGTCGTATACGATAGTTGCGTGGCTCGCGGCATCAATCAGGAGAGAAAGAGGAAAACGGCGCAGCATTCCACGATCGTTTCGCGAAGCCGTAGAGCGCTGCACTGGCTTGGCGGCCGCAGGGTGGCCGGTGTTCCCCTCGCTCAAAGTTGCCCTTGGCCCAGCTTAACTAACGCCTAACTCGACTTAAGTACGAGCCGGCTCGCATAAGTGCAGGCAGACGTTTGGTTGCGCCTCGCCCCTGACATAAGGAAGTCTCTCGAGGGTGCCGGTCAGCGTTGCTGCTACGCTAATCGCTTACACGAAGAAATCAAACGACTGGTGCAACCGCGCCGCCATCACCACGCCGTTCTTCGGTGCCGGGGCTCTGCGCTGCCGCTAATTTTCCCCTCATTACAGTTCGATGCATTCTACGGGGCTCTTGCCGCCGCGTTGCGAAACTCGTTAGTGCAATTGCGAGCCGGGTGAATCGCGGCTCGCGAACGCTCCGGGCGGGACGCCCACGTGCGTAATGGCCGGCAGAGTCAAGGCTGTGTCAAGTGCGGCTTTAAAAAGGAGAGACTGAAACGCACCGGCGAGAGTCGGACTTATTGTCGACGATTGATATACATTGGATACCTATATAAACGGAGATCGGCACGGATGTGAGGTCGATCCGCGGCACTGACTTTACGATATGATGAAATTACAGCGGGCGAGCACAAAGACTTTTAATGAATTCGAAATGAGATACTTGCGAGTTGCAGAAATAATTTCAATTTATTGGATTGGCACAAACGTTTGTAGCGCTACTTTGCTACATTTGTGTCGTGTTTACAGGTTTTAAAAAAAATTTTAGCAATTATAACATTTCAGCAAAGTTTCAGCTCTTTACGAATCTATTTTTAAATTGCGATGATTTTTAACTGAGTTATGAGCAATTAAAATGCTCCTTTTATTCCGCGATAACAAAAGATCTAGAGAACATTAAAAAAAAAAATGATTTTGTAGAGAACACTAAGCTTTCATTAAAATTATCTATCGCAGGTATCTCCGACCGAAATAATTCTCTTCATCAAAATTATAATTCAAACATCATGATAGAAATATTACACTGAAGAATTATTTTTACAAGCACTGCACGATTTCGCTGATACGGACGTCGTGAATCGACCCTTGCAATGTATTATCAAGGCACGCTAACGATTATTTAGTAATTACGGCTGATGATTACAGAGTTTTCGGCGGCTGTTGCGGCGGCGACGGCGAATGTAAAGTTGCGAGAACAGGATGAGTTTATCGTCGAGTTGGCAGCTTGATAAGTAGGGCATTATCTTCGCGTGGAAGACCATGGAAGACTCACAAAGATTGATGATCGGCCGCTTTTTTACCGTGCATCTCGGTAATGAGCCTCGGACCGCGTTTTAGCGTAGATGACACGCGCGCTCTAATTACATCCATTCTCTATTGCACGCGTTGCGCGCGCATAACGTGTACGTCCGGATGTGATTTATGCCGCGTGTGGGGACTCTCTCTCTCTCTTTCTTCGTGCCGGAGGATAAGTTAGATGTAATCTGATTTAAGTCTGGTAACGCGCAGCCGCACCGAGTATTCTCTTACGCAGGTGATGGACGACGTTAATATCATTATTTGTTGCAAATTATTACGAGAACGCGTTATTCCGGGGATCGACTGGCCGGTCTCTGCGGAATTAACGGGTGCGGAATATTTATCAAATTGTGAGGGGAAGAAACGGCGAAACGCGGGACAAAAGCGAGAGAGCGTGCGCGATATGCGAGCTGTGATTACCGATTTTCATGCGCGTTTACCTGCGAATATCCCCGAGGAAAGGTGAAATCATGTACGTCGACCGGCGATACGCGACTATAGCTCGAAACAAATATCGTACTCGCGAATACATTGCAAAACTTGATGCAATGTATGAATACATTTCGCATTTGCCTGAAGATACGACAAGAAGCTTGCAGAAAAAGCGTATAGATTATGTTAAGCATGGAAATTCGTGGTGAAGAAGATAAATAGCGTTTCGCGTGGAATTTGCTTAAGTCGACCTCTGACCAATTTATGTCGAGTTCGATAATTAATAAGCATCACTAGAGATTTTTAGAACTAAAAATTACCGTTAATTCACTTCATATATTATTGACGGGTCACTTGTTAACCTTTAAACTTTTTCATACATTATCAAGCGTCGCAATATTTCGCTCGTAAAAAGGCATATAAATAATTCGTGAAAAAACGTTTTGCAGTTTATTATGTCGAATAATTTTAACAAAAGTATAACTGCAAATAGTTACCATAAAATGTGAATGTGCATTATATAATATATAGATTCATTGAAAATTCATAAATAATAAAATAAAAAACATAAAAATAAAAGCCATTTAATACGTCGTGTTTTGCTTTAGATTTTATCTAAAGCAAAACTAAAAATATTAAACAAAGCAAGAAAACATTAGTTATCAACAATGATACGATAATTTCGGTAAACAACTACGGATGGGGTTCCATCGACTTATCGTGCACCAACCGAGAGTTAAGACGTGCAACTGGGGGAGGGGGTGGAGGGGAGGAGGGGATGCAAGCAAAACAAAATACCGGTCCGCGACGTGCGAGTCGTGAGAATCGGAATGATTAAGGGGAAGGAAAGCCCGGCGATCGGCAGGCGCGTTATTAAGACGTCGCGGTATCCATTGGCTCCCGATGAAGATGTTCGACGACTAACGAGAACGATGAATACCAGGTTCACCTCGGGCGAGAAGATTGCGGTCGGTGAAGATGGTGGAAGGTGTGCGAGAGGGAGGACGGTTTGGGGGAGGGGAAGGGACCAGGAGGACCACGAAAGCAGAGGGAGGGACGGCCAACAAAGCGCCTGCAATCCACGAGTACCAAAGGCTCAAAATAAATTGCTTGGTGCTTCGTGTCTCGCATGCTCGATCTTCGGGGCAGGAACCACGATACCTGGAGCGAAATCGTGCGGATCGGTAGGCAAATTAGGAGACCGCGCAGACCCCGAAGGTGCGACGGCTTCTAATGGAGACGTTCTAGAGGTGAGGGGAACTGAGCAGACGCGGAGAGGGGAAGCAGGTGGACAGGGGGAAGAGAGGACACGAGAAGGGGGAGGGAAAAGAAGAGGGAATACAAGGTAGTCCCTCCGGGCGAGAAGACCTCGGTCGTTTTCCCAAGCGAAGTGGAAGAAGAGGATAAAAGAGACCGCTCGCAGAAGACCGATAGGGAGGGAGGTAGTGGGGACTGATTCGTAGGTAATTCGTTTCTCCTTTTCGAACCTGTATTTAGGCTCTCCGACGGTGACCCTCTCGCTTTCTCCCAAGTTACCACTCGGATATATGTGCGTGAGCAAACGCTCTTTCTCTCTCTTTATTTCTCTTCTCTTGGAAGAAGGCTACTCTTCTTGAGTCCGGCTCGATGATAATCGATCCAGAAAAGGTGCGGAGGGACCTTTTTACGATTTATCGAACATCGTTAAGGTTCCGACAGACTAACAGCTCACTTTGCGCGGCAGAGGGATTGAAATAAACGAACGCAAAAAATATCGCTAAAGATACGTTTCTCAAGAAAGAGAAGCATATTCTATCTCATTAATAGAATATTGTATCTTCATATCAATATTTCTAAATCTTCTATAACGATATGTCAGGCAAAATATTTTTAATGAATCTTGAAGCTTCTTTGCGTGCTACGTTCACATTTCGTAGATTCTTTCACGATTGAAAGTGCATTCGATCGACACGCACTTTCGCAGTTGTTGCTTTCTATTTGTATTTCCATATGTAAGGTACTTGTTTTTTTTTGCAAATCCTACAACAAGAGATAAAGAGAGATGCCACTTCCGCCTTTCTCTCTGAGAAACAATGTAGACGTTCTCTTAGGTACATAATGTTCCTGCAGGTTACGAACGCGGTCAAGACCTATTGCTAGAAAATATCGAAAAATTCTCAATCCAATTTAATGTAGGATGTGAATAATATCGTTCGTAAAGGAGCTCAATTTTCTCATGTACTATCTCAGTGATCGCCAATTACGATCGTCGAATCGATCAAATCTCATGCTTGGTTGATCTCATATCAGAATTAAAAAAAGAAATTCATAATATTAACTCGTGATCACAGAATTACCGATGTACCTATATGTTTTACCCTGATTTAATATGAGTTTAAATTTTTCCTATATATAAGATAAAGATCATCTATATATCTATAAATTATATACAGGGTGTTTCCAAATTAAATGGCAAAACTTCGGGAGCGTGTAGAGGAGTAAAAAACTAAGAAAAAAAGTCCTATAGACATATGCTCCTTTTTGCTTTGTTTCGCAGGAAATCACGAAAAAAGAAAAAAATATATTTAATTTATTATTTTAATTATTTTATTTATAAACTTTTTAATGAAGATTTTGTTCGAAATGTGCACCTCTTGCAGCAAT
>NW_017256147.1:2657855-2668858 GCF_001594055.1 Mycetomoellerius zeteki
GAGCATATGTCTATAGGACTTTTTTTCTTAGTTTTTTACTCCTCTACACGCTCCCGAAGTTTTGCGATTTAATTTGGAAACACCCTGTATATATACGTATATATATTCGTATATGTATGTGTATATATATATATATATCTGGTTGCGGTCAAAATTTCAGTACAAATACTTCAAAGTATTTGTATAGCATCACTTTGAACGTTCCTGTAGTATAAAAATTAACTATTAGATATTACACTAAAATTTAGCATATTATTATATTAAGTCCTGTTTTCTTCATTATTACTATAATAACTATTATAGTAATTATATTATAATTAATTAATATTCATTAAAAAATTACTCATTTTTTATTTAAAATTTCTCCTTAAAATAAAACGTAAATTTAAATATCTCTCTCTATATTATATTCAAAGATTTTCTACAATAACAAGATAAATTATTCGTGAAATAATATGAAGATGTTTGAAATATATTATAAGTATTGAATATGATGACGTATATAATGTACGTGGAATGCCGTCAAATTTTTATCGTGGTAAACATCGTTGTTTCGATGTTTACATCTACACCAGCACGAATCCTTTTTTAGACAGTGCACGTCACCCAAAAAACATGTGCGAAGAAAGCCAGTTAAGATATCGGAGACAGCTGCCGTAACACAAGCAACGTCCATCATGCGCGTCGACCGCTCATAAAAAGGCCTAACTGATGACCGTGTCGATTTTATTTTCCACAGATGTCTTGACCATTGAATCTTTCAAATAAATATAAAAATATTTTGAACATCAAGAATACGCACGTAATAGAGACATTATCGTTTCCTCGAAGTTAATACGTGTTCGTAGTGCCGTCAAAAGCACTTTTTAATCCGGAAATACGCTCGTAAAGTTAATCAAACCAAAAGGCATCGTGGGACATATCTCCGTGTCTAGTTAGTGTTATCAACGATGGAGAAAGCTTCCTTTCCACTTGTAAAGAACAGATATCGAAGGCAACATGGCTTCTCGAGTGTCCCAATCGTTCCTCTAAGTGGAGCACGGAACATGCCCCCATCTTTCTTTCTGCGCCGTTCCTTTCTCCCTTCGTGATCCTTGATTCTAACAAGAGTTCTCTCCTTGTTATCCTTTCACTGCGAGCTCGCTTTCCTTCTAATTTTGGAAATCCACCGCGCGATAACGATCGCCATAAAAGAGCAGTAAAATGTCAATGGTCGCGGTCATCGCTTTCTTATAGACGCCGTAGGACCATAAACATGGGAAATTGTTATCCCTAGAGTCTGTAGAGTCTGACGTTACCCTGGAGAAGTGCGTCAGCATACACGGACTTCCCTCGCATCAGCCGGAAGCGACCAGTTGCGGGACTACGCGGTCATTTAGTTACGCAGATAACGGTGAGCTCGTGCCAGAATGCAACATCGGGTGCGCCGACGCGCTCTGCAACGCAACGCAGATGCATCCTTCTCCCTTCTTCCCGGCCGCGTCATGAGACCGCGTATACATGCGTAGCATATGGGGATAGAAAATAAAAATCAACGATGGTCACGGTGAAGAGAGGGTTCATCGAAGGAACGGCGAAGAGGGGGATCTGTTCGCACGATCTGTGCGAAGACCCGCGCAGCAGCCAGACCGCAATAAATATCCCATTAGAAACGCTGCGTTATAGGTAATATTATGTTAATTGCCTGTGTACGGTCTCGACCGCTGTTGGATAAGTATATATGTATATGTCTGTGTACCATGTGTTGCGAGTTGTATCGGCAATATCCTGTCGGCGGTAATTTTAGTGATACCAGAAGCTTAATTAGCGTTCAGCAACCTTGTCAGATACGCTGATTGCAAATAATTTTGGCACCAATTGCGATACAACGACAGAAATCTGCACATAATTTTTTCGCCCGATTTTCTCACTCAATATCAATGGAAGAATTTTTCATTAATTTAGATCAATCTGTATAATATGAATTCTATCATTTAGTTTCTAAGAAGCCTTCTTCTAAAAAAAGAAGTACATGAACCTTTTACTGTTAATAGAAAGCTATGAGATACTGTTATTGTGCTAATCCTAGTAAACACCAACTAAAAATAATATAATATTAATGTTAATTATTATAATTATTTCACATTCAACAATATAAATGGAATATGATATATTACATACATAATGTATGTAATATATCATAAAAAACATGTAAAGATTGCAGCAACATCAATTAATTAGTTAATGAAATTAGTTAATCATTATAAATGTATGATACATTTATATTGTTGAATGTGAAATTATAACATTGATATTATGTTACTTTTAGTTGGCGTTTACTGCGATGCTAATTAATTGATGTTGCTGCAATCTTTATATGTTTTTTTAGAAAGCGTAACCACACAGAGCCTATAACATGCATTGAAGTTGACCCGATATTTAACCTACACTTGCTTGATCATACTTCATCGGATTATCCTGCCATAAATTTTTCATAGAAATCGATGTAGTCGATATTCGACGATTTGTCGACGTCATGGAATAATAAAGAGAGATATTCTTATATACCTCTGGATCTTTCCGTGAAACGGAGATTTTGTGGTTAGATAAGAAGACTCTAATTTAAACAGTGATTTTTAAGTTTTGTAAAGTACGTAAGATCGCGATCGCATTCCAGAATCGCGGCGGTATGAAAGTATCCGAGAAAGAAAAGCAGGAAGAAGAGAAGAAGATAACAGATTTACAGAGAATCCCGTTATCGGTGACATTCGAGGATGGCCGGACAAGATAGAATCCCGTTGAGGTCCGCGGGGGATTCCTAATTCCCATGCAAATAAGCCAATTTATTTTGGTGAGCCAACTTCAAACGATTAGGCTAATATCGCTTCGGCCCGCACTGAACTCGCATTCTGGTTCGACGCTCGTAAAGTCGTGTCCCCGACTGCGACTTTAATTCGCAACTCCCCTTCCGACACGGAGCCAGGCGCTGGTGGTCTCATTCTGATTAACAGTCGTTTCAACCGTAAATCGCAGGAAATCTTCGCAATCGCTGCTTGATCACAGGCCGCAAATGTTTTTCGCCTCCGGGAAATCGCCGTGCAATTACTCAAGCAGCAAAGAGCAGTCTTAAGAACTTGATTTTCTCGCGTCTCGCAGACTGGCAAGCTCGTATGAAGCCATTTGGCGGGCGTAAATTATCGACGCCAACCGCACGAACTTGATATTACCTGAAGTTATTTAATTGAGTAATTAAATTATTCCGGATTCCTTGAGGTATATATACGGTCATATTCATAACTGTAGATCTGCAGACGATTACATTCTTAATTATCCGACTTAAAAATCTATCTTTTATTAAAGATAAATAAATCGTATAAAATAAATATAAAATAGAAAGAGACTAGGAGAAAAATTAATTTGGCAAATATTGTTCAACGTTATTCTGTTCAAAAGAACGTGTTGTCATTATCCTATACGATGAATATACGAGTATAGGCATTCTTGTAATCTTAAAGCGTTGAATATTTATAATCGCATCCTAATCTAGTTTCACGAACGCTCGTCGTCCGTGCCACCGGCCGACAAAGTCCAAATCATTATGTCCAGCCCACGCATTCTTTCCGCGGCGGTCCTGGCCCGGTCTCAGCTTCTCTTTTTGATCGTGGTGTCGGTCTGAGATGGGAGATGCCGTAAGAGAGAGAACGCTCAAAGGGAGGGAGAGGCAAAGAAAGAGAGAAGGAGAAGGAGAGAAAACGGTTATATCCCGACTGCACTGACGGTCGAGGTGGTCCAAGCTCTGCTGGTGGCCTGCTCTCGCACTTACACACTCGATCGCATATTCGATCTTGGATCGCAAAACACTTTGCAGAAAATTTGGGACCAATATTCTCGTCACCGATTACGTAAAAAGAACTCGAAATCCTTGTAAGGCAAATTGTAGAAACAGAGAGACCAGTAATCATCTAAAATCTATTATAGGCAAATAAAAGGGTGTTCTAAATTAAATTTAGGTGTTGATAAACGGAAAGAATCATTTTACTGAAGAATCATTTTACTGAAGAATCTAAAAATTTAGCTACATACAGAAAATAATTACGTTGGAATTTCAAGTACGATCAACAATGCTGTAAAAAATTTCAATAGCAAAAATTTCTAGTAATTAGTATGAATATCCTACATAATTATTTTAATGATCCAAACAAAATTTTCAGATCTGTATCTAGCTAAATTTTTAGATTTTTCAACAAAAAACCATTCTGTATATAAATATCTACTTCAATAATTAACTTTGTCCATACAAATACAAATATCGTTAATCCGGAACTTAGCTATCATATATAAAAATAAAATAAACTTTTATCTATAGACGATAAAAACCACATTCTTTGTAAATCGATTTATTTTCATTCCACTTTGAAAAAAAAATGGGATATTAATATTGACGTTAGATCTAAATCTAATAAAATTATTTTGAAATCTACCTGATAAATTCTGAAATCTATCTGATAAAAATAAAACTTCAGCTATTCATTCGTTTTATACTGTAATGAGAAGTGTAGTAAATTATCTGTACAGAAATAGATACCCGTCACAGTAAAAGAAGCAAAGAAGTAATCCCGAAGCAACTCGGAATCGTTCAGAATGATTTCTACATTCGTTTATCTTTTATTGATATCGAGACAAGGGAGAATGATTAAAACTGTGATATATCGCCATGATCTGACTAGAATACGGTATCTCGTTATGTAAGAACCGAACGCTCCTGATGAGTCCATAATTACTAAAAGCTAATGAGACTCGACCAATGATTCACTGTGATTCGGCGTCAGAGTTCGAGTTGGCCGCAGTGGATGTGACGGGAAGATTGTAATCTCTGTGAAATCGGGAAAAACGAAAACGTGTTGTACGACAGGTTCCGGTGCTCACGCATCGCGGATAGCGATGAGCGTAATTTATCCGATGATTTTACCTACCAGCGGCCGCACTGCCCTCTCACCCGCAATGCGGACTTAATAGAGAAAGGTTTCCATGCGTGGAAACGAGATTGAGATAACGATGATTGCTATACGATCGTGAGGGGAATCACCGCGATGAGTCGGGAGATGGACTCTAGAAAAAAGAAAAGGGACTCGATCGTGATAGTGCCTGCGGTTGGCGCTACAAGCTACTGACTTTCAGCTCCGTGTTTTGGTCCGCGTGACTCGTACCGAGGAATTAAGATGCCTACCATTGATATTCGGTCGGTTAATTAAATAGCAAAATCGCGACGGTTACTCGCGGAGTAGCGCGTCCCGAGTGCCGCCGTCGTCAATTCCACCCCGTTGAATACACAATGTGGAGCTCCTCCGAATGCGATAAGAAGAAAAATCGTCCGCGAGATTACGCGCGCGCGCAATGATTTACATACATTCGAATCACTCGTGTGCGAGGGAGCACCGGATGCGTCGCCACGGACCACTGGCTTCGACTGCTTTCGGTCTGCTCGTCTGTAATTAAATCTCGGCTGCCGTACTCCGGACGACTAATTAGTCCTTCCCTTCTTTCGCCCGACGTACCGACGTTTTCAAGTGGCGCGAAATGTAAGACCTTGCACGCAACTGATATACGAGTCGTTGACAAGCAAAGCGGAAAATGTTAATTAACGGTGATTACATGAGACATGAAGTTTTACATACCGATAAAAACTATGATATCATGGTTCATGTATTACATGAAAATTATATTATGCTGATCTAAAGATTCGCATCACTATGTAATCATAAATCCTAACAAACTGACACTTGAACGAATAGTGAGAAATTTAAATTTAAATTTGACCTAAAAAATTATATTAATTGTATCAATAAGTAAACAATGACGCGATATTATAACAGTTGGACATTATAACAAGAATTGGACAATTACTTGGATATATATAGAACTTTAAGGCAGAGCGGATTAGTATCACCGACCTTTGACACCACTGAATATCGTCTCCGTCGTGAAACCACAGAGCATGGAAGTGCTGGTCCATGGTCGGTGAGTTCGCCTCGGGTATTAGCGACAGATGCATACCCCGAAGAGCCAATTTAACGGTTGCCACAAAAGCGGATCGGAGCGAGAGAGCAGCACGATACGTGTAGCGAGCGCAGAGAGATGCGCGAAGCGAGCAAAAGGAGAGAAGAACGATAGGAGGGGAACGCGTGTTATAAGCAGGGAGAAGGAGAACGGCATTAAATCTCACCCTCTTCCGACACTGCCACGTCTCACCCGACGGACCACGTCGTGTGACGTATATCGGACTCACAAAGGACCCCGACCTGATCTGCGACCTGCGGAACGGTGAGAGGAGAAAAAAGAGAGCACGCGGCTTGAGCTATACTTGCGTGTGTGTACAGTGTACATGCGTGTGCGCACGCAGGGTGAAAGACGAGAATCCGCTCTCGCAGTTGACCTACCATGGCTCGATCTTTTGTAACGTCGACGAGCCGTCGCGGTCCACGCTTGTCGCCAATGTCTTGCTTCGTGAGCAACATAATAGTAGGTATACGTACGAGGCGACAATAATTTCGAAGATGTTAAACACGTGTTTCCAGTTAACCTGATTCTTCACGTAAAACAAGATAGCATCTTTTAATATTTTATATATAACGTCTATTTATAATAAAGAATATACAAGCATTGCCATTAAATTACAATTAATTTAGTAAAACGATTTCTTATTTCAAGTTTTTTTTTCTATCTTGAAAGCCCAGAAATGTATAAATGCATTCTCTCTTCAGACTGGTTCTTCGTACAAAATAAGATGTCATCCTTTAATATAACGGCCATTTACAAACATACAAGAGATGCCATTGAATTATGACTAATTTAGTAAAACGATGTTTCTTAATTGAAGTTTCTTCTCCTATCTCGAAAACCCAGAAATGCAAGTGCATTCTCGTCTGATGACATCCATGCTTACGAAGCAAATTACTTTTTTCTGATTGTAATAAGTCGCGCACGGTTTGTAATTACTAGTATCGAGATTGTTTTGCGAAAACGACTACTGGAATCGGTCGTTTTTGAGGGACGTTCTACATGCACGCGATACATTCTTGCTGGGAACGGTATACGCCCTTCTCGGATTGCCAGGCACATGTACTCGGTGACAAACAGGAAGAAAAGAATCCGTATTATAGCGATGACAAACAGGAGGCAGAGGGTCGCTGGTGTGACGAATGTAGAGCTATCGGGAAAAGTCAACAACGCGGCGGAGAAACGAAAAACTGCACCGAGAATGCAGCGAAATCGTGACGACGCATAATAGCGATCGTCATCGCTTAATTTTGGATGCGTAGTCCGTGTCGAATGTAAAAATGTATGCTTCCACGCTAGAATGATTATACAAATTTTTTTCGAAAGACACGAAACTTTATCACTTCATAATCCATACTAAAAATAACCATTATGGTGATGAAATTTTTCCTAGATAAATATAAACACCAAGCAAACTTTTAGATAAGGCTGTAGAGGAATTTCAAATCCATAGATATAATCTTATCTGCGTGACATGTCCATATTTAAAGTTTCATAAGAATTTTATAAACAAATAATTCTCAACAAATCATAGTGATTACCGCAAGTTTGCATTTAAAAAAATGCTGGCATGAAAGATTTAACATATCTAATGCTAGTTTTTTATTAGTAAACTGTGCATGTCATGGAATTAGAAAATTACGTGCAAGTAATCGATATCATGAAAAACTACATCGCCGAGAGTGCAATAGAGTGCTGATCTTCGGCCAATGATTGATGAAAATTTATGCAAAACGTGAAACGACAGAACAATTTAGCGGTGAAAATAGCCAGTTAAAGAATATTATTAAATAATTTTTCTGCTTAAGAGAGGAAATTATTTTCGTTTTCCGTTTTTACTTTTGATTTTTATTTACTCAGATTTTTATTTACTAGATTGAAGTTTATATTTTTATGTACTATCAATTACATGTTGAGAATATGAATTGTTAATAAAAAATAATACTAATCGTTCGTGAAATTCAGCAATAATCATTTACTGATGCATTTAAGAGTGGTGAAGAGAAAATTATATTCGTTGGAAATTCTCGGAAGCGAATATTCGCGGATGGGATTTTACGTGAGAACGTGCGAGAGATCGTGCGAGCATAGCAGAGTTCGATTTCTCGAATTTCTCGGCGATGCCGCCGGCAGCCGGCGAACCTGCCGCCAATCGAAGCCGGCGTCCTTCGAGCACAACGGGCCCGCGTTACGTACAAATTTAAAGGATTTCGCGAAACCCCCGTCCGTGCGGTGCGCGCGTGTGCACGCGGTCGAGGTGAACAGCGTACCGGCAGACTTCTCTCTTCGAGCACAGCTTGAGGCAGGATGAAGACGTCCAGAGCTTCGTGGCAGCTCAAGGTCTGCCACTTCTCCCTTCTCTTGAGAACCTTTGCGTTCCCTCCTGCCTCCCTCGCGCAGTGTCTTCCTCGCGCTGCACTTTGTTCTTCCTCCGTCCTCTTCACGCGACCTCCTCTGCTTTCTTCCTTTTCCCCTCCCTCGTGCCGCCGGCGGTCCGATTTTGGCGAGAGGAAGACCGGCAACGCGTACAGTCGAGAAGATGGACAAGGATCAAGAGAATCAGGAGGGTAACAGGGAGGGGGGGATTACTAACGCGCAAGCGAGAGGGACGTAGAAACCCAACGGGCTGAAATAATAGGTTGCGCCTGCGCGCTCATTAACCTTTATACCCTACCAGGCTGCGAGTACTACCAATCTTCTTCCTTTCTTCCTGCGATGCATCGGTACACCCTGGTAGACGATACGTGTGTTTGCTTTACCATGATCGGGCACACACGAGCCGACCGACTGATAGAATCGACGGTGGGTGTGCGCGAGTTGTTTTCTTTTATGCGGATTTTATCTGAAATCGGACTTAACAGAACGGAAGAGGGTGCGCGCTTTTATTTGGTCTGTGTAAAAGACAACTAGCGCGGTGAGCGTTTCCACGTAGATAATTTCGGATAATTATTCCCGCACGATCTCCTGCCGTATACGTAAATCGCGCACATTGCACGGTGCTGTTCCAAATGCTTGAATCGCGCAGATCTCGTTATCGCGCGACTTTCTTAACGCTCATAAACTAGTCGTTATCTCGCTACGAGATCAGGTGGAAAGAAAGGTAGACGGATGTTAGTGCAGTCAACTACATGCTACACGAGTGCACCAATTAAATATCTGAATGCCGTATCTCACAAACGGTATTATGCAACTTTTTTCCCAACGTTCTCGTGTGACTGCGTTGCTTTTTCGAGAGAGATCACCTGGTAATTGCTGGATCAGGCACCTGCCGACCATCTAGATTTTCTTAATCCGATCTTACCGAATCAAGTATTACTGGATCTTAATGCGGGTGTGATACGATCGCACGATGCAGAAGGAGAAACGCGTGTTATGAAGCAACCGGTTGATTGTATTCGCGCTACTGCAATTGTGCTGTGTTCGTGCGAGAACACACATACGAATAATCGTTCGCGCGACAGTAATTGTGCCCGGGTCTAATTTGCGATTAATTATAAAACGGATTTACTGAGGTAAACGTGCGAGAATCGCTTTTTTTTGCTCAACCTGGATATTACCACGAAGCGCGCTTCTTAATCCTTCCATTAATTTCGGGAGCCTGTCCAACGTTGTTCTCTCTCTCTCTCTCTCTCTCTCTCTCTCTCTCTCTCTCTCTCTCTCTCGTTTTTTCTCTTTGTCTCTCCGGTGAATTCGGGCTAAATCTCCGTTTCAGAATTTCGATGGCGGCCGCAACGAATGAGATCACCCTACCGCGTACACGTTATGAAATATGTAAAGTGTTCATAGGGTTGCTACCGGCCAACCAACATGTGCGTGAAGCCGAAGGCGAGAGATTATCGTTGGTAAAAATGCCGACGAGATTCGATCGGCGGCCGTTGTCGTCGTCCTCGTTGTCGTTGGCCAAACGACGTGTTTACGGATTAAAACATCGCGTCTCTCTTCGCACAGCGCCGGCCTTCTCTTTGGGGGATTATGAGAATTCTGATGTTATAGCCAGGGCTTCTTATATTGTCCGTTTCTTCCCTGACAAACGTCCAATCCCTTTGGATCAGCCGTCGAAGACACGGCTTTCACCGTATAGGGCACCGCCATGAAAAAAGAAGAAAATAGAGCATCCCCTAAGCTTGTCAACGACCGAGCGAGCTCGAAAGCAAATGATCGCAGAGCGTTTTCAAAACACAAAGTGACAAATAGTCGGGAAAGAAAAAAGATACCGACGAAAAAACGAAGTCTGCGTTAAACGGAATCATATGGATGTAAGAGGAAGCGACGTACTAGTTCTTTTTTAAGATTCGTTCCCACTGCAGATCGACATTCAACATATGGCTGCTTCTTCTTCTATTTTTGTAAAAAAGAAGAAGAAACCCGTATGTCATTCCGCACTATTAGCTTCAGTAAGGACGAGTCTTTAGCTGTAGCTAATAATATTTTACACGCAACTTACACAGGTATACATAAATCTTATCGTTACTTTCTTTCGTAAAAACAAGTGGCATCTTAATCAGCATAGAATATTTATCTGAAAATCTAATAATTAAACTATCGTAAGCGCTCGTGTATAATATGTTATCTGTATGAAGTGATCAGCATGCCATCGATCAGTTATCGATCGATCAATCTGTCGATTACTATCGAGGAATGTTCCAGGACGACCGTCTCGCGCGAAGACGCACGTCCGCGGCGCGTTCCACGGTGGCGAAATTCGTAACGGTTTGATCGATTCCCTTTATCTCCGGCAGCGACGAGACAAAAGGAGTCGCGCACGGTTGGAAGCTCCGAGGCAGCCTCGGGTTTGGCATAGTCGAACTCCCGCGCCTTCCACCTGACAGAGGGCCCACAGATTTATCACCGTAGACCTCTACCCGCACCAGATATCATCTCGCCGCTGCGCCGATCTCATGTCCCGTCATACGTAATCCCGGCGCTCCGACAGCTCATCTATTTATGAGCTGACATTTCTTCCCTCC
>NW_017256147.1:2668899-2681221 GCF_001594055.1 Mycetomoellerius zeteki
TTCCCTTTCCTTCGTTCGCCCACACTTCGTTCGAACTCGACGCCCCCCGCCAGGAACAATCAGATTTTACATACGAGAAACGTAGGACGCACCCGTCCGAATTTTTTCCTCGCGACGCTTAGAAAAAAATGATGCTGATACAAACATGCACAGAACGATTACGTTACTTTGTATACTTGAGCCTTGTTATTGACAATAAAATCAAGCTTGTAATGTAAAATGGTCCCTAAGTAAATAAGGTCCATAAAAAAATGCATATTTCTCCTAATTATTGTAACTAAAACCCGAGAATTTTTTAAATATGTACTTGAAATTTAATATCACTTAAACGAATTATAATGATACGGAATGCAGAGATACTTTAATATTTATCACAAGTGTTTGTAAAACCAGATTCGACGACAGTGTACTCGGGGAGTGAAATTTAGGTCCACGGAAAACGAGCCGTGTCTCTGTTAATGTGATCATTTTTCAGACAGGTTTATAGAGAGGCAGCCTTATTAAGAGGAGGAAAAATGTTCCAAGGAGTATGGGGGCTTGATGACCGTTCTAATCTTGATCAAACACGAAAGTACCTATACGGAAAAGAAAATAATACATATAAGACATTCGAAACCGGATAAGTTTGGCTCGTCTATTCAACCATATCTATTCATCTATTCGATGATATGAAACACCGCGGTAGCCGCCAATACGTTCATGAAAATAACGGCCATTGTAATGTTCCGGAAACGAGTGGCAATGACATAATACCCACGCTGTCATAATGTGTAAAATGATATTCCATCATTTAAAGCGGAAAGATATGACGGAAGAATATCAAATCTTATTGTGAAATAATTATACAATTAAAAAATGATCGTCAAATAATTAAATAGAAATTCTTGTAAAACTCGATGGATACGTATAGTTTTCATAATCACAATGGAAGTAGCATGTATCGTTATGTAAATCAACCTAACACCTTTTTCTTCTCTTCCGTCTAGTGGATTTTCCAACATACACCGTTCATGAGTAATGAATCGTGATTGCTGATCGTGAAGATTTGAAATAAGTGAATGGTGGAGTGCTATAACCATATCCGCGATGAAGCGAGACAGGAAGTGAGAAAGACACGATTTTGCAACCTCCATTGAGAAGAATGAAGCGCGAAAAATGTGCATTTCATTCGGTGTACTCACGCACATGTTACGCGTAATACTTTCCTTGCAAGTTTATCAATTCCCCGTTCATTCTTGTCTCGTCATCATTTAAACGCGATAATGTCTCACAATTATTTCTCTTTGATTACCAGATAAATACAACTTTCGTATAAAGTAAACCAAGCGCCGATTGTATCGTGATGCTTATAATGTTCTAAAAACCATTATAAAAATATTTATATAAAAATACACAAGTGTTATATATGTGTATTTATCTGTTATTGCTTATTAATTAATTTGCTAATAAACATAAAGGTACAGAAAAAAACAAATTTGCTGAAATATCTAAAAATTTAGCTAGATATAGATCTGAAAATAATTTTGTCAACTATTTAAACTGGTTGCTAGAATATTAAAATTTTTTGCATCATTACACATTATGTTTGACTTTTCTATATATTATATAATTATTTTGATGGCCCAATAAGATTACTTTTAAATCTGTATCCATCTAAATTTTTTTGATGCTTCAGCAAATTCGTTCTTTCCGATTTATAAATAGATTTATAATAGAAAGGCGCTTAGTTATTTTTATGTGGCTTTCCAATTAATCATAAGGACTTTTTTTACACACGATTTTCACTTCATGTTAATCGATCAACGGATCTGTCGATGGTCATCTAAGTCGCGAACTTTCCTTGCTATCTTCCGCATTCAATTCTTTGGATACTGCCTGTCTATCAGGTTTCAAAATGTGAATTGCCAGCCGGTAGAGATACGCTCTCACATGATGCGCGATCATCGGATGCCAACCAGCCAACGATGATAATCACGTGGATTAAACGTAGCGGATAAGGCGCCAGGTGTTCGCGTTTGAATCTTTCTCAAGACGTATCGGAGAAGATAATAACACGAAACAATTATTGCTCGTCTGACGTGATTAATACTTATCCATGTAATTAAATTAATAAGCGATCGTTTTTAAAACTGTCAATTAAATACAATTAGTTGTATCTCAAGATCATAAAAACAATTTGCTAAGAAATTCCATATATCAATTAAATGGAGATTATTTAAAAGAAGATTATTTTTACAAATTATTAAATACATGGTATTCATATATTATATAAGTAAATAATATGTATATCTTTAACAATATATTTAAAAATTTTTAAGACAGATGCAAAAAAAATAAATATATTCTGGACAGTTTTTATATCCCAAAGTGAGTACCACATAATTTCCCATTCCGAGATAACAAGATTAAATAATCTCCAGTTTAAAGTTCTAAAAAATTTGATACTCGCTACCCTGTAATTTGTTGAATTCGTGGCATTACAGCAGACACTTAAGTTAACGTATTATTTCGCAATTTATGATCACGGAAAAAAATGTTTCTGGTTTACAACTAATTCTGATTAGTTGAAATTGCATTAGCTACTATAGCTATGAATTTGCTAATACATACATAAAGGATTTGCTGCTGTAGCTAATATAAGGACGTGATAGCAAAATATGCATATCTGTTACAGATCGATTTATTTAGCAATATGAAGTTAGTTGTCACAGTTATCGGATATGTCCGTGTAAAAGAAAATTGTCTCTACCACAGTTAAATACGGTTTGCTGAAACTGTACTTGGTACCAAATTGTCTGTTACAGAAAACGTTTGTTGCAATAATCAATACATCGACATAATAGCAAAATGCTTATCTGTTACAATGATAATATTTAGGCCTCACAGCTAATGGAAATTAGACCTCGCAGATACGACGTTAGGTGTCCATATAATGCTACTGAATTTAGCTGCCATACCTAATTTTTAGCTGTGGTAGCTAATCTTTTTTTTCCGTGATGGTTATTCCAGACATGGGAAGTTCAGATGGCATTCAGTCATCAAGAACGAGCCAAATGATGAGCACGGAAACGCAAATCAACAGACAATGATAATCGCGCGAATAAGACGTCTGGATGTCGGATGTTCGGGCGAATGAGCTCACGCGTTTCTTAAACGAGCGGGGGCCAGAGACTGGAGGAGAAAGCCCATGCCGACCGCGGTCGGAGAGGATCCGCGGGCCCGAAAAGAGCCGCGCGACGAACGGTGTGTGACAGCGTATAATCTCGCCTCGGCTTCATGCCCGTCGAAATAACAGGTTCCTCTTTCCCTCGTTCGCAGCTCAAGATCTTCCCTGTTTCTTCCTCGCTGTCTGACGCGACCGCGTACACCGTAGGCCCAGTGTACCTCGTTCTTATCCGGTACCCGACGCACAAAGTTACGGTTTCGCGTTGGGGACATTATTAAGCTGACACCGACATCGTCGTACAAAACAGGCTGCGGCGAGAAGGTGGTTCGCCAGATCGAGCGCCGGGAAACCGGATCTTGAAAGTTCTCGCATGCACATGTAAACGCAGCGCTCGAGGGGACTCTAACGACGATCGCGTGGAGATACGGCCAGTGCGAGTGAGTTTATAAAAGTTCGCCTGGAAGTTCATAACGCTTGTGTTCGCAGGTTAGCCCTCATGGCGACTTGGTTCGCTTGTAAACGGTTCACAGCAGAAGTCCAGTTCGATAAACTAAGTGATAATTCTTAATCCTCGTATCACACTTTCATATCGCTATTCGATCTTTTTGTTCTGTTCTTCGAGCTTTATTTATTAAATAAAACAGAAAATACATAGAAGTTGTATCTATTATTATTCTGTCGTTAAATATAGTTTTTGTAGTCTAAGCATTATTAATATGAAATGAATATTATTTTCTGATAAAAAAAGATTTTTTTTCATATATGTATAAAGTATTCATAAAACTCTAAAAATTGCATTGCATCAATTAATGAAATTACTTTGCAAAGAAAAAACGATTTTGATGAGGTATCTACAAATTTAAGTAGATACAGATCTGAAAATAATTTTGTTGGATAATTAAAACAATTATATAAGAAACTCAAGCGTGATGAGCAATGCTAAGAAGTTTTGACATTCCAGCAACCAGTTTGAGTAAGATCATTTTCAGATCTGTATCTATTTAAATATTTAGATACTTCAGTAAAATAATTTAAATATATAATACTTTAGCAAAATCATGTTTTCCATGCAGAATTAAAAATATATACTATATATAATGTTTCTTCTGGGGATTTTAAAAGAACATACGTTAAGAATCAATTACAGATAGCGAAAGTAATGGCAGTCACGACCAACGTTATTATTTATCATTTGCGAACCTGCGCGGACAAGAGTTGCGCAACTTTTGATTAAGACCGCAAACGGTGCTAAATGTTCCACGCGCATTGATCCCATATTTCATGAATCAATTTCTCCATTTAACCAGCACGATGCGAACAGAACCGACCGACCGCTACCACGCCGGCGATCCTCAAGAGAAATCCGACCGCTTGAAAAATGACGTTTCGCTCGGCTAACTTCGAGGGGCAGGCTCAAAACTATCTGGCCGACTGCGGCCAGTAGTACATCGGTAGCTTTGAACCGGTTGTGGCCGCCGATTGCGACTCGCCAGAAACTAAAATGACCGAACCCCGCGACGTTGTATATACATTAGACAAATATACACTGTATCTCAAATATGTATATGCGTGTGTCATTGCTCTTTCTCTCACACTGTCTCTTTTACAAGAACGGCAGTTTCACCATGACGACGATGATATCGCGTGCCACATCGATCCGCATGAATGCCAAAGAATCAATCACCGTGCCGATCGGTAGTGCCGATAGGAGAACGTTGCACGATTGCGATTTGCATCGGCAGTCCGCAGCATTGAAATCATAATAATAGGCTGGACCATTCTTATCGCGCACCGAATGGGATAAAGATGTCTTTAAGCATTCTTCTACGCTGGCTCGCTCCCCAACCGGCATTATAACCTCGGAAACGCGAATCGTTGCATCGTTCCACATGCGTGCACGTGGTTATGAAACGGTACAGAACACAAATGGGCGAGAACAAAAATATTTTAAAGTATTAAGGTACGCGCCGCGAATTGCACTTTAAAATAAATTTTATAATTTAATCAATAAAGTCAATTTTATCATGTAAAACTGTAACCGAAAATTTCTCAAACTTTTAGATAATAATCAGTATTAACCATAAATATTAACCATGAATTTCAAATTCATAACAGACATTACAGGAGAAATAAGAATAATAAACGAAATTACATGATAAATTTGAAAACAAAACAAAGGATAATTCTATTATCAAATTCCAATAGAACACCTGGTGCGGAACATTGTCATTCCTGCGTGCAACCCTAAAAGCTGGCGCTTGGCTCGGTTCTGGACCGCATTCTTTGACGCAAGAGTGCAGAGTCATTCGGAGCGGAGTCAACGTCGAAACACACAATTTCCGACGATGATAGAGAACCAACCACCTGCACGAGATGGTGTTTGTCCGCGGCTTCAATATCCTACGGTCAATTAAGCGGCCATTGTGCCATTTGAATGCATTCTTATGTGTGCGACAAATATTAAATTATCTGAAGAAGAAGAGGCTTCTCAAAGATTGGACACGCATAATTTTCGAAAAATCGATACAATATATACAATTATGTATGCGAATAAAAATTCTAAGTGCTCTTATGTATTGGTAGTGATTATAAGGTATGAAGATAATGTGATATATCAGTGCGTCTAAGCTTTTCGCTCGAGGTGAATTGCTTCTCGTCGATTTAATCCGATACAACGGATATCGTTAACTAGTACTTTTCTAATACCTCTGGTAAAAATAAAAATCGAAGCATAAGTCGAATGTAATGGGAGAGGCGTTTACGCTTCCGTTACTCTCTCCTTACATTCGACTTACTCCGATTTTTATTTTCGCTAAGGTTAGCGATAATACATCTAAATATTACCAAAGTATCTCTGCTAGGTATGAATATCTAAACTGCAACGTTTATTCCAAGCCGCAATTATTCGCAACTCGGTAGCAATCTCGCGCGCATCTCGGGTACGATTGCGACCCCGTATGGTAATCGTTACTCGGATGCCACAACTCAGATCGTTGGATCGCCACTCCTAGCTAGGGATATACTGCCGACCTTAACCTCCACATGATATACACCGCGTCTCTCAGTACGCATGCACGTGTATATTGTATCCTATCTCCCAATCGGGTAGATACCGTACAGGAAATTAAAATTACGCGGCTCCAGTGAATACGATACATCCTTACATTCCAGTAAAAGCGTTTGTACGTAAATCAATTTGTCACGCAGTACCGCGGAATTCTATCGTTTTCAGCGAAATCGTAGAATAACTCAGAATACATTTATTCATGCCTGACGCATAATCCCCCTTCGAAGCAGGGCTCCCTGACTGATGTGTGTTCTTCAACCCGATAATACCTCGGCAAAGCAAGCGCTATAATTCCGAAATATTCCGCCGCTAAATGTGTTTCGGTTTAATCTCTTAATTCGAGCAACCGATAATTTTTAGCGTTCCACCTCGCCTGTCGCAGATAATATAGCCAACGGTCAATCAGCCACCGATCTTACGCGCTTACTGGACTCGGGCTAGTCATTTGAAGATGTCCGCGCCCCGTCGTCCTAGCTCGTCGTCATAGCAGACTTCAGGATCATGAGATATAATCACAGGAGGGATCGTCCAACATTATAAACAGCATAGCGTCACGCGAGCGTATGAGTTAACGCCGCTAAAGTCTACTCCGTGAGGGTCGATCACAAAGAAAACGGGGAAGAAGAAGAAGAAGAAGAAGAACAAGAACAAGAACACAAAGATAAAGAGTAGTTGGAAGGAGTTTAAAGAATACAGCGGCGAAGGAAACTGTGTAAAGCAGACGGTCACGAGAAAAACCACAGATCTCTTGTCTTCGGGTTCACCGAGAGACGAACGGACGTATAATCTTCACAAGATAAAGAGAGATAGGGTGGCACGGCAGGAGGAGAAGTTGGGGAAGAGAAAGAGAGAGAGAGAGAGAGAGAGATCCTCGTAGTCACGATGAGGGTGGGGGCAAGGTGGATCGTGGATTGAGTCATTATGCTTGCTCGGAGGAGACCACAGGCCTTGATGCGGGAACGGCTGCCATCGACTCGTGAAAGGAAACCGACCGGATGATTCAACGCGTATAGACAGACAAAGTAGTCGCGGTGTCTACTATATACTGCTCGGTATCTTTCCCTCATTCAGTTCAGCGTCGTTGTTTCCTCTCCTGGCTATTTCTGCTTCTACAATCGACTTTGGTCAGATGAACAAAGATAAGTCATAGAACGTTCATCAAGTTCGATCGCGGATGCACGCGAGAGAGTTTGAAGCGAAAGACGAAGATAAACGAGATCCTCGATCCCACGTTAACTCATTATCGGCAAGTTCTGTGCTCGCTCTCCCAGAAAATTAATGGGACAGCAGATTCGCATGCGCCATCATTTCTTCCGCTCTTCTACATTCGGGCCTATTATAATCAATTTCTGCTTTTCTCATTGAATTAATTGTCTCCTTGTTAACACAATAAATATTTTATTCGTAGAACAAATAATTTTCTTTCGATCTCTATCTTTAAAGTTTTTTTTTTCTATCTCGGGTAATGAAAGTCTATGACGATTTAACATTGTTACTTCACTACCACACGTGTCGGTTTCCAGCTACACTAACATTGTTCATCCGATGAAAGGGAAGTTCTCGCGTCACACGACGCCACTAACATCAACACGTACCATAATATTATGACATCAGGTCAGTCCTGACTGGTTTAGTATTACTATTACCGGGGCTAATCCGCCACCGGATTTTATCTCGTCCCCAATACAAGCCAAATGAAAACAAGGTTTTAACGCGAGCCGCTACGAAGAAGAAAGGTAAGAAACACAAACTAGAAGAAAACAGGTTCGGAAAACCGCAGATACGTCCCTGCGAGAAGTCAACAGAACCCGTAGATCCTGTTAGCTGTTTTAGATCGATCACCCAGTTCTTAGGGAGGACTAAAGTATCTTTTGACAAGTCATTTTTGTCCGTTCGCTTCAGCCTTTCTTCAAGACAAGAAAGCGAACGAAATAGATTTCGACGTTGATTATGGTTTTATCTATCTCGAGTCATAAAACCAGAAATTATTTCAGACATTAGAAATTCAAATCTAATCTCCTCGGGATAATAACTGATATATAATAATAAAATTGCAATGAGAGAGAAAGATAATATCACAAAAATCGCATGTCTATTTATGTTAGAATATATTGTCGCATCAAGTCTCTCTTTCTCTCTCTCTCTCTCTCTCTCTCTCTCGTCGAAGAAAAACAAAACGTGCCAATTATATAAAAATTGTTAAAAGGAATTATGAAATACTTATTGTTATTATAGTTAAAAATGCTTATAAGAAACACATATGATAAAAGATAAAATATTTCCTTTTAATTGATGTGAACGTAATGATATAGTTATTATAGGCGCTTAACTGTTTATAGGATTAGAAGTAATTAATAAAAGGAGAAAATCTGTATTCTATTTTTTTTTAAAGCAAATAAATAACTTCAATCGCGATAGATAATTAAATAATTTAGCATGCGTCAAGTATAGTTATTAAATTCCTAAGTAATAATATTCTATTAGCATTTCGTGCGTGAATAACTAGGAGAAGGTAAATATAGTGACACAAACATATAATAAAGTCACTTGATTAAAGAGCCTTCGCAAATCGCATTTCACTGGCGAGAGGAGGATAAGCATTAAAAGTCCGTCGTGTCCTGGCGTAATCACGAGCGTTAATATTCTTCGCGCGTGCGTGCATACACGCGCGAATACTCCTACGTGTCGACTGCGCGCGGTTCGATAAAAAGCCGCTCGGGTGTGAAAATCATCATCGCCGTTGTCTTCGTAACGACGCGGAACGCATCGAAGAAAAATGTACGGTCGGCTGAAATATACTCTGAGAAGTTCATTAGCTCTCTTAATGCGCGAGGGTGTTGCGTGCTATTGCGTGGCACGCGTGGGGTCGCGGCGCACGGCGAACAGCGGGAGATGGTAATTTGCGACGTAATTTAAAGGAGACTTCATATACTTTCACGGGCATTACGAACGCTCCACTTGCAATTCGCGTAACCGCACGTTCACGTATCGCGTACCCTCGGCACATACGAAAGTGCGTATACGCAACGCGGAACGGATCTTTATAATCTTGTCGCATTTGTCTGTCCGTTTAAATTGCCCTCTCAATTATCGGGCGTGTTAGGTATATTCGCTAAATCACCGATAATAACAATGCATGTGCATTGAAAACGTATAACTCTTCGCAAAATTGTATATTGCGTATGGCATCGGTTTCGCAAGTGTCCATTACTCGTTCTGTAACTTTATAGTTTCGTATATGATTTAGAAAGAACTCGATTAAACCGGTAACTTTATGTCTTATTTAGCTTTATCGGAACTCCAACTATTTAATAAAGAAATGCGATATGCAAATGCTACATGACACTTTAGATAGATACCATGATTATATAATTGAATCCAATTCATATTGATTACATTCATATTGTATCGTACAAATCAAAAATGCTTTGCTATCTTTATAACAAAAAAGATGGAAGTATAAAAAAACATTTTTAGTTTATACAAATTATAAAAGTACTGTTGTCTTGCGCAAATTTCAAATGTCTATATTTCTTAAAAAAGAATCACATTTTTTCAGTTTCATATTTTTAATTTTTTATCCCAGTACCCCAATTCTGTAACTCTTAACGACATTACAGTTCGGTATCGTTATGTTATCGTTGCGCAGTTTTTTCTCCATATATGATATCCACATAACACAACGGTATCGAATTGTAGTTAAGAGTTACAGAATCGGGGTACACTCATACTTTTATCTTTTTTCGATAAGGTATAGATAAATGCTAAAGTACCGTTACATCGGGCTGCAATTAAGCCGAAATGAGATTGCCCCTCGCGAGGAAGAAAGTACCATGTCACGATCGCGTTTGTGCCTTTCCGAACATCAGAATTGAAGAATTTACGAGTCCGTTGAGCGAGCAAGCATTTGCCCTCCGCTTCCTTCTGGCCGCACGTCACGTCTCATGCTCTCTCGCGGTTCCGTTCGACCAGTCGGTCGAATTTCGTAGCCTCACGTCGCATCGTCTCTCGGTTCCTTTCGGCTGTACGTCCATCCACGCGGATTCAATGTCCATGCAAAGCAAACGGCGGCCCCGGCACGGCTGTCAATTATCCGTTATATACGGCCCTGGACCTCGAACCCATCTTTAACGACCTCTCAAACTTAGCGAGAGGGGAAAAGAGGGAAAGGAAGAGTAAAAGGAGAATGATGGGACACGTCCTCCCGCCTTGCGCCAAGAACCGCCGAAAATTCACGGGGGCCACGAAGATCGCGAAACAACGTCAGTGACGGCGGAGGGAATGGAATCGAAGACGAAGAGACGACGTGAGATGGACCAGGGAGGATCTTTCCAAGAATCATTTGATATTCCAACGTTCCCGCCACGTAGCTCATGGGGTATTCTTCTCCTTTTGTCTTTGTTTCGAGAAGAGCAGATTCACCAGCGAATAGCGTGCACTGTGTTATACTTCACCGCCAAATGTGTCAGAATTGCAAATGCGTGCGGTCCGACGAAACACACCGAGAGGCGGCGGCGGCTCGATAGAAACAGGGCGCGAATTCCGCGGTGCGAGCTCTATATATTCGAAAACGATGGAAGGACAGACGAAGAATGTTAGTAGGGGAACACGAAAGGAACCATAGGGGACAATGGTGTGAATCGCAATCGAAATGTCGGAAGAATCTTAGATCTACTTTAACATGGAAATTTGAGATAGACTCTATAATTTTTATCGCATTCTGGATGTCAGCCCTTTGAATTCGACGTTTCTTATATTCCCATCGCGTAAAAGTTGTGTTTCAATCGTTGTAATATTCACGTAAACATTTAAATGCTAATTATGTAACATCTATTAATTTTTAATACTTTAATTTTACCCATCCTAATTTTCAAACAGTTTATGTTGTTTTTTATATCATTTTACGAGAATAATTTTAATCAAGTAAAAAAGAATATTTTCATCAGTCACAAATGGATACTTAAATAATTTCGATAATATATGGCGGATAAAGGCAATTGTTCATATTTAAAGCATAACGCACGAATTCGCATTAGAACACAAAGCTCGAGTTAACGAATCTTTTAAAGGTTGAGTCACGCTTGTCCAGAAAGGACAAAGCAGTTGAACAGGATGTTAAAGTTAACAAGTATAAGGCTTCATCCCTTTTCGCTCGTAAACGCCAACGCCTCGTAATTATAACGAGATGTTTCCTTCGAATATAACGAGCACAGCTGATGAGATCGGAAAGTAATAGCTCGAAGAGCATTTTGATGATCAGTCCTATTAAAGTCATGCATCAAATGTTGCAGATTAATGGAACAGTCCCTATTTTTAATATTTAATTAGCTAATATGGTGGATATTTATAAAATATTTGTGAAATTGTGTACGTCGTACAGAAATTATTATCGATAACGAACCGATTAGTCGTAAACGTGAATATCGTTGCATATCGCGAACAGAAATGTAAACTGATTCTTGTGTCACTAACCTTAAATCTGAAGCGGTCACAACGTCGAGATTGACTACGGTCTTCGGCTATGATTCTTCTTTTCACAGTCAATCTGGAAAGATAACGTACGATACTTTGATTTTGGCCTTGAATCCAAATGATGCGCACAGATAATGTAGTATCACACAAAAAATTTATAATGCCACGTTAGAAATCCGGAAAGGATAATCGCGTGTGACAGTTTGCTGATTCTTAATTGTCTCAAGATATTGTTTAATATACAGGATGATCAAAATATATAAGTCATATTAAATAACAGTGTTCAATAATAAAATGTATTGACGTCATTAATAAAAAAGAAATGAGTTAAAATTAATTATATCACATTAATATAACAATTATTTAAATTTAATATTTTAGAAAATACGATAAAATTGTAGTCAGGTTTCAGAATGCTAGTAAAAAATTTTACTAAGTATAAAATTATAAGAAAAAATAAACCTAGAGAAAAATATAAGGCAAAGGTCTTTCCAATATCATTCGTTATTATGTGGGCGTAATCTTTCGTCTCTTTTCTCGATATCAAATTGCGATATACTCACTCAAGTGAACGGATGTGCTCACTTGAAAAATTGACTCTACCTGGAGAGAGAGAG
>NW_017256147.1:2681361-2749160 GCF_001594055.1 Mycetomoellerius zeteki
CCACGCGATTGAACGCGCGCCTCGCCGATCAGCCGAAGGTGCGTCGCCGGCCGGATAATGGCTTATTAACAAAGCGTTGCCGAGGAACGCGGGGAAGTGACAGAGGGGCCTTGACGAGAATCGTACGAAGGAATCGAAAAGAGAGACGGAGAGAATGCGAGAATCCTGACGCCGGGAGTCGAGTCACGGGTTACTTCGACGCCTTCGTAGAAAGGGTCCCAACACAACGGGGCTTTAATTACGCCGATATCACGGTAATTAAGCCGATCAATGCGTGCTATTGTGCGCCAAGCGGAGAGCCTCAGTGCTTCACCCGGGTTCCTATCCGCAATCCCGACCACGAGCCTCCTCCGCACGCCACAAAAGCATCCCACCTTCCGTGAGGATACAAGGACGCATCCTGCCTGCAGTCGAATCTTCACCGCGACCACCTCACCGCCGCCACGCCGTGGAAAAGCCACGACAAAGAACGGGGAGGAGAATAAACACAGTGACTCTCCCAATCTTGTCGATGATACGCAAACCGTTGGGTCTTCTACCTACCGGTGACGCGAACATCGGACATGAAGAACCATCGTGGGCACTCGAATGGATCCCTTCATGGGGAGATTATTTCGTTCGATCGTTCGATCAGATCCGAAGCTGATGGAATTCAATGGAGGGGAACGCTTCGCGGAGCATTGTTTCTATGCTTTTCAATCCTTTTAATCCTTTAAAGCGTGACGACCGAACACTAAAATCGTTCGACATCTTTAATGCGTTGTACTTAATAGCGGTTGTTATATTTTGCAGATAGATTTAAGGGGTTCCTAAAGTGATAGAATTATCAACATTACAGATTAGAAAGTTCTCCGAATTGGCTGTATAACGTACAGATTGTAAAATCTTTTTACATAATTAAAATACAAAAAAAGATACAAGATAATCGATATGAAAAAATCAAAAAAGTTATTGTATTTAGTATCATTATAATTTTTTAATTTTTTCTCGCACTTTTTATGCATATTTTAATTTGCATAAAAAGATCTTGCAACTTGTACAGCCAATTCAAAGAATTACTTTTTAACCTGTAATGTTGATAATTCTGTCATTTTAGGATCTCCTTAAGATTTTCTTGTATTCAATTGATGTACTTCATTTTCATCTAATTATTATATGCAATTTTCTTATTAAAGAAGTATAAATTAAGATTGAGAGAGATATATATATAGTATATATTAGTTTTAATTTTAACATTGAATTTTTGTTTGTAAAACTTGTTTAGTACGTTCCATTAAGAAGAAAGTTGCTTTGCATAGTAATTTATAAAAGCACATTAAAGGCACCGTAATATTTCGTTCTATCTTGACGAACTACATTTATCTTTAATACTAATCTCTAAAATCACGAATATATCATTCCGTTTGAATATCTGATTGCGTACCTTAGATTGATATGCGGTTCACATGAAACACGTTGGAATGCCTCGTAGCAACGGATGGATAAAGTCATTAATTCCAAGTTGCATGCGATCCCCGTTCGCAAAGAAATACTTACATTTTTAAATAAACATACTGCAATTATGGTAATCAAATAAGCAAAAAACAAAGCCATACGTTCGTCTAATATCTCTCCAATATTTCTGTATACTGTATTTCAATCTTTATAACTACAACAACGAAAATATCAGTATAGAAAATTTGCGAATAATAATTCGCTATCTATCGGCTCGCAAATTCTCTATTAAATTCCTTTTCTTACGGCATGGAATTTTGACTTACAAAATCATCATCTTCCGAAATAATCACTGTTTGATGATCTACGCAGATCTTAATATACACGAATATATTCAATGCTATACACAGTTACAGTATTTCTCGATTTTCTTGATCATCTCATGCTAACCACGTACGATTATGTTATGATCTCAGATGTATATTTATTTCTTATGGAAAGAATACGTACACATACACTGCAAATATTTTTGAATCAATAAATATGATAAACGATGTATAAGCTTCCATCCTATATGTCATATTGAAATAAACTTATTCTTATCAGACAACATATATATATATATATATATATATGTTTTAAATTATTCCACCTTTCGAAAAATCTCAGTTTATTCGCTCCCTTTTTTATCCATCAGTAATTAGATAAATACATAATTTATCCGAAGGTGAAACAACTAATCCTCATTAATTTATATTTATATCAAAATAAAGAAACTCGTATACTTATGTTTGTAATTCTCGTTATCTCCTACTCATTCAATATGACAAAAATTTTCGAGAGTACATTTATTAGATTTACATAATTTATTTCCTTAATTAACGAATGAACGTCTAGTTGCTATGTGTTCATAAGTCTCTTCATTAAATTTTTGTACAAGACGCAGAAAGCGATTTAAAAAACCGAGAGAAAGAAAGAAGGCGCGTTTGTTTGCTACTGCCTATACAATTTTTCAGTGTTTGTCATAAGAGTTAGGACACTGAACATCTCTTTGCGAAGAACCGCTTCATCCGGTGTACCCCACTGTTTCAAGCAAGAAAAATGTTCAGAAATGCGCCGACTTTGTTCCTCACTTTTTGATTTTAATGTCTGTTTGTCCCACCATTTCCTGAAACATGTACCAGAGGACAAACTGGATGCGTTCGATTCTTTATCCACAACTCACGCAGAGATATGGGGATTCCATTAGTCGTGTTTACTTGGGACTGTCAGAGCGCATTGAGAGACATATAGACTAGCAAAATATAAACCACGCTCTAATAAATTATTAGTAATAATAGATTGCGCTCATTTATCTTATAAAATTAATTAATGGATATGATTAGAAACGTTGCGAAATTTCCAAACTACATATTATTAAATATAACTAAAACAGAGAAACTTTTTCATAGAATTAAAATATCTACGTAAAGATGATTTCTCAAATTTTTATTATTTAAATTAAAGAAACGTACGATAATTTGTTATAACATAAATATATATTCAACTGCATATATATGAAAATATATCGTACATTGTATAGTTATAAGATTTTTATATCCAATCAAAGATAATTTTTCATTAGAATCGAAAGAGTAAGAAACACAGTTCGTACGTTTTTAAACATGTTTCAATATTATGTAAATTTGTATTGACCAATTGTATTATTTTTAGGTCACGGTCACCGGTTCAACCACGACAAGTACGAATACAGTCCATCCTAGTGTAAACGATATGGACTGGTTCGCCGGTGTCGCCGAGGAAGAATTATTGTATTACACCGGCGTCGGCAACGACGTCGATTCCTTGTGGGCTGTTATTGGGAGCTTTGTACCGCCGCCACCTAGACCACCTTATCTACCCGAAGAGAGCATCGCCACCGATGGGCTCACCACCTGCGATTTGTGTTCGTGGGCATGGAGAAATGATAGGCATTCTTTTTCTCTGGATGGCACCCTTGGTAAGTCTTACATTTTTCGTAATATTAGAATGCTATCATTTTTCTGTTCAGAGGATGTGCTAGTTAATTTTAATTTAACTATTTGTTATACAAATGTAAGCAGAAGGAAGGAAATTTGACGTATAAAATCCGCTCTTATAAAAGCTAGTATACATATAGACATAAAAAAATGTATAAATAAAATTATATCTTCAGAAATAAGTCCTGTGACACACTAAGATTAAAACATTCACAAGTAAAAAATTATGTACGAGAAATTAATCCTTTTTACAAAATCAAACTACTGATATTTAAATAAAATAAAACACTAAAAAAATAAGTACTTTAATTTCTCATTCTGTGTTTTATGCGGTTAACTTTCAAACATTGGATTTTATTCAAACGCTTTAATTGTTCCATATTAAGTCACTCGAACGCAATTCAAGGAGTTTCTATCAGGCACGAGTAGAAGTACTATCAAAATATGTTCGCTTCAAGTAATACGGCGTTTGCTAAGCTCTGTCAGTTTTTCTTGTCATCACTTCAGCTAGTAGTTCTCAAAAGACGAGTGTTCTTTCGAGCCATACATCTGTCCACATCAGGACCGAGGGTTATTCCTCGTATACACACTCGACTGTGTTTGCAACGTATTTATTCGTCAAACAGCTTTTCCAGTCTAGTACGTGCTTCAAGATTTGGGGAGATCCCTCTCGAATAAACGTCAACGAAGGTTCATTGTAACGAAGCTGTGAAATTCTTATTCCTCTAGAAACCCTAATGAAGCACGTTCAAATTCTCTTGTAATTATATCATACATAAATTATTATTTCATGTATTATTCTAATATAATTTATTCTAATATAAAATTAAAAAAAAGATAAATATATAAATTAAACAAAGGAAGATTTTTTTTATTGAAAAGTTAAACGTTAATTATGTAACAGTTGTGGTACATTTTATAAGAATACCTACACATGCTACGACTTGGCTTGCGAACTTTTCAAAGATTTTTATTTCTTACTCTGCCTACTGCGCGCAGGAAGTGTTACACGAGGATTTTCATTATTCCAAATTGCTCCAAATCAAGGGTTGGACACAGGATAAATGTCGGTTCGATGATGAGAGAGCTTATTATTACAAGCACACGAGGTGATTGTCTTAAGCACGTTCATTAAACGTAATGATTAGTAATGCAAAGGTGGCATACAACGACATACATGCCGCGTTTTTATCTCTTCTGTCGTGATTTTTGTCAGATCTTAATTAGGAGAGTGCAAAATGCATTCAATATACAGTTTTACATAATAATAGATAATGTTATATTATTTTCTCATGTATAATTACATGTTAAAAGAAACAGAAAATGATAATGCTGTATAAAAGACAGAAACAAATTGAAAATTATTAAAACCGCAGTAGATATTATAGAAGATTGCCACGCAACATTATTGAAAATTTCATGTTGTATTTTCTTATCTTATTCATTTCTTGTCTCTTATCTGTATTAGTTAGCATTAATTATTGTAACAGACATTGTCGCTAAAATTGTTTCCATTTTTTTTTATAGCGAAGGACACCCTCCAAATATATTATTTATACACTGATCAAATATTTTTTTGTTCTTCATTTTAAAATGAAGGAAATTGATCAAAATATTAATAAGTGCATTGCAACGATAACAATTGCCGACTACAAGAGAATTCGTCAGACCTTCCTTTACGTTTCCTATCGTAACGTGTAAACTGTAAGGGATAATTCTCGGATGCTTTCCCCCAACGTAGGCCGACCTTCACATCCGGTTGATGTGCCCCGACCAATCAGAAACACGCCGGTCCCGCTCTCATGGTTCTTTCTTTCGGAATCGGTGTTCGCACATACGCACGAAACATACGCAAGTTTCTGCATCATGACACGCGGTGCTTCCCCACTCCTTCGGTGGGCCTCTTCAGGGGCCTCGCCCCTATCCTCTTCCGTCCCGCGGACCCCGTCGTCCGGGCTCGCATTATCGCCATTACCATGAATTCCCGCAGTTATTACGCCTCTGTTGCACCGCCACCAAAATGGCGGCTGGGTGCATCCTACCGTGCGAGGAGGACGCACACTTCGTTTGCTCCTCTTTTTATTGTGGCGCCTGCGCTGCCGGCATGTCGTGCTACGTTATACCGCTCGACAATTAACGTCGAGAATGGCGGCGATCGACGGTGGGGATAATTGACCCTGTCAGAACTATGACAGCACTTTTATACTGTTGCATGATTCGCTGGGTCGATCTCTTCTCGTACTTTATATTTCGTATCGTATAACTGTAACGTATTTCCGGTCGCGATGAAAGCCGAGGTTTCAAATTAGATTCGAATCTAATCCCCCTTGATCGTTCAAGCCTTTGTTTCCGACGATAAAATCGTTTGATATCTCTTGCAAGTTCAATCACAATACCACAGACAGATCTCTATGTGCGTGTGAACAGAGCACACGCATATAACCATTTATAAACTTCGAATGAAAGCTGTTAGTCATTACGTCATCGTCATACCAATTAAATCTTAATTACTATCATGTTATAACTTGTTCTAACTTGAGAAAAAATTTACTCATTCTATTATCTTCATAAATGCACGCGTCATGTATTACATGGTATACGAGAAACATGTTTCGACGTGCGACTCTGCGTCCTCGTCGCCAAATCGTGTACATCGAAGTATGGCGCACGAGTGGAACCTGGCGATAAATAAAGAAAATAGAACCGGAGCAAGAGAGCGGTGCATCAGGGGCTTCAAGGAGGCTGGCAACGGCGGTAATCATCGCGTCACTTCCCATCCTTCACGACGTAATAATTACGAGATCGCGCCTCTTACTCTCGACGTGATGCAGGCCCGTGCTTGTCGACGAGGAAAGACAACGAGAGAGGCGGGGAGACCGGGACCAAAGAAAACAGAGGAGAGAGCGGACTTAATGCGAGCTTGCGAGTATCTTTCGGTCTTTTGCCTCGTGTCGACGTAGGCCGCACGATTCGGCGTGACTTCAACAGCGAGCAATAACTCGTACATTTCGCACTCGAAGATCTGCGCGAAGCTTCGTTAACGCTCGACGAGGGTGGCATTTATTATGAACGACGAGTAAAAATTTCACACGGAGAGCCAGTGAGAGATTCGCAAATAGAACAAAAGGTGATTAATTATTGTACTCTCAAGGAATGTTTCAGTCAAGGAAGTGTGTCAAGTTAACCGAGAAAAGTAGTTCGTGTACTTATTAAGTTTTCAAGTGCACAATAGTGGACGTTAAATTTGACTTATTAAAAAGAATTAAAAAATATATAAATTTAAATTTTAACCCATTTTTGCAATCTTTTAATATCTCATAAAAATGACATGACATCAAATCTACAATATATTTTATTACATAATATAGATTGAATTATATTTATATTATAAATTAAATTATACATTTAATTATTATGCAAATTAATATTGCTAGAACCTCAATAAATTTTTAACAAATTTTTTAAATAAGATAGATCAATAAATCGAAGATAAATAGACTTGTTCATTTTTTATCATAACAATCTTTTATGGCATTTTCGTTTAATACATTCGTAAAAATAATCTGTATCATGACTAAATATATTTTTATCTATATAAATAAGCATACCGAAAAAATAAACTTCTATATATTTGTAAATATTTTTGTCTGTCTCTAATATTTATCTTTTATTGTGTTAGAAATCTCATATTTTAAAATAGTTAATCTCAGCGCTTTGCATCGGAATATAAATCGATTTAATAATGCGCGACGCATAACGGTGCGCGTATAAATTGCCAGACATTAATTGCACCACGACATTAAGCAAAGCGAACTACGCTGCACAAAGCAGCCAGTCTTGATTTCCAAAGAAATAAGAAATAATGAGTTGCGATATGTAAATCATCCTCGTTCAAATACTTCCGGTTTCTAAGACTCTAGGTTAGATTAAAGCATTAATAATTGCATTAATTGTAACAGGGAATAATTGGGCTATTCAGAATAAATTGATATCTTCATTAATTTATCCGATAGATAGAATTAAACTTCTCTGCAATACAATTCGAAATAAAACCCTCCTTTAAATAATCAAAAATCGTACATCTAATTCACGCTATGTGCCTGCGAGCATGTTTTGCTATTTCCACGGTACGATAACCAGCAGGTAGCCGTACTCTCTCGCGTACATCCGCACTGGACTGATGTTATCTCGTTGCGTATACGCCTGGACCAAGGGAATGTAACGAGGCCTCCTTTAGTTCAACGGTAAGCATCTCTCCTCCGTCTCCTCCGTTCCCTCTTCTTCTTCGCCGTTTCACATCGTCGTTTCCTTTGGTCCTCTCTATCTTCCTTTTTCGACGAGCCACAGTGTCGGGCATTCCCTGCGACGAAAGTAAGCACCTTCGCACCTATATATCGCACGGTGCCGACGAATGCAAACGAGAACGAGTAGCAAGGGGGTCCCGTGCGCGCGAGCGAAAATTTCATGGCCTAACTCTCGAGTCCCACCTTTCCGCCTCTTCATGTGGCCCCGAGCAGTACACTTTTAATCTAAAAGCCGATCTCGCCCACGTAGATTTATTGGCAGGACCCCCTCCCCCGGCGAAGCCGTATTCGAATGCGTAGAATTTAACATTTGTTACGTCGTTTCACGGAAAATAGAACATTTTTTAATTGAAAGAAAATCCAAAAATATGACAAAAAATGTTAGATTAATCGATGTATATAATCGCTTCTTAAGGAAAAGATTTGTATAGTTAAAGAAATTTTTATGACGATCATCCTATTATTAGCGACAAGACATGTTAAATACGGACGTTTTAGATGCATAATTAATGAATATATGAATCTACAAATGTATTTTAAAAAATAGGTGATAACATTTTAAATAATTGTGTACATCATGTGTGTACTTTCTTCTTCAAAATGAAATTTATATAGATATTGGTTCGTTTAATTCAATGCAGGAATATTATTTTTGTGCTTCGATTTATTGTTTGACAAACATGGAATAAAGACTCGTGCATTTATTAAAAAACGATATTAACAAAATGAAAAAATAGAAAATAAAAAAAGCTTCACGAAACAAAGCGACATGATATAATACCTAATTCCTGTAATAGGATAAGAACGTTCATAATTAACGTAAGCAGATTCAAACGTCTATAAAGTTTCTCGATTGTGTCGCCGGTATGAATACACAAGTAGACTTCATCAGACCGATGACGGATATGAAAAACGATTCGCGATCTCGCGGAGAGGCACGTATGAATTATCGCGGGCTCACTAATGCCATCAGATAGCTGTCATGAAAGCGGAGAAATTACACAGGAAGAGAGGCTAAGACTGGTGAGCGTATTAATCGTGCATTTTAGTGGATAATTAATTCAACTTCAAAGAGCCACGAGTTAATTATATGTAAATAAAGATCGCTGGCGTAGATAGGCAAATCATCAATCTTGCGAGAAGCGGTCGGCGTACTGCTATGTTCGCCGGCAAACACAGTGAATTATAGAAAACGGTAAATTGGATAATGGTACGTTTATTACCGAGATAGTGCATTGCACATCGATGCCCACGCGCGAGCTCGTGGCATGTATCGCACAATTTTGCTGCGACGGTCAGCGATCGAGCGCGCCGCTAACGATGATTGGTACGGAGTTAATTATCGTGTCCTCTATGTTATCTCCCTTTGACAGTCTCCTCGTACAAATTACTCAAAGATTACGCACCGAAGTTTACTTTATAATAGTGCATATTAATCACAACTACGAAGCTGTCGTAATCTACGTAATACCACGGCGATAGCCAGGACGCAGTAATTAGTGAGTCTCACGGTACACTAGTGCGCTAACGTTTTCATTAAAGCATCGAGCGAGGTTTATGACATTTCACTTAACCTGCGACATCTCATGCCGCTTGATTACATTTCGTGATTATACGATTCGCGTTATGCGATCCGTTGTCGCAACTTCTTTTTGACGCCTCGCAAATAATATGCCAATAAAATCTATTATCCATCTGTTCTTCATCGATGAACTCTCTGAACCGGCGCGGTGCAATAAATTGAAGTGAAACAAATATACATTTATGTTCAGTTCAGAGAGTTCATCGATAAAGAACAGACGATATGTTCGTGGCTCAGCGGGAAGAAATAAAACCGACGTAGTTAACCGTAAAACCGACACAAATTAAAATACCCATGCATTCCGGTATCCGCTGCTTAGCGACAAATTTATCATGATGTAAAGGTCGCAGACTTTTGCATAACGCATAGTGCATAAGAGAATCAACAAATTAGAATTCTTCCTTTCCTTCCATTTCACGGAAAAGAGGAACTTTGATTGGCTGATTCTCTTATGCACTATGCGTTATGCAAAAGTCTATGCTGCGGCCTTAAATATTCATTCTTACACAAAACGAATATCATTTAATTATATGAAATAGTACTTAATAGTAAAATAAGATGGTGTGTGTTTATTAATTTCTGATATGAATTACAAAGGCACCAGAATTAAAAATCTACTTTTTAAATTCTTTATATATATATATATATATAAAGTAACGAGAAGAAGCTCAGAAAAAACACTTTTATTCTTATCCAAGAGCTGTTAAGAAACCTTCTTTCACTGTCGTGTCTAAATTTTTCTCGAAGACCTTTCTTTAGCAGCAAGCTTGACTATTTATGCCTCGCTGTTTCCAACGGTATTTCAGCGTAATTAAGATTACAACCTAAAACGATTATATGAAGACGGTCGAAATCATTCCGGCGAGACTTCCTTATCTGTGGCACTTACCAAACTATGCCGAACATAGTCGCTTTATCTGGACGACACGAAATGTGGCGCGGTACCGGAAACATCCGCGTTCCACCTGCCGATGGCATCGCGCTCGTTTAGGAATGCTTGTAAAGACGCGATCGATCGTCAGAAGCGGTCGTTATTTATCGTTCTTTTTGTGAGAACAACTCGCGTTGTTTCACGTGGGAGTGCGGTTAGGGAGTGAGAACGCGAAAGAAGATGTTAACAGCCGTCACGTATCTCTATACTAAACGTCGTAGAAATACCACATCCGTGGCGATCGTCGTGAGTCAGGAGATTCAACGAACCCGGTGGCAACCCGCAGAGACCAACTTTTCCCACCCCGATTGCGGCGAAAGCTGTCGACCTCCTGCGCGGTGTGGCTGTTCTTCACAGAATTTTATACGAACCACCCAGAAGTATGGATGTCGAAATCTCGTACATCCCCTTGGCTGCTTATCTGAGATAATTAAGCTCTTATATTCCAATTTTACTCAAACTGTATTTGGAGAACGCTGCTATAATTTCTTTTTGCGTATATCATTAAGCTATCTTATTAATGTGAAAGGCTTATGAATTTTTATGTAACATTTTACAGACATTATAAATAAAAAAGGGTACACCTTTTTTATATAATGTGAAGGATTTTATTAATTTTATTTCAATGTACTAATTTTACGTTAAGTGTAGCGTCATTATTATAATAATTTTCGATTTCCGTGAAAAAAAATATATAAGAAAATGTAAAAATAAATTGATCGAATAGTCATAAAAAAAGTTGTACCCTTTTTTTATATAACATTTCAATTTTTTAAATAAAATCTTCAACCTTCTATTAAATACACGCGTTCATAATAGTAACTCTACAGACAAAAAGTTCTTCGGACGACACTTACGACTCGGACTATTACATGACGTTAAGAAATAGAGTCATCAAATTACGACTCATCGGTTATACCCCGGAGTGACCGATTGTAACGTCAAGTTCCGTAAACGCGACAATGGCGCCTTTGTTTTCCTCCTGGACCTCTTCTCGTACATTATTAACGATAACGCGCATGCCTCTTGAGAAGGTTTTTAAAGACATACTCCGGCTTCGTGAAGAAGTGCTCTTCTCTCTTTCTTGTTCTCCGCGCCTTTCTATTTCGCTTCTTTTTGGCCCAACGTGCGCAGAACAACCTATCCACTCGATTCTATTCTTACACTTTTACCCGACGTAGGTACGAACCTGACGTTGACGTGTACCAAGTACCTTCGAGCGGGTTTCTCGAGTTCAGGGTTGATGTAGTGTATGAGCGAACGATTCCGTTAACTAAGCTCCGTTTGTATAAGCATAGAGTATTTCTCACGAACAGCCACTGGGAATAACCGACTGATTCTTCAAGGGAAATTTTTTGTTTATTAATGCATGCGAACGCCATTAATATGCCAAAAGTTTCACTCGCGAAATTAGACATTACATGACACGTTATGAAAAGCTATCAATTGCATAATTATACTTTCACATATTAATAGGTATACTGTGTACCTGTGTACATCAATATTGAATAAATATTGAATTATTCTGTTGCGTTTTCAATACATTATTAGCATCTTCAGATTTTTACAATAATATATACACTTCTTTGTGCACTTATATTTATATTAATTATACTTCTATTATTTAAATCTCATACAATAACATTTTTAAATAATTAAGGATTGTTATCAAAATGCAAAATGCATTTAATGTTTCTAAAAAAACATGGCAGATACTTGACATGTCCAAAATTAATGAAATTATTTGTGATGTTTCTGATTGAGAATTTTTTAATAAATCATTCTAAATATTGTAAACGGGGAATTTACATATGTTTAAATTTTAATAGAATAACAAAATATATTTGGTACTTGTAAAAATGAAGATGCTTATCTCTTTATTGAGAGAATTTTATTGAGATATCTTATGTAATCATGCAATCATCAGCGGTACTTCTGCTATTGCGATTATTATCGTTGTTTCTGATATTATATAATCATCGTGACTATTGTTAGTGTACGGATTGCATCGTGCAGCACATTGATACCGTTTTACGCCTCCGGGGAAGCGCTCGGTTCTTCCATTGCGGCGACTTCGGAAAGCTGCCAATCAAGGCGCGATCGCGCTGCTCTTCTCGAAGGGCAGATTTCAGATCTGAGATCAACCGACGCAATCTGAATGCGGCGTTCAATAACCCCGCGGCTAAATGCGACGCGTTCACTAAGTACGAAGGACAATGTCCAGCCGGCGAGATTGTTCAGATAAATGCATCATTACTGAGCTTTGCAAAGCCTAGTACAGTTGAATCTCTTCCGCGTATCTATCCATCTATCTATCTATTTATTTGTATCATTTCTTTTTCTCTTCTCAAGCGTGTTACAAGTAACAGACAATCTTTTATCTCAACAAACGTAGATAGAGTTTTGTGTATGTACGTGTGGAGCATATAATATTTACGACTTAAATATTAAAGATTTTTTCTATCTAATTAAATTAAATGGCATTTACTTTGCTGCCATAAAAATTATTTTTAACTATAGTAAAAAAAATTTCTAATAAGATTAGTATTTAAAATAAAAGTCTAAACTTTAAATTTATGAAAAACTTGTTATTTTTTATAATATTTTCTGAAAATTAGATTGTTTATTTACTAATGACGCGAATTTACTTATCTTGAAATTAAATAAAAAATATAAATTCAAACACCAAATTGTTAAGAAAAGTGCACAGCACAATGATTCAAATGATGAGCGAACACTACGATGAATCAGTTCGGCGAGTTCGACCGTTAAATAAGAACGATTTATTCTGCACAGCTCGATGACGAGGATGAACTTAAGAACTCTCGCTCCGTAAAGTGTTGATAATTGATATTTGATCGCGTGCCAGGCCGGCAATTAAATGCTTTCAGGAAGCTGTTGCGGCGGCCGCGCGTCCTTTTTATCGTGCACGTCAAGCGAGAGAGAGAGGATCCGAGATGAAGCGCGCGTATACACGTGAAAAGACAACCGACTCTCTGACTGTCAGTTCGTCTGTCTCGCCGGCCACACCTTTGCGGACAGCGGACGAAGAAAGAGAAAAAGAGAGAACGAGAGAGAGAGAGAGAGAGAGAGAGAGAGAAACGAATGTGGAGGAGTATCTCGGCTGGTGAACCTAGAGATGGGATGACGGATAACTCCGTTCAGTCGATCGTTCACCTGGTGATGGATCTGTTCTCGATTATTCTTTATTCCCGGCATTTCCTCCGCACCCGTACTCTCCCTCATCACCAGAGTGCTGACTCGGGGCACGTTATGTACACCTTACACACATTTTCAATCATGATCTACCATTCGAACTTGTATGGCTTTATCGATTGTAAGTTGTAGATAACGAAAGGCTGAGCGGTGTAAAAAAAAAACTTGATAATACAAATTCTATCGAATTTTATCGTGTCATATTCGACCAGATAATGACGACGTAATAACAGTATTTTTGTTCTTTCTTTTTCTTACTTTTTCTTTTTCTCTTTTTTTTCGTCAACCCAGTAGATATCGATCACAGATTAGAATGATATAACGCACTGCTATCAAGACAGCTCATATTTCGCACATGGTCGGACCATATCGGATGAATAATTCAGCAGTCTCTTAATTCGAAATGTCATCATACGACCGTGATGCGCGAATCTTCTTGACCGTACGGTGCAAATCTGAACAGAATTTTTGTGACATCCGACATGCTTCGTTGGCACATTTCATATGCACATCCAACCGAATGTCGATTAGTTAGCACGACGTAAAACACAAGAAATCATGACCTTTTCTCGCGAGGTCATTTTTCTTTTTACCACGGATTAATTCGTTACTGCGGTTAATTGAATTAATAAAAATGTTCGAGCAACATAAGTCACGCATTTCGAAAACGCGATCGATACAACGAAATGATTTACATGCCATTATCGAGACCCGGCACACCGCGTATCTTTTATATTATACGAAAGTTCGAAAGTTGATGAACGATTAACGGTGAAAGTCTTACGGCGTGAATTACGATGTGTCCGAAAGACGCACCTAACACGCAGGGCGTTTACAAAGCTATAATCGATTTTTCGTCATCACTGTGGGAGGTTACGACCTGTGGTGATGATAAAGCTACTGAACGGTACAGCTTTAGAATGATAAATAGAAAGAAGCAGAAGATTATTGTGTAAGATAGACTGTACAAGCCATACGATTATAAAAAAGGTTGTAATGAAATATTGATAATAAATTACTTGGCAGTTCCAATATTATTGTATTAGAATAAAGAAAATAGAGATTATATTTTTATGACTAATTAAACTGCATATTGATTTTATATTTTTATATCAATATCGAAGTATTTCAGTATTTTCGGTTATTAGTTTTATAATTCCTTCATATTTTAATTTTGTTTATAGAAAACATGAATATAGTATAAATCATATTATATATTAGAGATAACAATAAACAATTAATAATATTTACAGTAATTTATAGTAATTATTTTTTTATTGCAATTGAATGCGGAAAATGAAAGAAGTTTGTTGATGATGAAGGACAAGTATCGACGAAATTTGTTAGTTTGGAATAAGATTTGTTTACAGAAGTGCTTCAGAATTAAACACTGGGATTAAATATCTCCTGACATACGAACAGCCGATTAGTCTACAAAGGAAACGTGCCTCGAATCTCTTAAATCTTCCAATTCTTCAACCTCTATAAGAAAATCGTAAAGATCAAATAAAAATGATTTGCGGTTGGATTAAATTCATTGCGTCTGAAACCTCAACCATTACTGGTTTTTTACTTATGTAGTTACTGTATTGGATTTCAACAGCACGGCGTCGTCTGATAAAACGAAATTGAAAAATTTAGTATATCACGTTTATCTTATACAGATTATTTATACTTTGTTTATTATTGTCCATATAACGCACGCGAATTACTGGTGGAGTATCAATGAAAATAATGACGCCTGTTAAATGGTCGATATAATGACTAAAAGCCCGCTGTATTTACGCGCATTTATGGAGAGGCATCTTATCAGGCTTGCTTTATACGTCTGTTTTAGTCGGTAGCGGGCGAATGTGAAAGAGACGTGAATATGTAATGATCAGTCTTACGAAGCCGCAGGTATATTGAGCCATCAGGTAGACGAGACAACCTTCCACAAACGATGCTTTTAAAATCTTTAGTCACCTGGGTTTTATTTATTAGCGACCGACTAATTTCTCGAATAATCATGCGAAATTTATTGTCACTGTGTGAGTTTTCTCGCTCGCATATCGAAATGTTGTATAACGATGAATAAAATACAGATATTATTGTTGGCCAAACTTTGCCTCTATCTACTTAAGCATTGTCTATTATTTTAAATTTATTAAAATCTTTTGAGCAATTAATAATGTCCAGTGTCATTAATTTTTTATCTTGAATCGATACTAATATACAGATTTTAAATCAATGCAACTTGAGAATATAGAAAATAACTGTAATTTAATTCATTTAACTAGCTACAATATAATTACATCAAAGCAATAAAACTGCATTTTTATTTCTTTATCTGTTCATTAATTTTAAATATCTACATGTTTTGTGTTTATTCTTATTAAAATTCCAATTAATTATAAAAAGACTAGAATTTATTTTCTCAGCAGCTTTATTCTCATCTTATTATTCCATCTTGTAATCGCACGCATTAAATTTGCACAAATCTTAGTTTTGTCAAATTTGGAATAAATCCTTTTCAACAAAGATAAGTAGTATTATTTCCTCACTAACATAAATTTTATGGATACTAACTCGTGCGTATTTTTTCCTAAAGCCGTTTTATAGCGGTCAAGTCAGGCAGATACAAAGAGCGCAATTAAGAGTAAAAACGTGAGCGCAGCTCAATAAAAAACGAAGAAATAATAAATAATGCAATTACTACAGAAATGACTACAGAACTCACCGACAAAAAGTATTGCGAAGTAACAGAGTCGACAGATAAGGCCCGCATAAATGAACTTAGGCCTCATCAAGCCTTTCGCTCACAAAGTTCAAAGCGTGAACGATTAAAGTTGCAATGGCGACAATGACAGAGGACAACTCAATTATCATGGCATATACGGTTTCGCAAGTTTTAAGCAATTCTTTCTATTTGCTGACTCAATGATTAATTTAGAGAGACTTGTTCTCTTCTTGTCAAAAACATAAATAAATTTTTAACATAAATAAGAGAAGACTAATATTTTCGGTCAAAGCGAATCTTGATGCTTAATAATATTCTCATTGATAATTATATTTATATATTCACATATGAATATTACTAAGTACCAAAATTCGCTTTCACCAAAAATGGCACTCTCCTCTTTTATTCTTGTTTCAAAAAACATTTCTCGATTTCACTAAATAAATTTTTTAAATTCTATATAATTAAAAAAGCACGATATAATTTATATAAGTTACACTCGAAATAATATATTTTCCGCTTGAATTCAAATTATCTCTACTCGAATGGAATCATAAAAAATTTAATATGAAGATATTCTCTCGAAATTAGATATCAAAGTGTTGCGGAGAAAAATTTTTATCAAATCGATTCGAATCGATCAAAAAACTTATATAGGTATGTGATGCACGGAGATGTGTGGACCGTCCTGTATATGAACAATGTTGTTCTGCAAGAAAGACGCGGTCGAAAGACCCCTGGTGTGCCCGCCGGTCCTTGGCGTGGCGGGTAAATTATTGTTCTTAATGACATATTTATCGGTGGTACACCGCGCCGTGGATACCGGGAACCGAGACATTGAGCCGCTGCTCCGTCCGTTTCGTGGTAAACCACCGGACTCGCTAATGTCTTATTCAACCCGTCCAAACCATTTCGGTTTCCATTTTCGCCTCTGCGAAAGATGACAAACACCTGATGACTATATTGCCAACTAGAATTTATTTTATTTACGTCGTATTTTGACGCGAACAAAATAACAGCTATTAGGAATTTCTTTCTCACAAATCACAAATAATTAGAAGACAGAAAAAAAATCATCAAATAATAAAAAATATCAAATTAAATAGTAGAAAAAATATCACTAAATAACAAAAGAATCATAAACATAGAAAATATAGAAAGAGCAAATATGAAAAATATATTGCATAATAAACATAATATATATTATAGTAAAATTAATTATTAGGAAAATTAATTTAAATATTATTGGCATTATTATTTAAGTAAATATTTCAGTCCATTAAAAAATTTATCTAATGAAATCCTGAATAAAGAAATCGCGATTTTGCAATCATGATATCTTTCTATATTAAAATATATGACTCATCTTCTTTAAGTCAACCTCATTAATAAAATAAAAAATATCGAAATTCGTCAAATATACACCTTTATCTGTACATCGTTCATTTCATTTATCGGATTTCTTATATAACGAGAAAAATTAATTCAAATCTCTTCAGTCTCATTAATGGAGAAGATAAGGTTTAATTATAGCCATTAACAGTTTAACATTCGATGCATTCTCGAATTAGTGATGGCTAATGGAGATTAATATGCCATAATGAATGATAACTGTTTTCAAACATAAACCTGAAAGAAAGTTCAATGAATCGCAGATATAAGAAGCCACAGGCAGCTTTGGCAAACTTCTTCTGTGTAAAAAAGACAAGAGAGAAGAGGAGGCGCAATACACAACTCGACGTCGCTTTCGCACATGTATTCGTCTTTCGAGACGAGAAATCTCGCGCGAGCCTTTTTGCGGAGCCGAATCATTCTTTAATGATGATTAATGAACGACTCGTATTTCTTTCTACGCGCGCGTTTACATAAAGTCCACCTTCGGTAATTAGCTAAACCGGCCGAAATCCGACGGATCGTGGATGCGAAACGTTTGTCGCAACGTCTGACTAGTCATGCAGTCATATATTAAATGACCGCTTAATTAGTTCGCCAATTCCGCAATGACAATCACTGAACCTGTTCTTGTGACGCAAAAAATATATGTGACTTCTAACAATGTGTGCGTCATGAACAGTGCATGTATGCGTTAAAGGATGTTAATAATGGGATTTTTGCACGACGACCTCAACCGCGGCATATCAGGAAAATTATTCAATAAATCAGTAATTCCCTCTAAAAGAAACGATAAGTTGAAAAAAAGTAATTAATGTATATCGTACTTCGATTAACAAAAACTAATATCAGCAGAAATTGCATTTTATCTCTGATGATACGGTCCCTCCCTAATTCATTCGGATAATAACATACTGTTTGAAAATATTAACCAAGCAGTCGAATCTGATTTATTCAGATAATGCTTTCGCTGTTACTCCAATAATTGGGTAGTCAGTTTCTTAATTATTCTCTTTCTACGCTGAGAAAAAGAGTCAATATTGCAAATAAATTTCATGTATGACGTTTTTTTAAATACTATTGGTTATAAAAAATTTGACTGCGATGACGAAATATACATTGTTATAAAATACATCTCATTAATTGTAAAAAATAAATGGTTTATTTGCGACGAATAAAATTTTATTTCACGTATTTAAATAAGGATTTATTTCAATGAAATAAACATTATGTTTTATAAATAAATTTTTAAGTATCTTTTTCTCAGTGTATCTGAATATTATCAAGCTCGTGAATTGACAATGTAATTTCGGCTCATGTTCATAGAATCTTATATATATTTGTTTATTAGCGATTTATAAAATAAATCGAAAACAATATACACAACGCAAAGTGACGGGACATCGCCGGAAGAACAGTAATAGCATTCGAAACAAATATTGGCGCATTGTACGCCGGCGCAATTTTTCAAGGCGGCCGAGAAGCACGCATTTATCGCGGAAAGAGGATAATTAAGGTAAATCTCTAATTACCTTTACGCGGTTGAAGGGCGTTAAGGCCGCAAGGCGCGTAAAGGGAGAGGAAGTCCTGGGGCAAAGATAATGACAACTCGCTATAATTACGCATATTGAGCCGCGGCATAATTTCACAACGACGGGGGAGCGAAAGGGCACTCTCGCTTAGCATTCAAATTGGCCGTGTCAAATATTCGTTGTCTGTCCACCGGCTTTTATTCCGAGTTCGCACGCCTGTACGCCGTAAATAATGCAGATTGCGGCGGTGCCGTTTCAAAAACAGAATTCGTGACAGAGAAACCGTCGACAGAAACCATCACTTATCTTCCGAATAAGAATGATGAGCAAAATGAATTACATCTTGAATTATGCATACATTCGATAAGTAAGAACCTTGAATTCTGTTCTCATCACGTATATGCACATTTAATATTAAATGTATTAATAAATAGCGCAATATAAGCTCAAGCTTCATATAAATATTATACTTTCTATATTTTCTATAGTTTTATTAAACAAATATGCAATAATTTGCATGATGAACACGTAGACGACCATTTGTGGTTTATAATGAATAATCAAGAAAAATATTAAAATATAGTTTGATTAAATATTAAAGTACAGCTTGATAAATTTTATATAATGACACAATTATGTGTTCATTGATTGCAACTCTTACAAAGTGTAACAACTTAAGAACATCAACAAAAGTAATTAGAATAAAATATTTTATACTCGTGTGTTGCATGTCATTGAATCGCACCCGATTTGATCAAGAGCTTCTTAAACGAGACACGCCACCAGTAATTTTCATGCATACACCTATGAGCGAGTAATTGCTAATTTGAATAATGACTGCATAAAATGCTATTTTACTTGATGGAACATACGTCCTTTACCAAAGTCCAAACTCTGGAAATTGTTCTGGATTATATTTTCTAAGTTATTCGCATGTCTTCTCTCAGACAAAAATTTCACGGAATGCTGATAATAGCATGCGCAAAAACAGGCCAGTATGAGCCAGAATGTCCGTAGGATAATCAGAATAAATCACGCTTAATAAGTGGCGATTAAACGACACGAATATTCATATAAATAACTAACAATAAGTAATTGGCTTCTAATGTAAATTGTAAACCTTACGTTATTTCATTGAACCAATATATCCCGTGTAAAACAAAATCGAGTCAACTTAACATGGTTAATGTTCATAGCGTGATCGTTGCCGGTGGTAGCGAACACGTGTAAAAACGGTGAACACATGCTAACGTGCTGCGATTCGGTGTTTCACATATCGACCCCCCATGAATCCGTACAAATCGAAAATTAGATCCAGACTGGGTCGCGAAAGCTTCTCGAGAGAAAAAAGAAAGGGAGAGAGAGGGTGCTTGGTTATTCGCGGGGCTCGTAATTGGAGTCTGGAATCCTGAAATACGAGGCGGACTCTGGGCCACCTGTCGAAATGGATCGCAGAACGATCTCGATGGAACGAGGCGGTTGCGAAACCAGTAAAAAGAGAATTCGCGCGAGATATATGCGATATATATATAACGTGAACACTAGGATCAATAAAGAATGTAGGCGTACGACTATCGAAATCTAGAAAAATATTGAGTGTGCTACGAGGAGGCGGTTATCGACGAAATCTCGATGAGAAACTTTAACGGTATGCGAAGACCGGTTGAGGGACCCGTAATGGCAGAACAGCGTTGAATTTACCGATCGAAGTTACCGGTGAAGTTTGTCGCTTCCATGCATAAACCGTTGGCGTATATTGTTATCCAAAAAGTATTGTGACATGAATCCATTTCACCGTTTTTGTTATTAACTCATTTGAATAAATATATGTATTTCCACAGCAGCGAAACACGGCCTCACGTGAAGAGACGCTTGCATTGTTGCAGATATTGTGTCATTTTTATGCAAAGCTAGTCGAACTACATATACAGTAACTTTCTCAAAAAATACAGTTTGCTACGAAGCGTTGGCGTAAAATTACAAACCTCTCTATTTGCGTCACTAGTGTAATAACATAAATTTACTAACATTTCAGTTTCTTTAATAATATACTTTCTTATCCGAAAATATAATGCTCCAAATAATTATTACTTGTCAATGAAATGATAAAAAAGAATAAGATCAATATATTCATTTCCGCTTTGATATCACTATTCATTATTCAATACGAAATTCTTAAAGTTGATCAAAATAAAATATATGCTTCAATTATCACATAAATCACATAAAATTTCAATATTTAAAGAAAAAAGGAAAAATATCCAGAGTGAAGACTAATATATCGATTTCCCATTTAATATGATCGATCGAGTGATATTCGCATATTGTAAATTGACAAAAGTTTCTTCAGAATTAACAGAATTATAAATACGTATTCAATAATCCTAATCTTATTATTAATATATCTGTTACATATATTATTCTGCTTTTTAAATCTCACGTACGTGACTAAAATTGCACAAGGAATACGACTATCCTTTAACCGCGCATTCCAAACGGATCGCAATAGAATCTAACGAGATTAAATGATCGTATAGTATCATCTATGAGAGAAGTTATGACTCCAAGCGAAAAGCTTATCGTTTTGTTCTTATTTTCGTTTATGTCTAACAGTCGATCGCTTTTGAAACGGTAAAGCGATGAAGCGAGCATACACTAAGCCGCCGTCGTATATTAAACCGCGATCGTGGATAATATGTGAGAGGTGAAGCAGATGTTGCGGTCGGCCCGATCGCGAAAACAGTGGCGGATGATCGCGGTTTCTTACAAGGGAGAGGAGATAAATTGTGTTTTATATGATCATGATACTGAAAAAAAAGTGTGTGTTACATCAATACAGTCATTTGATCAACCGAAATCACTGGCAGATCTTAATAAATATAACTGTTTATATATAAGTAAATATAATAAAAAATGAAATAATTCCTACCGGGGATTCCATTTCGAATAATTTTATAATATATGCTCAGAATACAACAAAACGAACAAAAAATTAACTGTGCCTTTAAAGTTCAACATTGCCGGCGCAGAGGATTAAGATAAAATCTAATACATTACGGAAGATATCTTGCCAAACGTTTGCACTTGATCAACCAAAATAAAAACCAAAGGAACCAAAGGAAAAATGCGATATACAGTTAAACATAATTTCTACATCATTAAAATTTCAGTTGCTAATGAGAGAGAGAAGATTCACAAAAGATATTAACTCTGACATACAGGTTGAAGAGACTACCTAACTAGCTCGGTCTGTTCATAGATCAAAACAATTTACTGAGATAACTGTAACAGGGAACTCGCGCATGCTGGCCGACATTAACACGCAGTGGTCAATCTCGGCGTGGGATGATTGATAACTCTCTTGTAAGCGTTATCAGCCGCAGCGTGCACGCTGTTATGTTCACATCAGAAACGTGACACTGATAGACGGGCTTTACCATTTCTCCTCTCTTTCGCTCCTTCCTTTTGACTTTCTAGTCGCAATGTAACTTGTTGCCTTTAATTCGAAGATACATGTCGACGTGTTAAACGCGCCCCACTCTATGTTCTAAGCCCAACCAATTTTCGATTCTTATTCGTCTATTACAAGGACAAATTAATTTTGTTCAGAAATATCTATTAGTTTTATGAATTTTTATTTAAATATTAGAATCCTAGATATTAACAAAATTTTGCATTAAAATAATTTAACCGAGAATATTAATGATAATTTAAAAACTAAGACAATTTAATCAACAGAATATTTATTCGTACTTTAAAATTAGATGTAGAAAGACAGCCTTAATTTTTTAAATTATTCATATAAATTGATAAAATAACTTTCGTATTAAGAAATGTTTAACTTTTTTTCTGAATTATAAATTCTGCGCAAAAAATCTCTTCCCTAAAAATACTTTCTTGTTTAATCATGCTTAATTACGGACGTTGTCCAAAAATTATTAGCTTCCAAAAGTTTGCCGACCTGTCCAATATCCCCCTATCGCTACCTGAGCTACCTTACAATCGTGAAGAAGCAGCATTAACGGCGCATTCGTATGCAGAGTCGAGTACCAGCTCTCGATCACGGGCGGCTCCTTCTCCCTTGAACGACTTCCTCTCCCTTGGAAGCCCCTTTTCCAAGCTCGCCGGGCCCTGAGCGATTGCAGTGTCGACAACTTGAAGTACATATAAACTCATGTATGCGTAGGTAGACCGACGGCACGAAAAGCCGCGTGACAAGAGCGTAATGAATCTACCTCTCCGAACGAGCATACTTAGGATGGTCTTAAGATAGAAGCACTGCTCGGCGGAATTCGAAAACTGCACGCGATTAATGTCGCTGCAACGAGCGAAAATGTAAACGAAGTCGTTGCGTTGGTTCGAGTGATGCGAAGCGCGCATTACGACGTCCCTTTCGCGGATAATCCTGCGATCAGCGGGACCTAATTATCCCGTTCTCTCGTTTGTAATTCCGCGGGCGTTCGTCGCTAATCTCCATTTCAATGTTTAAAATCGCGTCGGCCGGAGGGAATCGTCGCTATTAAGACCTTGAGTAAAGACCGATCAGAAACATTCTGTGCGGGTTTAAGATATTTCACGATAACACGACGAACCATAAGACCCGACTAATGAGCGTGGAGTGAGGAAAGGAAACCGCTCGGTGGCGCGCAGTTATCTCACTCGAAGCTCGCGTTTCAGCAAGAAACGGCTATGCAAACAACCGAGAACTGGTCGAGAATCGTTCGGCAAGTGTGTAAGTATACTCTTCAGACGGAGGCTGCGAGAAATCATCGGCGACCGACCGCGAATCGTTCAATCGCCGCCGGTCGCGCCCGAAGAACGATTCTCCGACTAATCGGCTGATCCGTACCGAGAAGAATCTACCTCCGTCGTCTCCATCATGTGCTCGCTCGCGGCCGCCGTTTCTTCGTAATAAACTTGCGGTGCGATTCTCTTAATTATGTTCGCACGGACGATAATCTCAGGCCTCGTTAAGTGCGCGAGATCGCTGCTGGTGCACGTCTGAGATGAAACGATTTCAGCGGGGATAAGTGGGATAGGTAAGGGACGCAGAATGCTTTCGGTAGGTGTGCGGCAGGAATAATAGCGAAGGACGCCTAATAAACCTGCGAGTGTCCCGCTGCGCGGAAACGGGACGCGCCGGATGAGACTGTGAGCCAATTATGGGGCGCCCGCACGTACCGCGCGAAGATCTCGAGAGTCGATTTATATGATGCTCGTGTTGCTCATATATATATATATGTATATATATATATGCTTGGCAAAGGCCCAGGCTTGCCTGAAGAAATTACGACAATGCGGCAGGACTAAAACCGAAAACAGCGACAAGTCGACGCATTCTTTAAGTGTCAGATTTTTTAGCGACAACAGATTTATACACTTATACTTCACATCTATTACCGTTGAAATATAGAAATCTACAAGTTCTGACTAGCCTTCGCTCTTAATATTTTCTGATATTTCTTGTTATGAGATCGTATATTTTAAGCTACTAAATTTTAAAGGAACTTTGCGTTCTTTTATGATAAATGTGAATTTGTAAGATAAAAATAAAATCATAATTTATTATATTACTGTTTCAATACAGTTGTAATAAAAAAATTTCAACTATATATTATATATTAAATCTATAACTTTTGATTTTTTTTTACAGAAGCTCCTGGAGAACTTGGATGGGTGCTGACTCTTGTGATAGTGTCTTTAGTATCAGCCGGTATCGGCGCAGTAGTGATGATGACTCTGCTCCATTGTCGAAGGTTAGTATAATTTTTTTCAAAAAGCATATATTTTTCATTAACATATAAGTGAGAAAAGAGAAATGATCGAAAATTGCCTTCATACGGAATTAATTATCTCTTTCTTGTTAAATTTACTTATTGCTGAATAAAATCAATCAGAGTTAATGGCCGTTTAAATTGAAATTCTATTGCAAGCTACCCAGTGCAATTTTTACGGAGACGCTGCTGCTTCTCTCGAAGGCTTTGCGAAGAACGATCAAGCATTACGATACGGATCATCGCGCCGACAGATTCGCGAAACGATCGCGGTTTCATCTTACAGCTGCACGCGGTTGATTCTCTTAAATTACCACCTACCAGCGATACGTAATCGAACGAGTCGATCGACACTAACTGTAAGAACGAGGATGAAGCGATCGCTAACTAGATTGATTCGGTGCGAATCCGGCAAGTGACAGACTAACGTCAAAAGAGCGAGAAGAGAGGAAGGAAATAGTACACGAGCACCATTACGAAAGAATCATGACTGTCTGTGGTCAGATCTCGATTAGAATTCCTGGGTAGCCAGGAAACGAGAATTTTCGTGATCGCAATCTCATCCTCCTCTACGTTCTTCTCATAGTAGATGATTTATTAAACTTGATTGCTAACTTACATGTTTCTTCACTTATAATTTTTACTAAAAATGATCATATGGAATAATTTAGAGCATTCATTTTTAATATATTGATTATCTTATTATATATATATATATATGAATAATCATTGATGACTTATGTTCAATAAAATTTTTGTTGTTATTTTAAAGTAATTAATTTCTCAAAAAAATCAAGTATATTATTATCATATTTATCTTTATAAAATAATTGCTAACAAATATTTCTCATATTCATCAAAATTTCTATTTAATCTGTTACAGGATAAAAAGTGCTGGTGGCAGAGGTAAGCATAGTTTCATCAAAATATACATGCTCCTTGTAAAACTTCAAAATATTACTTCGAAATGTTACGATCGGTTACCTTTCGCTCATAAGTTGATATTCATAGTCATTCTTATTTCAAGATTATAATGATTTAAATGGTCTCTTAAGAAATTAATATGGTTCTTGACTCATTTATGATCATACAATCATATGATTACATCTTAAAATTATACTTAAGAAAAGTATATATAAGGTCTCAAAGATAAGAATGGACTATGAATACCGGCCAGACGATTTTAACGTACATAATGTAACGTAGATTTGTACGAAATGAGTCTTGTCATACAAATGTGAATCAGTCTATAAAAATAATTTATAAAGAAACTTGATACATAGGGTTACGATTAGGGAATAAAGGGAAGTCTGGGATTTACTGTCGAGAGGCAGGCTAGCTTCCCAATTATGTCGAATTAACATACCATGTTCGGCGCGATGGGTTCACGCTGACAGGTCAGGTTCGAAATGATTCCCAATTATCCGAGTTCCCCTACTGAGTTACCTGCTCGCGGATCCCTTTTATTCGTTGGTTTCTTCATCACTCATTAATATACGACATACACATTCACAATAATACTATCTTGAATATGCTTTATAAGAGACCCCACAAAAGGTACCTTCAAGAACACTTTGTCATGTCATAAACTTCAAGTAGAAAAAAAAACCGCAAGATAGACGGAAAAAACATTCCTAAGAAAATGATATCAAAGTGATACGAATCGAAGAGATATGTGATATTGAAAATTACATCGCGTTGCGATGTGACGTATTATTTACCATATTAATTAATTTTAACTTTACATTTTCATTACGGTGTTAAATATACAGATGTGCTTAATGACATAATAGACTGCGAGTCAATAATGCTATTTCCTTTAAAATTAGCTTAGTTTCAAGCAGACACATCGCATGTAGGAGTTTGTGCGTATTTGTGACTGTTAAATTCAATTACATTGCTCGAACTTAGCAGTCATAATATTGTGTATACACTACACCTATGGCTACGTTTACACCGTGCGCTTAGTCCGCTACCTATATAATAGGTGTCTTTGTTTAACCTACAGGATAAACAAAGATATCTATGCCCGTATTCATAGTCAAATCTTATACTTAAGGCTTCCTTAAATTTATCTTTAGATGCTCAGTAGTCAATGAAATAATTCGTAGAGCATCTGAAGATAAATTTAAGGAAGCCTTAAATGTAAGGCTGACTATGAATACGGGCCCTATTGTATAGGCCATGGCCTAAATGCACGGTGTAAACGTAGCCTATATGCGTCGGAAATACAACTAACTTCAAGCGGAAAGACATTATTGAATCCCAGTAACGTAAAATATTCAATAAACTATCTGCTCATATTAATCTTTTATTGCGTGAACTCTAAAATAGGGTGTCGTCTATAGTATGTTTATAGTACTTTGTACGATCCCGAAAAAAATAGGGCAATAATCAATCGAATCGATAAACGTGACATTTCGAAAACGTGAGACACGCTCTTAAGGTACCGTGTATCTTATCAAGAAATAAAGGGGATACCTTTCTATATATAGTTCGTGTTCACGGTGGTAGACTCACGATGTTCGTCGTCTCACGTACGACAAAGTCGTGGTTCCAGACGGTGAAAGGATTAGGACGAAAAGGGTGAACCCCGCATTGCGCGGAGACCTCATACAAACAGAGTACAAGAACATGTGCATGCACGACGGTGGGTTGACGACGTGTGACGATGGACACGTTGGCGCGAAAAGGAAAGAGAGCAATACCATCATGGCATCGAGTGCCAGCATCAATTGGAGTTTAATTAGTTCGCATAATGCAAACCGCTCACAGCGATATAAACGGTGCATTCGTGTGCTGCATGTTTTCTGTCGTGCTTAAAGGATATAACCGAGCAATACGATACGATGCGACGTAATGCGATGAGACGCGACAGACGGATGACTGCGGCTGGGCGACATTAAACACGACGAAACGCGTCTAATTAACTTTCTGATTTAAAATCAACCGCGGCACGATACGATCGACGAGCGAACGGCGGCAGACGTAAAAAGACGATGAGCGAGCGGAAAGACAGAAGGGGATACTGCCTGGGATGTAGGGGTCACCCGAATTAATTATCCGACACTCGTTTCATTGAACCTCTTGAATCACTATCGGGTTTTCGTGGCATGATTTGTGCCAACCTTAAACTAAAACCTATATGATCTAAAACTATCTTGATTACAAAGCATCACTTAAAAGTTCATTTTGTACGATTTAAATATATGGAACATATTAAAAAGATATTTTTATCAAACTTTCAAATATTTAAGAACAGAGATCAACATTTTTAAAAATTATCAATATTTTTTATTATCGCATTTTTTCGTACTATAAGAGCATTTTAAAAAACATGTAAGCGAAAAAAAACATATTTTGAAAATTTAGTTTTATAATTGATCACAATTAAATGGAAGTAGAAATTTTTGGTAATGATAGTATTATTAATTTTCATTCCCTTCGCATATAAATAATCGTCCAAGGTGGTCCGCGTGGAGCAATTTGAATTTGCAACCCGTATGAACGCGTAATTTCGTCGTTCTCGCCCCAGGGGCGAAGTCTCTAGTCCGGTTTTAGAACGGATAACTGCTAAGAGAGGCACAAACAACCAAGATACAATTACACGTTAAGACGGGGTGATTTATTGCTACCTCTTAAAACAACAGGGTCTGTTAATCGCGTAATAATATGTATATGTAGAAGAGAAAATTTCTCAACATCAAAATAAAATTCTAGTGTTGTAAAGAATAAAGAGATCTTATAGTGATTTTAATGCCCATAAACGACTTACTTTCCTATGGCAAGAGTAAGACCTTGTAAAAATATTGATTCGAATAAAATGTATGTGCGTATAGATATATTATACACACATAAATATATATTACTTTATTAAAAAAATTTTTTCAAAAGCTTGTCAAAGCTCTAACGTCATCCTCAAAATAATCAATTTGTGCACAGGATATCGTACATGACTGACTTATATATTTCAATTACGTATTCTTATAAAAATTAAATGTAATCAATTGTAATATGAAAATATCAATTAACTTCCGGGTGATAAAAATTAATATATTAAGGTACACAATATATTAAAGTTCGCGCGTTTCTGGATAAGAGTAACAAATAATATAATAAATAATAAATTATTTACCTCACAGTTGCTCCGTTCCATCCCGATGCCTCCCAGGTCTGCTCTTCCTCTCAGATTCCTTCGTTGCACACACAACACTCGCGCGAGACATGATTAATTATAATACACAATATCGCGTGACACTCCCGAGCTTAATTGTACGCGACGCGTAATTTGTGAAATATGCGAGAAAATATTATTAAACGATCGGTATATCACGGTTATTTTAATCACTCGTGTTGACACTGTTGACACTGTTGAGCAGGTTATTGCTTCATTTTATCAACCTGAAAGTAACGACCAAATCACATGTAAGTCAACAGTTAATTCTACGTGTTTTTATAAAATAATATTATCACAATAAAGAGAAAGTTTACACGAAATTGTAACTCCCATTCGTTTTTGCTTTTATTTTAATACAAATAAATCGCGTGAATGATCTGTACAGTTATAAATTAATCTAATATTGATGTATCGCATATTAATATCGTGCATTTTCAACTTGAAACGGTAGATAAATTACACTTGCATCATGTTTTGAATCTTTCACATAAGATATATCCATGAATCTAACCTTGATAGAAATTTCATACATTTTTTTAGTATAATAGTTATTGGACAATTATTTTGTATTAATTCTATCTAATAACTAAGAAGTAAAACTCCTTAGGATCCCAATCAAGATGAAACACTTTGCCTGTATATACTGAACAAAAACAGACAATAAATCGATTACACAGTATTTTAATTAATAATAATGTATATTAATACACTAGATAATAATTAGGCAGATCTCTACACAAATTGCATATATTTGTACCAGAAAAACTGCTTCAGCCATTGAATAAAACTATCAAATTCTTATCCATTTCTTACGCAATACTAAACAGTAACTGAATGGAGGTCTAGGAAAACTGCATATATTCTACTAGGGTGTAATTGAAGAAATTATCGATTATATGAACAATAAACCGATAATTTAACATTTTTCTCTGTTATCTCTATCGCTACGATTCTTATTTAAAGTGAATAAATACACGTGAGAACTGTTTAATGTCTCAGTATGCTTATAAATAATTACTCGCGGAAATTAATTATTCGCGTAGCCTTAAAATGATTCAAAGAGAATAACGTTTCAAGAAAATATACCGAAAGACCCTCTAGCTACCTGCTGGCTCAAGTGCTGTCGCGTGAATGATAATAGCTGGCTGGCTCGGTCGGCGTACGCGCTACGCAGCGATACACAAACACCAGCGGTCAAGGGCATGCGCCAATCGATGTGTGTGTGTGTGTGTGCGCGTGTTGCTCCAAAATAGTTAATTCTTCATAACATAAATTTAATTTAAAACGGTCGATCATATAATTTTATAACTCTTCAGGATGAAAGAACTTCGTTGCGCGAATATAAGCAAGCACGATAATTAATCCTTAGAATAGGCCTCTCAGGTATTGTACTATATAATTACAGGACGCTTCGTATTTGCATGTGTTTTATAATGGAAGTCAATTAATATTTAATTTATCCGAAAATATTTTATATCTACTCTAAGTTCGTATTTGTTAACGTATATAAACGTTGAAACGTATCTTATGTTTTCTTTATAAGGCTATTTGTTCATTGGAAATGTTTTAATGTTGCCAGTATCTCTTTCGAATATACATATGTGTAATTTTAGAATTATAAAACTAACATATTCACAATTTAAATCAATAATAGACCTAACTAAATGTTCAACCGGAGCTTAAGAAACGTAGCTTTATCATGCCGACAATTTATAAGATTACAGATAATTGAATATCCTGCCGGGCAAAAAATAAATTAGTGAAAGTTCGTTAATAGTACATTCTTCCATGCATAAGAATTGCTTTAAGTGCCACCGGATGAGCAGTGCGTTAATGGACGGCTGAAAGAGGTTGCTTTCGCGCAAAAAAGAACGGAGGGTCCATTCCATACACGTTAAATTGCTGTGCGATCCTCCGGATACAATGACGATCGAAGAGTCGAGTAGAAAAGGTGAATCGAATCCGTTAATCGGCTTATCGAGCGACTGGAACGATATTTTGAATCAGTCGATGTATAATACGTCAAAGAACCAAAATGCTATATGCTCAACACGTATCATTTTATTGACGCACGATCATGTTCAGAATCTTTTGTCGTATAAATCGAAATTTTATATCAAGTTCATTACAACAATTTCATTAAATTACACGACTAGATTAATAATACACGAGTCACATATGTATAATTAATTAAATGAAGAGAATAACTTAGCTATAAATATTTATACTGTGTAAAACAATACTTTTATAAGCCTTTACTCTTTTCATTGTAATTTCAAGTAGATTTAGTTTTATTAAAATTTTAAATTGATTTTATATGATTGATTTAGTATTTTAATTTTAGATTTTCAGAAATTCTTAATATTAAATAATAAAAATATGTAACAGAAAAACTTATTAAAATTTATTCCAAGCGAAGATTCGTTCCAAAATCTTTTTAAAAAATCTTAAATGTTCTAAGGAATAGTAAGTATATTATACATATTAAATATGTTTATCAAGAGAAGTAATCAAAATCATTTCTAATATATTTAATCTAAAATGGTCACTGTATTTAAACAATAGCGAAAGTATCTAAAATGATTTATATGTATATAAATTTCGAACAAAAATCTTAATAAATTATATTAAATTCTTATCGCACGATATCTTACACGTGACACAACAGCAATGGAAGGCAGGAAATGAGTTCTACGCAAGCCTTTAGCTATCTTGATCGTGATGAAAGAGCGTAACATTTGCCCCCCGTCGTCACGACATGTTTTCCAACGCCACACTTTTCATGTATCGCCCAATTAATATTCTATCTATTCTGATAATTGATATGCTGCAGGTGACGGCATGAAAGTCTCGAAGAACGAACGGATTCGATTATTTACATTCGTTTGGAAGATAAAAACCATGTCGTAATCGCGTAAGTGAGGTGAACGTTCGAAACCGCTACATTCTTTATTCTGCGCGAACACATTTTCGCTAGTTGAGCAAGACTATCCTATATTTTTTATATCCTATATTTATTATATCATTACTAATAAAGTTTAAGATGGTATAATTTTGAACATGGTACACTTCTGAACGAAATCATATTTAAATCTAATTTTCGAAGTTCACGTTTGATTTTTTCCTTTTTGATACCCTTCAGTATCCTCCATATAAAGAGAGGATTAACTTTGAAAATTGAATTTAAATTTTATTTCGTTCAAAATTGTATCATGTTTAAAGTTGTATCATCTTATCCTATATATGCTGTGACAATAATACGAATACTAATATAAAAGTATTTGAAGAGAAACAGAACAATATTTTATACATATTATATGTAATAATTCTTATTTAAAAAAAGAACGAGAAATCTAATGAAAAAAAACCAAAAATCTATTGGGATGTTGAACATTCAGAAAAATAGAACGTATCGTTGTATGTAAGAATCGAGTAAAATTAATAGAGAAGAAAAAATGATTAGAAACTTGTTTCGAGTGATAAGAAACGTGTCATAGTACAATCGAGTTGGAATTTTGTTACACTGGTTAAATCGCAACGAGAACTGGTTCGGTACCGTTGCGAAATGGGACAGGAGGATAAATTGTCGTATGCCTGATCCATTTCCGCAATAAGCAGATTAGCAGCGGAATGTTAAGTCGCAAATTGTAATCGTGTTCGAGATCAATGTACTGTTATTAAATAAATGCGATTATGCTTTTCATTTGGACAATAATCGATGACATCGGGCAAACTGGCAACATTAAACAGAATAGTCACGCGTAATTGTAAAGATATAACGGATTTTCCTCTTTATTATTACTACTCTAATCGCGTCAGATTGAGGCAGTAATAGAAGGGTACAAAATATGCTGTACCGGTTCGAGCTAATGGCTTTTTAACGAAGCTAGGCGCTACGGAAATAGAATATCTAGGATCATAAATTTTACAACGAACCGAGTAATCTGTTAGTCAATTATTTGACAAGAAAATCATAAAGTAATTCTAAATAAAATAGTAAAATTAAAACCTTTCAATTTTATGCATCAGAAACTAAATATTTTTATTTTTCAAGAATCTTAGCTTTCAGAAACTAAATATTTTTATTTTCCAAAGATCGTTAACCTTTATTCAGTCAATAAATAGGGAGATATTTAAAGATTTGATTAATCGGTGAAAACAAGCTTCAAAATATTTTATTCTTGAAAACGTTGGAAGCGAAAGTATATAATCATTTATAGAAATAATATGGCTGTAGGGCAAATAGATCGAAAGAATTACGAGCGTTAAAGTTATCAATCGTCAGAGTTTCATGAAAACGTAAGACAGCGAAAGTGCGCTCGAGTCGAGAAACCAACGATTTCTAACGCATCCATCAACCATTTCATCAAGAAGCTTGTTATTACGATCACTCTCGCGATCAGAGCAGCTTCTTCAAAGAAGCATAAAGAAAATAGTATCCTGCACACCTTTCATCATGGATTATGTTCGTTTAAAAATATATGCGAGAATAACGTCTTGCGAATCAGAGGTTCTTTATATCCCGACGAGTGACATCGATGCGCTTTTCAGAACAGGCGAGAGGTCTTCGAAGTATAATAGGAATTAGGAGAAATACGTAAGATATGAGATCATTTTCACGGTGAGAGCGACTGAGAGAAAAAGTAGAATACGGAAAAAGAACGAGATTCCTATAATCTCATTTTTTTTACCTCCGTAACACTCTTATGAGCCCACTTACCGCTGCGGCGGCACTTCTGATCCACGAATTTCGAGATCCTTTCTCGCTTCTCTTCCATTCTCCGCCTCTCGCCCACTCTTCTTTTCCTCTCCCCTATCTCGGTTCAACCACCCGCCCCACCCTTTGATATGCTACAACCCTCGGCCCGATTCTATGAAGGCCCATGACGGCACTATGACAGGCTCACAATAAGGCCATACAGAAGACAGCCGGTTTTTTTTCTCTATACGCGAGCGCATGTCATAATGCGGTGATTCGGGTTCGGTCGCCGTTCTATATATGGGGGCAGTTATTTATATTTGCGCATGGGGTGTATACATGCACGTGGGGCCGTAAACGTATCGGAATTCAGGGCCAATCTCACCTGGCACTTCACGTGCTTCGGCGCGAGAAACGCAACCCGTGGATTCAAGCGGATCTCTGTAACCGAACGAAGGGCCATGATGCTCTGAGAAACGGGAACTAGGCGAAACCCGAGCTAAGCGACTTTCGCATTGACGCGCCAACGAATTTTTCCGGAGCAATGAGTATATAACGTGTGTGTGAGTCTCTCTTCTCTTTTCTGTTCCAGCGAGTTGCTGCGGTGTCGGCGTGGAGGATTCGAGCGTGCCCGATGCCAGCGGACCTACGGGGGCGGGTGGTACCGGCGGCGGGGGAGCTGTCATACCCGATCGGCCGCCTCTCGAATTAGACAAATTACCGCCTTATCACGACGTAGCGCCTAGTCCCGGTGAGTGTTATTACGAAACGCCTGCTGTTCGACGCTTCTCATACATATGCGTACGCGCCGTCGAGAGAGATCATTGAGAAATGGCTGCTCGTTACTCGCATGTTCCCGTCACGTTACATGTATTGCGATCGCGAACGCGGTAGCACCATCTCTCACTAACTGTACATCTCATTTCGTTCGCGAAAGAAAGTTAAAGCTTATAGAACCGGATCTCGCGACTTGTTCTCAACGATGTTTCCAACTAGCTCTGCAAAATCTCTTACATTATGAAACAAACTCGTATCTTGTAATGAGACATTGCTAAACAAAATATTGAATACAAGAAGAAAAAGAAAAAGAATGAAAATGAACCCATAAATCAAGTATAGTTGATAACTACACGGAAAGATTGATTTTGCTGAGGTATTTAAAAATTTAGGTAGATAGAGATCTGAAAATAATTTTGTTGGATCATCAAAATAATTATGTAGAAAACTCAAGCATGATGTGCAATGTTACAAAAAGTTTTAACGTTCTAGCAATCAATTTGAGTGCCCTGTATAATTATTTTAATAGTCCAACCAAATCATTTTCAGATCTGTATCTATAACTAAATTTGTAGATATACTTCAGCAAAAAGATTCTTCGCTCTTTCCGTGTATCTTTCGGAAAGAAATTAAATTCGTGTTTGAAAAATAAAACTTAACTGATTGATGAAACAAAACAATTTACAAAAAACAGAAGTCTTCTTTTCACCTCTTATTTGTTTAGATAAAATCACATTAGGTTCACTCATATTCTTTTTATTGTTAGGTGAACTTCTTGCACGATTCATCTTTCCTCTTTTTCTTTTCACATTGGAAAGAAAAAAAGAAAAGAGATGAATCGTGTAAGAAATTCAACTGAACAGACTGATATTTAAGACCGCATGTCGCAGTGATTGTTCTTTTATCATTAACATGCTGCCAAGATATGTTAAGAAAATATACTAATCAGCATGGGTCTCAAGTTGTGGATGAAATCGAACTTTAGGGCACAACGTGTGGTCGTGGCTGGGCTCTCGACGAGGCGGTGGCACCCCGGGAGTCGTCACGACACCGCTCTCCCTTCCTCAGCACCGACGGGCGATGAATCTCCCAGTCGAGAATCACTACACCCACATGCAAACCGACGAGGCTCTATACGCGGAACTGGACTCGCAGGCCGCGAGCTACGCGAGCGATCTACAGTTACAAATGAGAGGAAGTTCGACGTACGGTACAACTTCCGGCGGCCAGGACGACGAATATCACGAACTGGACGCTGCCAGATTACATCGTCATTATGGAGGTAGCGACGGATCGCTACAGACAGATACACTTCGTACTCGACATAGTAAAAGGTGAGTCAAATTTCAGTTTTATAGAAGTTATTAAATATACGAAAAGAATGACTTTGTTCTAAAGTATCTAAAAATTTAGCTGCATACGAATCCGAAAATAGTTTCATTGAACCATCAAAACAATTACGTAGGAATCTCAAGTATGATAAGCAATGCTGCAAAAAGATTTGACATTCTAACAATCAGCTTGAGCGTCTTATATTATTTTGATAGTCCAATAAAATTACCTTATCAGATCTGTATCTAGTTAAATTTTTAGATACTTCAGCAAAACCGTACAAGAAGAATTGTGTGTTGGTCGTCTTAAATAAAAGAATTACATTAGAAACATTAAATTAATGAATTTAAATTTTAAAGAGATAAAGGAATTGATGATCGTTAAATCCATAAAATTGTTATTAAAAAAAAATATCTAAAATAATTTATTGTTAACTGATTTTTTAAATCGATTAATGAGGCACATGGCGATTTCGAAATCGGAAGTCAGTAATCATACGCAATGGTCTATCGTTTCTCGACTTCCTAGATCGATAACGAGCTCAATACTGACTTTGTTCTGGCAACGCCTTCTAAGAGAGCCTAATTGCCTGTTCTAACAACGCGCTCATCCGACACGCGTCGCCGCGTAATCGCCAGTTATTGATACGCTTTACGTATGTTAATGGCACATTCCAGTCGAATAATCATCCAATGATTATCCAGAGCCTCGTTATCGGCTTCCAGGATACAAGAGCCGGACTACGAGATGTACGAGAATGGACCGTCAACGCCAGTACCACCGGGTCAACATCAACATCATCATCGCCATCATCATCACCACAACCATCACCATCATCAGGAACTGAGGATTGGTAGCAGAAATAGCGAGCATCCGTCATACCAGAACACGGCCTACACCGGAAGCGATGCCGAACCGGATGGGCCAACGCTGAGCAGTGCTCCCAGCAGTGCCTATTACAGCGATCTCAGCTCGAATTCAGCGAATCAGCAGATGCCGACAGCGACAGTACCTTCTGCAACAGCGACGACGACGACGACGATAACGACGACAACAAACTTGCACTTAAATCCACAGAATCTGGACACGCCGCAGTATAGACTAGCGGCAATCAACGAGAACACAGTGCCTTCGGATTATATTTAAGATATGATCTTTTCAAAACAGGTGACGAGAAGTTTGAAATAGACAATTATATCGATGTGCGTTCGCTTTGTTTGTGAACGAGGAGAGTCTTTGCGTAGTATTTATAATTTAACTCGAGGAAGTTGTCCTTATAATAAAAAGTAGGAATGAACGGAGGTGAGATCAGTGGGGAGGAAAGTGTGAAATTTTTCGTCACTGTCGTCGTGACTCGAAAGTTTCTTCGAGACAATATGTTTCACGGTGCTCAGTTTTAAGTTTTGTCCGTACAAGAGGAATTGAAAAAATCACATTTGGTAAAAGTGTTATTTAACCAGCGGATGTCGAAGACCGGTTCCGAATAAAATGAATTTCTTGCTCAGTAACGCTCTACTTACTCCTTTGTCGCCACACTTTGTGGTCCTCTTAAGACAATCGACTTTCGAGACACGCGAATCGACGGATCAAGCGACGCGAATCGATCGGCATCGCGGCGCGTTCTCCTTTGCTTTTACGCGCTAATAAAATACTAGGTATTCGATGTCTTGATACTTTTTTAACAATGTAAGACAAGCGGAAGATAAACCGGTTGACAGGTAAGTGACCAGAGAAAATCATGCCGACGGAATTAATACACGATTAAGCACTATTTTCACGAAGTCAACAAAACCTACTCTCTCTTCGAATGAAATCTCACTCCAAAAGAATTAAAACACTGCTACTACTAAAAAAAAAGTGAAAAATTTGCACTATTGAATAAGAGAGTGGCAGATTTTTACTCTTTTTTAGAGTTTCACTTCAAAAAAAAAAGGAGTGGGATTTCTTTCTTTTGAAATGAATCTCACTCCAAAAAAAAAAGAGTGAAAATCTATCATTCTTATTTAACTCTTTATCAATAGTGGCAGTATTTTAACTCTTTTAGAGTGAGATTTCACTCCAAGAAATTTAAAGAGTATGATCTTGAAAAAAATGATCGTATTGCTAACCATCATAGCCGCAACTGAACACGCAATTATGTTATAATATTGATAAATTTATGTGTTCACTTTTGCCTGAGATGGCACTCGGATATTTTGAGTATCTTATAGTATCGACTCAGGCGTGACGTTCGATTTCCACTCGGTAAACGTAAAGCAAAAACGTAATAATACCGCGCACGAAGAATCGCGCGTTGCGGTTTCCAATCAGTAATAACACGTTGAGATATAAATTGATGCCGCCCCGACGTTCCTGTGAAAGTCAACCAGTACTAGGCGAAAAAAATGGGGACCCCCATTATTTCTGCCACCGTTCATGTCAATCAGAGAAGGGGAAGCGAAATTTCAGACCTACATTATGTGAGTAATCGGCGGCAACGCATAAAACATCGTTCTGTTCAAATTACTGCAACTACATTGATGGGATAAGATTGCATATAGCAAAAGCAACCTTGCATTAAATTTGATAGTTCATGTAAGAAATAAAAATGACATGAATTGTAATGAATTGAAAGTGAAGCTGGAAATTGGGAAATTGCGGTAAACAATTTCGATCGACATTTTCGTCAAGAAAAAAAATTCATTTTAAATTGACCACAGAGTTTCCGATTAACAAGTAAAGCAATAAGAAATAAAGTGACTTGTATGTGTCTTGACTGCTGCACAGAAGCAGACTTAGGCGCGTTCTACGAGATTCTAACGCATTAGAGGGTTAATTCGGAATCTAATCGGGTATTTTCATGAGTATGATTGTAGACATTACCGAGAGGAGAAGCCGCACGGTAGATTTGAAATGCCTACACGATACGAATGAAATGAAGTCGTTTTGAAGAGCAGGTGCCCCGTAATTTGACGTTCGGGGTTGCCAGTCAGCCCTCGGCTACATCCGTTCGCGTTCTCTAAGCGTCCGCCGCCACGGCGTTCTCAGCCAGCATCCTTCCATGCTTGCCGCGCGCAAATGAGGTCTCGTTTTCACGTGCGTGCCTCGATTATGGAAAATTGCAGAATTCCGTGCCGCGAAGTCGGCGGATCATGCTCAACGAAATACGTACGATACTCGCACGAAATATCTTGGCGAGCATTTTATTATATTATTTTCTGTCTTTTATTCTATATACCAGAGATGGAATAAACAGCGCATAATACAGCGCATAATACAGCGACCAATCACAGATGTTATTTTTAATGGCTAAATTTAATGGACTGCTTGTTATGTCTATATACTTCGTTGACTTCGTTGTCTGATTCGTTGAATTTCGTGTGCTAAAGTAATCAGGATAACAAAAGCGTTTCTTTTTTTAGCGGGAGACGGAAGACACGCATTACGGCAAACGAAGTTTGATGCTCACAATAAAATTGTCTTCATGACCTTGTCGTGTAATAAATTGTGGGAAATATTTCTGGTAACACACTGAATATAATAGTATGGGTCGTTCGAGAAATTGTATTTTCACATATCATGCGAGGGATTACCGTTCAAGCACTAAATAGTTTCGGTCTTGGCGATGTATCAGTTTCAATCGTTTATCGATTCCCGATCGACGGCGGAATTAATTCGTCTCGCTCGATTCGGCGGGAAATCGTTTAATCGTCGCCGTCGTGTTCTCTTAATTACCTTTTCAAGCGAAGCCGATTGTTCCTCACGTTCGAGACAACGTTCGAGAGAACCCGAGAAGACGCGTTCTCTCGCTTCGCCTCGAGATTCTCCCGTGCGCGTTTCACGTCATTCACCTTTAACTCACCTGTGCTCATGCACACATATACGTACAATCGACCGAACACTCTTCGAAACATAAGAGAATGCCCGTGCTCACCTAAACGTGTCTCGCTGTACGTATATATGAAAATAACTTTAGAACCACTTTTCTCCAAGTTTCTAGTTACTGCGCGCTTATCTGAAGAAAATACGAATGAAGGAAATCCTATTATTGGAAATTGTGTTCTTCATAAAGAGCAATAAAGCTCGCTATAAAAAAAGTGACTAACTGATACAATGTGAATTTATTTTCGGTAGTTGAAAGTGCGATTGTCTTGTCACTTTTCATGTAATTCCTAATTAACGAACACCCAAAGAAAAAGACATAATGGTAGCAATTATAAATATAGATAACGATTATACAAGGTTTATTTGTGGAATTAATTCACACAGTTGAATAAACTATTTTATAATTACTATAACTATAAAACAGTTTATTCAACATTTTTTACGTATATATACATTAATTCCGCAAATGAAACTTATATAATTGTCAACTTTATAGTCGCTACCGTTATTTTTCTCTGAGTAAATGGCATGCCTCGTTCTAAATATTCTGATATTTTTCATTTTTCGCAGAGGAAGTTCTGCATGTTCTATAAATATCCGTAATCTGTAACTCTCGTTATCTCCGGTTAATTAAAGAAACAGAACGTGTTGAACATTGCCCTTGAAAACGACTTTTTAAGACTGGTTGTTTTCTAAATGATCGAAACACATGAGAGTATCGAGACGCATAGCCAGGAGGTGTATGCAACGCGAGCGTTCAACAACACAGACGCAACAATGCGTTCCTTCTGTGAATACGCTATAATTAATCGTGCCCTCGCGGCCACAATGGCGGCAGGGAGAGCCTGAACAACTCTCGGTGCTGCACTATAGCGCCGAAAAAAATATCTCATGACCGCATTATGTTGTTGAGCCCGGGTAATCCTTATCACGGCCATGTTACGTATTATGGAATTCGTTTAATTAAAGCCCATCTCGTTTCTCATCGCGCGCCTTCTGCATCTGCATCGCGCGCTGGAACTCCTAGCAGGCTCGCGTGTTTATAGATAATTTGAACTCGCAATCTGGAAGACCACTATTCGCATCTTTCATAATCCCCCCGCGCGTCCAGGTAGATTAGTTCGGTTATGTCGCTACTTATCGTGGAAAATCTCCTAACGATATTGCTCTTCGTTATGATAAGATAGATGCGAAATCCGCAAACCACCGCGTGTGTTAATCTATCTCGCGTAATGTGAAAATATCAAGTCTCTCATATATGATACTTGTGCAATTTACCATCTGGACGATCACTTTAAACCGCGCGAATACAAATCATCCTACACTGTAAGTTATCAAATATTTTTTTTTTTCAGTTTTGCTACTTCTGCTTTATAGAAATATTCTATATCCGGAATCGCATTGAAGCTTAGATCAACTTTCTAACGTGTGCAATCTATTAAAATAATACTTAATATTTTGTATAAGATATTAAAATAATAGAAGCATCAATTGCTATTTTTTATGAGACAACAAACATAATAAGAAGACTGAAGTTTTCTATCATTATTAGTGACTAATAATAGGTGACATGATAACCTATAAGTGACAATAGCATGCAAATTAGAAGTTTTTTATAATGATTATATTTCATAATTATTGCATTCTAAGCGTTTATCAAGCGTCATGTAATCATCAAATTTACATCAAGAAATGTTCGCGAATAAAGATCAGGTTTCAATGCAAAAAATGAAAGTACAAAATAATGATCGCATCCGTCCCGTATAACCGGCTTAACTTCGCTTGACGCGTTTAAGCGAGAAGAACGCATGTCGTCCGAAAAACGCACACGCAAAATTTCCGAAGAGATTTTCGAGCCGATCGATCGACGTCGCTTAACGATCGTGGGAATTCACGCGACTGGATTCTTGCAAATTTCTCTCGAGCTGGACTCCCTTTTACAATATCTTTCTGTATTAGGATAGCTCGCACGGGATTCGACGGACGTCCCAGAACGATCATAAGGATGGCCCTGGGCCCGCCCTGGTCGGACGTACCGCATGTTCGGACCATGGGATATATAAATTATACATGTAAATATACGAGCGGCCAGCTCGAGAGATCGAATTGTGAGATATCGAGATGTGTTGGCGATTCCCGCACCTTTCTCTCCCTTCATAGATCCCTCCTTGCCCCTCAAACCTGAGTTCGCACACATATGCGCATGCAGGCAAAAATTCACGCACTACATGTCGAATGTTTCTGTCGTTCTTCGCGAATCACGACTTGGGACATTACCTTTATCCTATGCATGTTTCATTGGTGATGTCGATTTCGATTATGAATTACAAAGATCTTAAGAATTCTACGAATTGGAACACATACGTACATTTTATCTTTTTTCATTAAAAAAATTAGCACAAACAGAATCAGTGATATAAAAGTATTTTCCCTGTCGATAAGCTATAAGTACAGTTCAATTAAATCACTATTTTCTCAGATTGAAGTACTAGTTGGAATATATATATATATATATATACAGAAATGAAAACTTAATAACTTTTACTCTTCTGTTAATATTCATTTTGATTAATCTTTATTTTTAACACGCAATGATTTCGGATATTTTTCACTTTTTTCATATTTTTCACCTAAGAATAAAATTGAAGTCATGTTTAATTTTGAATTGCATATTAAAATGTGAGATCTGCTTTATTATCAGAGAATATATCCTTTATGCAAATAATGAGTAAAATTAGCATTGATATATATATATATATATATATATTCAACAACTATCAATAATTATGGAAATCATATGTGTTATTATTTATTTCACTACAAATGTCTTTTAAACATTTGTTCCTTATTTTACTTAGGAATAATATACTGGTGATTCTGAAAACGATATAAGCGAATACGGAAATATCAAAAGCTATTTTTTTCCTCTTTAAAATCATAATCATAACTCGGCAAATATATGCGAGGATATTAGTATAGACTATTAAAAAATTGGGAAATTAAAACTCTTATATTAATAATAAATTATCAATGTTTGAATTTCATATTGTTAAAAATAAAAGACATCTTTTTGTCGCGAGTTTTTTAAAAGAGTTTACTTAATTTCGCGAAATTTCATTATAAAAATGTTGCATTCTTGCAAACCAGTGCGAGATATGAAATTTCATCATAGGAATTGTATAGATTTGACGCGAGCGTCCTTGTATTGTCAACCTATGACCTAATCGCTCTAGTTTTATAATTATTCTTCTCAACGAGATATTTTAAAGCATTGTACTGCAATATTGCCGATCTTGACCGCGATCATTGATCCGTGCTATTAATTATTAGTTACCGCTAGCAATTCATTCCACGCGCATGCACGTATTGCAAGTGCCTTATATGTCGCAGCAAAGCCTGATTATGCACATATCTAGTTGTACTTTGAACACAGTCAATGTTAACATATCGAACGAGTCACTGTGCGTCTTAATTGAGACTTCAGGTATGAATGATGTGTGAGGGAAATCGTTGATCACTTTAATAATTATTCAGTCAGCAAACGAAAGTTGCAACGATTTCTTACGTAATGTATTGATGTAACGAATGCATGTATCTTACTTTAAATATTTCTACGGCTCCTGTAAATTTTATTAAATTCACGTATTGTATATATACATATTGTAAATTAAACGCGTAATTAAATTAGAGAGATATCCCGCCGTACGTGGCGGCAATCAATTGTATTAATATTAAGTAGCGCAAACAAAGTACCGGCCGCAATGAGATTCGATTGTGTAATAAAAACGATTAACCATTGAAAAATTTGAACCAAGAATCTATTTTTGCAAACAATTATCTAAGAAATATCTTGTTCAATTTCGATTTATTAACATAATAATGTGAAAAAGAAATAATTTCGTATTTTAATATAAATATATCGCGGAAAAATTTTATATCAATCGGCCGATACATTTTTCATGTGCGCTATACAAACGTTCCTGCGATTATTGTACAAATTATCGACAACGTGTATTGTGATGTAACGTTTCAACACGTCATCCAGAAAACACGAGAATTAGAAAAGAATGCTATTATATCTTATCTTATAATTTCAAAGTGTGAAAAGACGTGTTAAAGCGAAAGTAAAACATTTTGTAACTAGCATGAATTAATAGTTGGTACCCAATGTTGTATCACGAAACAGAATTTGTTGTAATCGTCATTACCTATAAGGATACATATGAAATTTAAATAATACATTCAATTTTATAAATTAATTTTAATACTTTTTTGTATATTATTTATTCTTTGATAATATTTTCTTTCGAATTTTGAACGCTAAAAAATTTTTTATATTATTTACATTGCAATCAAATTTACTCTTTGAAATAAATAATTCAGTAAAGAGAGAGGAAATTATCACAAAATTTTTCATTCAATAATTTATTTCAAAAAGATATGCGAAAATGCGTTGACATTCTTTATTTCATATGTATCTCGTTAATAACAGAACATTTAACGTTTCTTGTCTGAGAAAAAGTCACAACGAAAAGTTTAGAAGATGTAATATTATGAAATTTTATATATTGTGATAAAACTTGCCGATAGGTAGATACCGCATATGCGATCGGATTAGTTCGTGTATCGGATACTTCCGAAAAAAGTCAGTACATACATATGTCAGTGAAATATTATAAGCAAAGCGATATCACTGGTAGAAATCTAGTATCGATGAAAGGAAGATACACAGCGGATATTAAATTGATTTTCTTCTTCGCGATGTTATAGGTATCATTCGAGTTTTAATTTCACGCGAGAAGAGTCTATTCATAATCTTCGAAGATGAATGTAAATGTTGTTTCGATTGCCTATTCATGCACTGAGGAAGGCTCATGCTGGCAATCTTCCGCGGGTAGAAATTTCGAATCAATGTCTTATATACGTATGTGTGTGTACTTGTAACTTTCTTTCACTTCCGCTAAAACCTGCCATATTAACAAGATCATTAAGTTTTGTTAGAGTTTGCAAAAAATGCAAATATGTCGATCATTTTCTTGCGATTAAATTGCAAACGATCATAATTTTCAACGTCTTTTCGGGACGTCCGTCCCAATGTAAATTACGTATTTAGCACAAATTGTATAAAAGATCACAAATTGTAAAGAAACGCACTATTTTATTATTGTATATACTGTAATCTAAGATTATAATCGAAATTGTAATCTTCGAAATTTGGAATTGTACAGCACAAATAAAGAAATATTTCATGATACGTGTATCTACTTTCTTTCATAGTATCTGTTCCTAGCAATGAAAGATATTGATTAGAAAGATGAAATATAAATACAATTGTAAGCATATTTCTGCGAAACCGTGTATCGCAGGATCGTGCCTGTCCATTTCGAATGTTAGCGTTCCATTCGTTTGCTAAAAGAGAGAGAGAGAGAGAGAGAGAGAGAGAGAGAGAGAGAGAAAGAGAGAGACAAATCACAATGTTATATATATATCAAGACATTTTTTAATCATTTTTTAGCAAGAAATTATATCACTTTGTCAATTATTACTTAATCAATTACTTATTATCCAGTTAACTACTGAAAATAACATCAAAATTATTTCGTATACTCAACAACATAAATGTTATGTACCATCATGTGTTATATGTATCACATTTACATAAATAATTGACAAAATGATATAATTTCGTGCGAAAGTTATTTGATGTTATGTTTTAATTTGTGAGTGAGTAGTTACATTATTTTTTAAATTAATAAATTTAAAAAATTGTTTCTACGAATATTAAATACCTATATATTTATCTACAAAGATGTAGAAAACAAACTTTATTAATAATTAAGATATACACGATATAATTATCACACTTATTTTTCTGTATATCTTGAAGTTCATTAATTTTTATATTTATTTTATAAATAAATTATCGCGACTAACGTAGAAGTTGATTACAATTACAATATTACTATACGTATTTAAAAATTATTACATATATAGGTAATTACTATATATTTTAAAATATCTCTCATAGCTCAATTAATTCTATATGACCAATCTACGAAAAATAACTGGCAATCGAGCAACATACGATCGCACGAAAGTCACTTAATGAGACTGTCGCGCGTTTGTATTACACGCGATAATAGTGTATCCACGCAATATTTACAGTCGATCGATATTTCTCTCGATATTATTCGAACTAATCTAATATCAAAAATATTAGTAAAGTTCGAAGCACAGTAAATTGTTGCAGGATTGTTAAATTAATGTTGTTGTAAAAAGGATAGTTAAAAGTTTACGTAAGATGTACCTCGCATACTTGGCGATGATCGTGTATGTACCTTCCGGCATCGAGAGCGCAATAATAACGAATAATAGTGATCGTGTAGAGTTTGTTTTCGTTGCTTATCTTACTTTATGGTTGCTACGAACATTTCGCGAAACACTGCCGATGATACTTCGCCCGCAACAATGGCTTCTGCATACAAAACGCGGCAACGATTGCCGCGCGGCGAAAATTGACGTGAGAGACAATCAGTTTGTCGCTTTTCCATAAAAGCGAAAGAATAATTGGCTACTGCGTTAACTTTCGCCGCGCAGTAAGCTTTACCGCGTTCTGTCTACGAGAACCATCACTTTTAAAACTGTAACGGTCGCGAAAAATATTTAAACATTCCGTGATCCACCACATCACGCCACATATTGTGCGCCAGTGGTGCCAATCTGCCAATCCACTCCGCTTGCATGCTGACAGCGCCATCTGTCGGCGGCGTAGCGTAACTGATAGAGCCGCGAATTTTTGCACTGCTCTTTGCTTGTTCTCTCTCTCTCTCTCTCTCTTTCTCATTCTCCCATGTGCTCGAGAAGATTGTATTGAGGTTATGTTCTATTCACATGTTATTAGATAAAATTAATTTCTATATATCTTTTTAAATGATTGTCCTCATTAATTAATATTAATTAAATAAAAAATATATTAAACATTGAATTAATTAATAAATGCACTAGAGTGAAAACTTAACAATTTCTATATTTATGTAGCATTCAACTGTTTATTTATACTGTGTGTGCGTGTATGAGAACTAGTAAAGAAAGATAATAAAATAAATTATAATAAAACAATGAAATTTGTCACTGACTCTGTAGCACGTTGTGCTGCACGAATTGGTACGTTAAGTGGATTTGAAAGGTTGCCAAATGTTTCTTTTGAAACACCTTTACTTCTTATTTACACAAAGGTATGGGATAAAAAATTTTTCTGTCTTATAATTATGTATAATTTTTTTACAACATAATTTTTAGGGTGGCAGTGTACCACATTTGACAAAGGATATCTTTAAAACTCTAACAATGGAAGAGCAGCTACTATCTGTCTCACTTCCCTCAACCATATTAATGACTGATGCTATCAAAGAGCTAGACACTTCTTTTGCTGATTTTGTTAGTATGAAGGTATGACAGAAACAGAATTATTGAATTAACAATACGCGTTGAAGTTTCATTATATTGGTTATTGAAGAATTTAATTGCAGGAATATATAAATTTTTTATCAATACATGATTCTGCGTATACTACCAACTCTGGCTTTCATCAGTTAGATACTATTTCTGTCTGGTCCAGAACAGGAAGAATTGTCGTTTCGGCTAATAAATATATGGAAATTGTGCAAGCTTATAAACCAGATCTATATGTTGCTCTATGTGATGGAGATACAAATATTAATAGTCGTGCGAAACGAATATCAAAGGCAGTACTTCGAAGTAAAACTTTATTAGAACAATGTTTAGATATCCATTTGCAGTCGGATATTTTGAAATCGACAGGAATATTAGGACCAGTGGAGGGTGGTTATAACTTGCAAGCTAGGAAAGAATCCATAGATTATCTAAAAGATAAACCTTTGGCAGGATTTGTAATAGATGGATTACATAATAATGGACCAGATGTACAGAATATTTCATTAGAACAAATTAAACAAGTAGTACAATATACCATCGTAAGTATGTTTTTAATTAAAAAATTTATACAATTTATTCAAAGTATTTTAATACGCTGCAATTATGTTATAATATTTTATAGAATTTGTTGCCTATTGATAAAATGAGAATATCAATGGGTTGTTGGAATCCAGCTACTGTATTGGATCTTATTGAATTAGGAGTAGACGTGTTTGATTCGTCCTATCCTTACGTAATCACTGAACAATCACAGGCTTTAACTTTTCTGTGTGATCATGATTGCGAAAATAATCAACATGTATTGTCGATAGCAGAAAAGAGGCAAGATAAAAAACATTTCAAATAAATATATAATATAAAAATATATAAACATAATAATATATGCTTTCACATGTTTTTTTTTCCTAGATATGCAGATGACTTCTCCCCTATCTGTAAAAAATGCAAATGTCTTGCATGTCAAAATCATACAAGAGCATATATCCATCATTTGCATCATACCAAAGAAATGCTCGCTTTAGTACTTTTAATGATGTACGTATTTATAAATTATGGTTTAATCACTCTCGTGTATGATCAATTAACAATTAATAATGATTTCAGACACAATACTCATCATTATCTACAATTCTTCAACCTTATTCGCGATAGTATAAAAAATGGAACATTCAATCAACTTCAAACAAAAATTCGTCTAAAATATGAAGCTGTCAACTCTGAATCTGCTAAATTTATTACTGTATGAACATTATTTTTAATAAATTATTTTTTATCTTATATTCCTTGCGTTGTACACTGTACTTTATTTGGAAAAATTTTTTTGGTTTATTCGGGCAGAAAATTTGGATCGAGATAATTATAGGAAGAGTTACTAAAATTTTGTGGAAAATAATCTAAATCGTAACTTCTAGTACATAGTGGTGGTTTTATGGGAATTAATCTATGGGATGGATCGTGTAAGGGATTTTCTGCCTCCAATTGTGCTATTGCACAATCACCACATAGATCAATTCCGCTATGACATTCTGCACAATGCCATCTAGTACCCTTTAAAGGTTCCTCACACACTGTACACTGTAGAAAAATATCGTTGATAAGCAATAATTCTACATGTATAATTAGCTGTATAAAAAGAATACATACTTTGTATCCAACATGATTGTACATAGAAGAGTCCTGTGCCTTTTCAGCTTTCACTTGCCGCAACAAATTTAGCTGTCTTATCTCAGGACTATCATCACTTCCTCCATTCAGTGTATCATCCTCCTAAAAAGTATCGATATTAAAATGACTTTTTCTAATATCTATTTAATATTTTATATAAAGTAATAATACACAGTGCTTACAGATTCCTCTGCTACAGGCTGTTCCTTACTTTCATCTGATGTATTAAAAGAAATATCTTGATGTGGGAAGAAAGTCGAACGTTTAAATAAGAACTGATTGTTACGCTTATGAATTAAACCTTTCTTAACATCTACTTTTAGTTTAGGTCCTCTACCAGGTATGGGCAAACCTGCCCTCAAAAGCTTAATAAAGTACTTTTGAACTCTGCTGGATACTTGCTTGGGCGTTCGATTCCCTACAAAAAGAAGCAGTTGTAGTATCTTGCTTGCAACACAAGTTATCTCTATTCTATAATTACGTAAGCATAGATGTAACTGTAAGTGGTTGTAGTTGTAAGAATTGACCAATCAATTGAGTATGAGAAAATTGTGATGGGGGTATTGTTGTGGGGGATAATTCTTACAACTATAAGCACTTACAACTAGGCTTATATAATTGTAGAACGGTTTTATACCTAATGCATTTGCTATCTTGGTCCAACGTCTCATTTCCACTTCCTCTGGTGGATACTCGACTAAAAGTTCCTCGAGTCGTCTTTGCTCTTCCACTGTCCACAATTGATTGAAGGTCTCAGGTTTACTCTCATCGAAGGCACGACCTCTGACTAAGATCTACAAAATAAAATGACGAAATACAGAGTTTCTTTCCAAATATATACTCGATACATACCTTCTCATTTTCCTGTTCAATTTTTTTTGGTTGCATCTGAGGTAACACATGTCCATGTCGAGTTTGCGGCCTCATACGTCCATCTGACAATGCAATGCTGTATTGCGACCAGTCAATGTAGGGAATCTCTGGGATCTTCTGCGGACCAGGTAGTTCTGGAAGATCACCGTTTTGCAACTGCGCCACAAACGATATCGGATCCTTCAGTGCTTGGGCACGCACGGACATAAGCTTGTCCAAATCTTTTATGGCTTGAACTCTCTGAGCCTCAAGGATAACTATCGTTTTTAGGAAAGCGGTGTAGTCTTTGTTACCCTTCAGTGCCAAGTGATCAGATTCGAAGTAGAATTCGTTCTGTTCCTCATTTGAGTCATTCGAGACCTTCACTGTCTCGTCATTCATTTTTTATTTATTCGAACTTGTAATAAACAGAGATACCGTATAAAATACTTGTACAGATCTATAGACTTCTTCTTTACAAACACAATATTGCACAAAACACGCGCCGATTATAACTTAACCTCGCCTAACTTAACATTAGTCCCGAAGTCTGATCTCGACTCTCGACAGTCTCGACAGTTCTCGACTATTCCCGAGAGTCCCGAGATCTAGCGATCATAATTTGTAACTGACGAATATTTCTTGGATTATCCAAGGAAAAAATACTTCTAATTCCGTTCTAACTAAACGTCGTCTATTGAAAACTTTGTTTAATATATAAAAAACATAAATTTGAATACAATAAAACAAATATTGCTTTAAATAGAAACGTTTCGCGAATTTACAGATATAACTTATTATAAACTTCTAGAAATTATTTTTTATTTCATAATAAAATTATATAAAAATCAGAAGCGTTTTTATATAAGAATTGTTTTAATAATATTACTTTCATTATTAATTAAGTTATTATATTATTATAATAAATTAATTTAATACTGTTAAAATCTTACATTTTCACTTTAAATTTGCGATATTCAATTTGATTTAAGGGCGGTATTCGTAGTCGATTCTTATATTCAAGATCGTCTTAAGTACAGTCTTAAGATGTCATGAATCAATCAGAGGACCGTATTAGCTTCTTAAGGTATTACTTAATCTTGAAATAAGAACGCGCGGTCTATGACCGCTATACCGGTCTTAATTTATATTGACGCATATTGTGTAAAATAGATAATACGTAAAAAAATTAATATTTTTTAAATAATTTTATTAAATCTTTTCTCTTATATTAAAAATGCAAGAATTATATCATATATGAATTATCGCTATCAAATGCGACTGATATAATATGGCATAATTAAGTATAAATATCCTCGTCAATCACACACGATGTATTTAATATCTTTCGTATCAAGATTTAATTGATGTTTATCAAATTATCGTCTTAAACGAGTGTATTTTAACGAAATTGAGATAATTACGCAGAGATTGAAAAATAATTTTGTAAAACTTAGTTCCGTCACATAACACTGATATTTATATAAAATTGTGTATAGAAAATAATATAAATAATGTATAAAGATAACTATATGTATATATGTATAGGATGTAGTTATAGTATATAGGAAGTAGTATAGTCCTAACATTATGAGACAAAGTGATTATTCACTTAAAACGTAATAGTAGCTCTATCTAACAATATGAAGTAATCTCTCATATTACCTACTTCCATTCTTTCTGTATAATTCTGCTGTGTGGCGCAGAATTATACAGAAAAGTACAACAGTTACCAACAATTTCCACAGCCAAACCATTATTTTATAAAAATGCATTTAAAAAGTATAGGTACATCAACAATTTTATCAATGTTGTAAATATATTTCTCTTTAAAAAATTTATTTAACCTAGTAACAACGTATTTATTAGTTTTTAAGGAAACAGTTTGACACAAATTTTTAACAAAAAATATCGGCCATAATACATTTACTCAATCAAAACGTTTAAAGTATGAGATCCCAGATAGCAAAGCTTATCTCAACAAAATCGCACAAATCTGTAATTACTTATGATGCTGGCAACTTGCCGTAGATTTGTCTTCAATGATTTCGAATATACCGACTTTGTAGCAACATGCAGACAACAATGTGTATATGTATTGCCAGCAGTTTAACAGCAAGATAGCTACATCAATGTTATCTTGCGTTGTCGGCAATATGATAGCATTGGATGATGCTGCATTATTATGGCAACATGATGGCAATAGTATGAATTTTGATGATGACGATTTTAAAGTTGTCGGCAAATTGCTGGCTATTTGCTACTCCAAAAATCTGTTTTTTATTGCTGCACTCTGAACCGGTGCAATAAGTTGAAGTGAAACAAATATACGTTTGTTTCACTTCAACTTATTGTACTGTGACTACTAGTTCAGAAAGTGCAGCAATAAAAAACAGACCTCAAGTTATCATATGTGAAGGTTTCAAGTTGCCAACAAATGAGGACTCAGTTGCTGTAATTCTGGTAGCAACATATGCTTAGCAATGCATATTTAGCAAGCAACATGCCAATAACACAAGACAGACACGTTACTATCTGGGATATTGATCATTTTGCTTCAGTCGACAAAAAGATATAATGTTATATTAAGATATATTATTTTGCTGAGTTGCAAATATTTAAGCTGTGTTTCGATATGCACTGCCAATACTAAAAATCTATATAGGGTTCATTTTAATCTTATCACATAAAAATTTCAGAAATATAAAAATTTTCCAAGAAATATTCCAAATAAAAATTTTATGATACAACACACAGAAGAGGACATAAACGGATTTTGTTTGAAATGTTTTTTGGTAAAATTGCATATTTAAAAAAAATGCCTATAATTGATATCAGCTTGTACATCATCTGTAGTAATATGAACATATAATAATGTGCACTTTCATGTGCATAGACTTTACTGGCAGCGTACAACCGAACGCGCAATTAGTTGCATGAACGACATTGAACATTAGAAAGTCGGCAGTTTGAAAATAGAAATAGGAAGGATAACGAGTACTCATGCATCAACTCATTCTTGCCATGAAAAATCAATCTTTAAGCAATAGAAATTCGTTCTATATCAGAATCTTTTTTATAAATATAATAAAAAATATTATATATGTGCTCCGTATTCGAAACTTTTAGTCGTCATATAATTTTCCTATCTTTATTTCTTTTACTGACAAAATTTCAAGTAAAACATGACTACATGAATCATTGCCATTCTACGTGACCTTAATATAACAATAACACAACGGTATCTAATCGTCAAAAATGGTAACTATTATGTCGCGGAATGACACAGTTATAAAGATTATATTCCAAAATATCAAAAAGTAAAATAAAATTTCTATCTTATCTAATTATTTATAAATATAAAGGCCAACACTAGATTTTATTGCGAATCAAAACATAATGAACATTCGTTATTGCTAATTTAACAATGTGACACAAAATTATAAAGGTCATTTATATTATATATTTTATATCACATTGTTAAATTAGCAATAAATGAATGTTTATAAAGTTCTGATTTGCACAGATTTGCTAAGATCTAGCGTTGGCTTTTATATATATATGCTTTTTTATATTATATAATAAACTTTAACTTTTGATGACGAATGGAGAAAATAATTTTTTCTCCAATTTCTTCAAATGTATTACAAAATATAACATTTTTTTAAATGCTTTTTTAATCATTATGCTATGATTTTTTACTGTGTTATGATGATATATAATAAAATAAATAATGCTTTTTCAAATCTTTTTTCTGAAAACTTTTACGATCGCATCAGTAATCTGTCGCAAAAATTTGAAATGCTTGCACTTCTATTAGTACTTATCTGTTTGGTATTAAAAAAAAAATAGAAAATAAAAATTTTACTTCAATAAAATTTACTATACACGTAATTCGTGACAACTTCATAATAGATAAAATTCAATTGTCACGAAATTGTAATCATCGCGAATTTATTGTCATGAAGTTGTCACGAATTACTATCATTATTGAATGACGCTAATCTATGACGTACACCCAAGGACTTCGAGTCTTTCCCTCGGAAATTTTCACAAACTGAGAAATGACCACCTTTTTACATTAATGCTTGTAGTCCATGCGCGATTAACGACACGACTTACGTCTGCTTACAATTAAATTTGACGTAAAGACGAAATAACCTGAATTTTTGGAAGTTTCAAAAAAGTAAGGAAAGAATCGAAGTCCTTGGGTGTACAATCGCAATAATTATGCGCATAGTATATGTAAAAAAAGTAAAATCTTTATGTTGAATATGTTAACATTTTTTTGTAATGCCAAGGAAATAACTTTCAGAAATGCAGTCAGTTCAAATTGTTGCGGCAGAATACTGGCACGACGACAAATACAGGTTTTTAGAGAAAAGATTAAAAATACACTACTTACTTTAAATCGTCACTGAAAAAAAATCGTAGCGTATGATTAAAAAAGCATTTTAAATAGGTTTTACGACACAATTGAAGAAATTTACAGGAAAAATTGTATTTTCCCCGTGCGCGACAACACACACACACAAAGTTAAATTTCAATTTTTCAAAGCTTTAAACACAATGCGAAACAACAGCAATAGCGATAGTAATAGTTATGATAGAAACAGAGGAATCCAAGATTCGAAAATGCATAGGTATGTCAATGCATATATAGGAGAATCCAAAATAATGCAATAAATTTCCGCATTTAAATTGGTGCTATTTGTAGTAAAATCATAGCAGGAACATGAAGTTTCAAGCATTTGAAAGATGAAGTTTCAAGCTTTAAAACGCTTTTTTATATATTTCTCTGCGACGATTTTTTTCAAAAGTACGTAATTTGAATTTTGAATTTGCATCTTTTTAGCACCGACTTTAAGTGATTCTTTGATTTTTCAAGTGTATTTTCTAATCCCCTCAAAGCCCTTTTAACATATTTATGAACAGGTAGAGTTCCTTCTTCACTTTTGTATTAGGGCCCCAAAAACCCTTTGCACGATCCTGGTTCCAACCTTCTATCGGTTGCACGCACAGAAGCTTTAAAACGACTTGGTAGCTGATTAGATTTTACCGATTTACCTCGTAGAATTCGGACAAACAAATCATTTAACATAGTCCGGCTTATTCACGTAAGTGATAATCGCCAATTGTCAGAAAATAAATTTAACAAGTCAATGTTTAGCGTTTATGTAATGCCGATTTCTAGAGATTCGTTTATCTTCCGGGATAAAATCTGGTTGCATAAATTTGAAATCTGATAGATTTAATCAGAAAGGCATAAATCAGATAAGCATAAATCAAGAAAGGCATATAAATCAGAAAAGCATAAATCGAGTTGGGTAGTAACTACAATAGTTAATTAGTTAAAAGTTTAATAATAAAATTAAAAAGTTTAACTTTTAACTTGACATAATTTTAAATGAGTTAATTTTTAACTTCAACTGATTATTATGTTATATGTAAAATATATTAATTGTTTGTCTAAGTTAATATCTTATCTTTGAATGTCATTTCTTTTTTTTATATATAGAATTTTGAACATTAAATAATTAGACAATTAGAAAAGTTCAATGGCGTAATGTTTTGTTATTGCAAGGTTACGTGTATTTCTTTTAAGTTTAAAAAAAAAGCACGTTTCGTTAATATTTCGTTAGAATTTTATTTAATTAATGTGTAGGTATTCTTTTATGATAATTATTATCAATCTAATAATCATTATCTATATTCCTTGTGTAATTCTTTCTACGTAACCTTTTAAGAATTATTTATTAGTTTTTTATATATTTAAAAAAAATATATTTCCATACAAAGAATGTAACAAAAATATAAATACTAATAAACATAAAGAGACTAAGAGCAAAAACTGGATTAAAATTGCTAATATTTAATAATCTTTATGCTAAAATACAACATACGTTTACCAAATAATCAGATCATTCTCAATGTTGATAAAGTAAATATAAAAGGTTACATCCTAATACAAAAAGTTTCCTAAGATTGAATGTTACATGTTAAACGAATTTATCTTCTATTAAAAAATAAATTTAAGAAATTAAAGAAAATAATTGTTTATTCAATTGACCGTCATATACATTAATAAAAAATAATATGTTTCTTTGGTGTTCTATTTTATAAATAAAATAGAAAAACAATTTTATAAATAAAATATTTTTATAATTCATATTGTAATTGCTTTTTCTCATTTAGAGTAATGTATGTAATTACATTTTAATTTAATTTAATACTTTCTAAGATTAATTTTTAATTTAACTTCAGTTGATTTAATCTAAAGTTTTAATTAAGTTCTTTTGGTCGCATATGCAACTTTTAACGCAACTAAGTTAATTTTATAAATCAGTAATAATTAACTTTAAAAGAAACAATTATTTTTGATTCAATGCTATCAGATATATATTTATAATTAAATCTGTCAAATAAATTCTAGTCGAGATAACTAGAAATTCAATTATGTAACCAATGATTCTGATTGATATGATCAAATTGTATTCTGTTAATATAACTTCTTGTTATAACTAATAAATTTTTTATTGCTTCTCTAGCTCAGTGCCCGATCAAGAAAAATCGCGGATTATCTGTGACGAGGATGAGTATCTCCTTATCAGTGCGCTAATGTCTGTGAAAAAAGCTGATCCATTAAGTCCAGTCCCGATTTGAAGCTCCGACCGTGATAAACCTACCCAATAGCTTCAGTCGCGTGGTCGAGCCCATTGCCATTGCGTGGAGCACTGACGACAAATTCACGATTGTTTCAGAAGAGAAGATAAAGACTACCGCCGCCGTCTCCACCACCATCGTTGAACAGGCCAGCCGTCCATGCGATGTGTCATTGAATTTTGAATCACTGTTGACAGTGTCGGTGGAGTGTTCAACGTGCTTCGCGCTCTTATTTCTCGTCCCGTTCTCGACATATGGAAAAAATGACATGCGAGGAGAAGACGGTCGGGAAAATCGAGTTGAAGAGAGAGCTGGGACTCTTCAGCGCGGTCAGCATCATTCTGGCGGTGATGATAGGTAAGACACGATTGTTGACTATGAAAATCTATAAATTTCCCGCGGATACGTAAATCATAAATTCAATCGTCGCCTGTAAACGCGATCCGATCTCTATCAGATTTTATCTTTCACTTGCCATTTGCATTGAACAAATTAAACATTATGTGTTGTACGAATACACGTTTTATTCCCGCGTGCGATGTTCGTATCATGCCATATTTCGCGAGTTTGATAGAAATTATGAGAATGCAACACAGATTGCAACAGTATAGGCGATAAAGACGATAAAGATGGAAATTCATGACACATTATTTTTTTTATATTTTTTTCGCGGATTCCCGAGTGCCGATCTCTGACACTCCCATTCGTAATCGCGTTCGCGCGATAAATCGTAATGCAACAAAGAAGGCCTGATCTCAGACGTTCAAATCCGCAGTACCGTGCTAAAAAAAGATCCGGCATGGTGCGCGATTTTATTGCAAGTCACGAAAATTATTTTTATTCGGCATTGTTCAGCGATACAATGAATAATTAACCATTAACCATTGAACCTAATTTTATAGTACTAAATAGTATATTAATAAAATCACTTTTATTAATCCGCAAGTAAAAAGAATTATACCAAAAGCGAATGTAAGAATAATTTGATTTTCCACTAGACTAAAGAACATTATTTGTATCAAGATCATTTAACAATATCAAAAGTAATTATGTGTGATAAGAATGAATACAAAAATATGCGTTATTATCTAAATTATTCATTAATTCTTTGTAGAGATATTTCTCCAATAAAAAACATAAAAAATGTATTCCAAAAATTTTGAACAGAGAATGAAAGCACGCGTTGCTTTCGAAACTTCCAATTTTATTGTTGTTTATCATTACTTTATTATAATAACAATTTAGTATCTAATGACGTTGCGAAATTTTTATGCCGATAATGGTAATATCAAAGTTGAAAAAAATCAAAGTGTTATTTGTTACAAGTTGAAAAAGTCACTAATTACTAAAAAAAAGTAACTTTTTATTTAACAGTACTTAAATTTTTATTCGTAATTTTGACTTTTTATTTGTTACTTTTCATTATTTGTAACGAAAAAAGTAACGCGTCGATGCGTTACAAGTTATTTCTTATTATTTTCAGTAAATATCGTGTAACAGAGTGACAATTAACTAATTTATCATTATAGTAAAAAAATTGCAACGTCATTATAAAATTATTATCATAAAAAGTAATGGCATAGTAACTCTTCCATTCCCTTATTTTGAATACTCTATATATTTGTCTTATTCTCTCTTTTTTCAACTTAATCGGAGATTATAATATTAGATATATCGGAATTAATCACATTCTTCAAAAGAAAATTTTACGAATGAAAAACAAAAGAACTCCTTGCTAAAATTTAGTCAATGAAAAAAAACGGCATGTTAAAAATACTATAGAATAAAGTAACACAGGAAGCGCACAATGGAATAGAATCTAATTAAAAAATCGACAGCTTCCCGATTTTGAAAATTACAGAATTTAATTTTACAGAAAATAAATATGATCATCAATTCGTTTTAATCCCTTTGTGTTTCGTGATGATGAGTGCCAAATTTAAAACAATACAGTATCTTTAGGAACAAAGAAAGTCACTGACTTTTGTCTGTGCGAATAAAATAATCTTATTATATATATATTTTTGTTTCAATCATCATTCATAGAGCGGTGAAATGTATCATGTATATGAGTATCACGAAAGTTACATGCTTGTAGATAACACATAATCGCAAAAAACATTTATCAATAATTTAAAGAGGCACAATAAATATAATCATAAATTATAGCATTCTTCGAACCGTAATGGTAGCCTTTAGTGCAAGGTGGCAATTCAGAAGTAGTTAACAGTAGTTACATAATTGTATAGACCCAAATAAGATACCACTTTATTCATTGAAGACCTTGTATTTTAACAGTTGATTGATGGTAACCAAAATGCTTTTTCACACGTTCTTAAATACCGAGTGTTAAAGTAAAAAATATAAGATCCTTAATATGTTCCTTAAAACCAGTAAAAAAGTTATATCATAAAGTAAAGAATTTATATATGCATAAATCAGCATAGAGAGAATACTCAGTAAGTGAAGTTTAATGCCCGTTTCTATCAATGTAGATTAACCTTAACTTTAATCTCGATTCAATTCTTAGAACTAGAAAAAGATGAAGAGTTAATGTTGAACCCAGCTTAAAATTAAACTATATTGATAAAAACAGGCATAAATTAGCTATATATTTCTAAATTAGAACATCCATTTTCACATGATTTAATTACTCGAAAATTTAGTAAAAAATTTCTCATATTCTTCGAGTGTTATCTTACTGACAGATCTTATCTTTTATCTGTTATAGAATCTTCAAAGAATTTACAGAGACGAGGATTAACTACTGATATTATATCTACAATCAAATTATATTAACCGATATTATAACATTGCAACTAAGTAGCACAATTAGATAATGTTTGTCTCTTATCGCGATTATCCCGATATTAAAATCCTAATAAAAATTCTTAACGATTTATTAACATGTAATGAAGCAAAACTTTATATCACGCAGCCTCCAGATGATCTGAATATTCTCTCAATGATTAACAGACTAATGATCTGTCATCAACACTGGTAAACAAATAGTTTATCAACGTAATAATTATATACGACTAAAATCGTCGAAAAGGTTAATCGAGATTAATCAGTCATTCACGTCATGGGACAATAGCCAATTACTATGACTGACTCTGCCGAATATTACTGATTGTGAATTGCTATTAACTACGATCTTTATTGTTCAGGTTCCGGCATTTTCGTGTCACCAACCAGCGCTTTTGAGCGATCAGGATCTGTAGGATTTTGCTTAATCGTTTGGATTAGCTGTGGCGTGCTGTCTCTATTAGGTGCGTTGGCCTTCGCCGAATTGAGTACCGTGGTACCACGTTCTGGTGCCGAATATGCATACTTCATAGAGGCCTTTAAACCTTTGCATCCTTACGCCGGTCAGATGCCAGCGTTCATCTGTTCCTGGATCTCCGTGATACTGTTACGACCGGCAGAAGTGGCAGTAATTACATTGACTTTCGCGGAGTATAGCGTGGAGCCGTTTTCCGGACATCTTTGTAATCTATCCAACGACTCTATGGCAACGCTGAAGAAGTTCATAGCGATTATGGCATTGGGTTTGATAACGTACATCAATCTCATCAGCGTCAAACTCTACGTAAAAGTGCAGAACGTGTTCACTGTATGCAAAGTAGTCGCCTGTATGGTAGTAATCATCGGCGGAATATGGTGGCTGAGCTCAGGTCACGTAGAACTTCTCAATAATCCTTTTCGTGGTACCACTACGTCGGCTGGCAATATTGCTCTGGCCTTCTACAGCGGTCTCTGGGCATACGACGGATGGACTGCGACCGCGATGATTACCGAAGAAATCCAGAAACCCGAAGTCAATATCTTCCGGAGCACGCTCATCGCGGTCCCCATCATCACCATTCTATATGTATTCATGAATTTGATGTATATGGCAGCGTTGACAATGTCGGAGATGAAGAGCGCACCAGCGGTGGCGGTAGTTTGGGCTGACCGGGTCCTGCCGTCTTGGATGAGCTTCGCAATACCACTCGGTGTAGCGTTGTCGACCTTTGGATGCGCTCTTAGTATTCAATTCAGCGTGGCCAGGCTGTGCTTCGTTGCCGCCAGCGAGGGCCATGTACCACGAGTCTTCAGTTACGTGCACATCGAGAAGATGACACCGGCCCCGGCAGTGATTCTTCAGAGTATACTCTCATTAGCATGTCTGCTGTTAGGCGATATAATCGCTTTGATCGAGTTCGCCAGTTTTCTTATGTGGCTGTTCTATGGATTAGCGATGATATCGCTTATAATTATGCGACGGACCAAATCAAATGCTCCTAGACCGTACACCGTACCTATTGTGATACCTTGGCTGATATTAGTGGTTTCAATCTTTCTTACGGTGCTTCCGATAGTTTACGAACCATCGATAAAATATCTCTTCGTATTTATATTCATCTTGTGCGGTCTTGTCGTATATCATGTATTTGTGTACAAGAAAATAGGAAATATCTTATCAGGTGAGTATAATTGGGTAAAAAATTATATAGAAGCCTCTTACATAAGAGGTTTATATATTATTGACAACAAACATAGTTTGCTTTATTTATAAATAATGAAATAAAATTTGTTTCTGTCTTTTTTTCAGCCAAACTAACATACATCATGCAAATGTTATGTCTAGTCGTTGCTCCAGATAAAAAGGAAGACTGACCAAATATTTTTGAATCTATCATTGTTGTAAATATACATGTATAAAGTACATACACACACATACATAATAATCGCTCATATATACATTAAAAAACGGCATTATTTTATACTACATATTTTTTATTACCAAAATAAAAATTGCAAATTCAATTCTTGTAATAAACATAAAAAGAATCAATATGTCTTATATTAAAAAATTAAAGAATTTCTGTAGCTGTAGGTTTGTATATATTATTTTATTTTTTAAGAATGTGTGCGTGTGTGATGTGATTAAAGTGTATTGTATATAAATAATATCGAAATGTATAAGAGTAATACAATACGCGAATAGTTAGGAAAAATAATAATTGTATACTGTAAATAATGCAGTATTACAATATTTTAATATTAAATTATTTTTTTGACGTTAGATATAATAAGTATCTAGACGACAAAATAACATTTATATTGCAATATATTATGTTTACAATGTCAGACATTTATTATATCTAACAATATTACTATATTAAATTAGTACTTTTAAAACAATATTTTAATTAATAACATACATATACTTTTTTGTAATATTTTTTCTATAAGTAATAATATATAGTAAAATTATCATTCAATTTATATACAGTTAATGATAATTTTATACATAGAATAGTATAAATAGAATAAAGATAGATATATCACGGTGGCGTCTCATGCCAAGTATATTTTTCTTAAGGATAAAATCTGTAGAACACATAATTATCTAAATATAAAAGATATTACACATAAAATATTACATATAAAAGTTACTTTTTATCCTCCTCAATCTTTTATAGCTGGCTGAACAAAGAATTAGTTCATCATAATGGAAAAAAGACAGGCAATTATCTGATATTTAGAAAAAGAGTATTCTGGTTAAACATTTCATTCAATCATATAAATTTTGTAAAATAGTAATTATTTAAGATTTATACATCTTTTCCTTAAGAATTGAGGAGAATACACACTTTAATCTTCTTCTAAAGCATCTTATATTTTCAATATAAAAATAAATTTTTCATAGATAAGTTGTAAATATAAATTTATATATATATATATGTATATACATATATGTATCAAAAAATATGATATCTTTATATAAATTCATTTGACTTGTTTTATATGAAGTCATTTGTAATTCAATTAAATGAATAATATCAATTATTGTATCAAATATATATATATAGTAAAATGCAAAAATTTGTGAATAAAATTTTATATATAGCTCACAATATAGCTGCAATATTGATAAAAATTTTACTGATATAATTAATATAATATCCTATGTTTAAATATTATTTCCATAAAATTCCACATGTAAAATAAGTTCTTAACATTTTTATGCTATATATTTTTTAAAAATATATAGCATTGATTAAATTTAAAATTTTATACAAACTAACTTAAGTAGAGCTCATATTTGTACAATCTATAAAATTACTATTGGGTTGCACCACATTTTGAACAGGTTCGTCTTTCACTGAAACAGTTGAAAATATGTTACATAAAAAAATGAAAATATTTTTTTATTATTTACCTGAATATCTGATGAAGCTTCTTTCGGAATTCGTTACAGAGAGCTTTTTCAGATGCAAGGGCTGCATCGCGTTCTCGTAGTTGTTGTCTCAAATTATATATTGTATCTTCTAATGCTTCGAAAATTGCCTGAAAAGATTAAATATTTTGTAAAGCAAAATAACACATGAAAAAATTAAGATTCATAAATGTAATCTATATTACAACTCACTCTAGATTCTTCTGCTGTATCGGATAAAACAGGAGGTTCATCCAAACAGAAGAATTCTCTTACACACGAAACGCCAATAAGGAGTGGACTATTCAATATGCTGTTAACAAATGTTTGAAGGCCACATATTCTTTCTTCTAAAAAACTTGGAGCAAAATTATCGCCAAGCCATTTTTTTCTTGGTAAAGCCAAATGGGCAATAGGAACTTTTTGCCTTTTTAATTGCGCTAATAGTCGAACAAAGTCTGTGTACCTTCGAAACACAAACCAGCAATCACCATTTTTCAATTCAACTCTAAGTTTGTAGACCTATATATCAAGAACATAAAAAGAATTTACATTTAAAACATTGTGATATACAACACAATAAAACAATTCTTTTATAATTTTATATTTTAGATAACATTACTGCATCATATTTTTATTATTATTTATATATTTTTAAAGTTTTATACTGTTAAAGTTAATAAAAAAAATATATATATACTGTTGTATAATATATTTGTACTATTGTAAAATATTTATATTTATGTTATATTAATGAGAAAAACATTAAAATAAAATTAATAAAGTTTAACATAACATAATAATAAAAATATATGTAATCATTGATATATAATTAACTAACTGTAAATCTAGCTCTCTCCTCCATAATCTCGTAACCAACAATAGGTATTCTCAAGTCGTCGCTGGTGAGGGGTGACTGAAGAATATCTGAGTTGGTACTGCTATCATTGGTGTAATTAAATCGTTGCACAGTAAACGAATTTGAGTGACCAGATCCATCAGAGTTGGGACTATCAAGAACTCTCACAGTGCCTGTCTGGGAATTTCTTGCTTTACTAATTGCAAGTGTTACTTCACTAATGCATCCCACACTAGCCTCTGAATTGGACATTTTAACTCGAACAAAACTAAACAAAACCATGCGTACTTCAAATAAAAACCATTTAAAGCTTAGTTATTATTAAACAAATAAATTCAGGCATAATCAAATATAATATCTATGTGAAAATACTGTATTCAAATTACTGAAAAATATTATACATTTGATCAAATGTAAGCAATAAATTGACATTAACGGCAATTGAAACTAATTTAGAATAAGTAAAATATTCATAATTAAGCATTATATAAAATAAAAAGAAATAACAGTATAATTAAAAAATTTTTTAAATAAAAAAAATTTGCGTATTAAAAAGCAGTGTAAAACAAATCACTTATAATAAAAGCTTAATCCTACGTTATGCAATCAATTTAATAAATCAAGAATAGTTTATCAAATATACTAACCTTAATTATTTTAACACATAAGAATATAATACGAAGCACTCATTTCTGTTCATTGCATTTTATTATTTCATCACAATCATATATATCACATTTATTTATATGCCATGTCATAAATGTACCAATCGCCTATTCAACAAATCCCTTGACAAATTTGTCTCATCTCATATTTACTTGACATATTGAAAATTCGAAGACAATTCACGGATTTAAAATTCGTGAGAGAATAAAGGCAGTAAGATAAAAAAAACTTCGAGAGCTTGGAATTCCTTTTTTTGTTAAATTATATTAAAACTCAGTAATGAAACTGAGACAGTAACAGAAACAGGCACAATTACAGTGATCACAGATCAATTGTGATCAACTGTTAATTTACTAAAAAAATATTGTCATATATCAGAGAGAAACCTGAGAGCGATCCTGGCCTTTTTTAACTAACGCTCGAAAGCTCTTGTACACTAGCGACACCAACATCATTTTGACAAAATCATGTGAACTACGTATCACATTATCGACACGGCTGATAAAGCCGCCCTCTGAAGTGGATGTCAACTAAACAACAATATCCATTTTTTTTGCGGTGCTCCTGATGGAAATAAATCGTTGAAATCTCTATTAATTTGACAGATTTATTTCAGAGATTTTAGCAATTAAACGGACAATTATAAATTATAATGGTCCTTTTTTGCGAGTAATTATATATACATAATTGTTTTTTTACATTTATACATTTCAACATTTTTATTTCTAATCATTTTACTTTATTTTGTTAATTATTTCGTAACAAAATACAAATTTTGATATCATCTTTGATAGTATTAAAAAGACTGCTCTGTTTTTACCAAAATATCAGGGTTGGGTAAGTTAACTTTCTTTTTAACTAAATTAAGTTAAAGTTAACAGTCTTGAAAATTTAATTAAAATACAAGTTAATCCATAATGAAATTAATTGAATTAAAAGTTAAGTTCATAAAAAAAGTAATTGAAAAGATAAAAGTTAAATTTGGTCCAAACGAACAATAAAAAAAACGCGCGTTTAAAATTGTATTATGAATAATAATTATTATTGTTGTATTGAATTGTATAAAATAAAGTATTACAATAAAAGATAATATTAAAAAAGTTATGCAATATGATTAATTCTAATTATTTTATTATTGTGTTTCGCTAATCATAATGCAATATGCTTAGCGAATTACAATAAAATAATTAGATATAAAAATAAAAAAGAAGTTAAAAATATATTCATCTGCAAAAACGAACTGCTAAATTTATTAGTAACTTGTTTTTTTTACAGGTGAATATATACTTACAAAGAAAAGAGAACTGCCGATAAAATCGACGGAGATGATGGAGAGTCTCTACAGATTGATTTGTTTTTATATTCATTTAAATTTTCTTTACATAACTTTAAATTAAATATAGTTTGTTTACGGTTAGATGAATTCCAATTTTATTCAACAGCTTGCAAATATATTTAGTAAAAACAGAGCAGCCTTTTTAATACTATCAAAGATAATATTAACATTTGCATTTTAATGTGAAATGATTAGCGAAATAAAGTAAAATAATTAGAAATAAAAATATAAATGTAGAAAAACAAATATATAAATACCCACAAAAATGGGCCACTAAAATTTATAGTCCGTTTAATCGCTGAAATCTCTGAAATAAATGTCGAATTAATAAAGATTTCACTATTTCCGCGATTTATTAAATTTTATTTCCATCAGGAGCATCGTAAAAAATAGATATTGTTGTTTAATTGACATCCACTTCTTTAGAGGACAATAGTGCGTGGGGACATTTTGCTATTACAGGAAAAAGGCCCTTATGTTCTCTTTCAGATTTCTCTTTGACATAGTATACGTGTTTACAAAATGATCGATAATGTCGCTGTTTTTTAATTATTTTCAAGCAGCCATACTTGACAGACACAAAAATTTTATATTTTTCGCTAGCCAATTCTTTCATTAATATCTTGTCAATACTTTTTGTATTTTTGGCAAAACTCTAATCATTTTAATCAATGATTAATTTGTGATGTCCGTAATAGTATCCTAATTGTTATTCTAAATATATACATATAATTTTTTGTTATTTAACATTATTAAGAAGACAGCGAATTTCATAACTAGAAATTTCGCTAGAAGACATTTTAATCAGTAAACGAGAATGGAGTAAAATGAATTGAAATTTTATTTTAGTATATTATACTATAGCATTCGGATGTATTAAGAGATGTAAACTACATTTCCTATTCAGAATTTTGAATTGAGCTATAATGGCTGCGTTCAGTAGAGAAAGCAGCTTTGCAAACTGATGTAAAATTCTTCAATATGATTTATTTATATATTTAGATCCATAAGGAATCAAAAGCAGGAATCAATTATATTGAAGAATTTTACAACAGTTCCAAAGCTGCTTTCTGTGCTGAACGCAGCTATTCACGATGCACAGAGAAAGCTGATATTATTTTTAAACTGAATTAAAAGCTTAGAAATGTAGATACTTTATGCAATTGCTGTAAATGAATGAAAATGCATTCGGATTAAAAAGGATTCATTTTAATGTTCGTACGTATTTCTGAAAATCTGAAATCATATTTCAATTCATTTCAATCCATTCTTGTTTCCTGAAAAATTAGTCGTAGCTTGATTGAAATTCTATGAATCGCGATTCCATGATATCTCAAAAATTTTAAATCTGATCACTGGAGTCTAAATGGAAAAATTCAAGTTCCTCTGAAGTATTGCGCGAGTACAGATTACAATTGATTAGCATCGTCGCTTAGTCGATTCGACCTTTTCAGCATCCCAACTGAAACCGAGCGGAGCAGGTTTTAGAAACCGATAATTGTGATAATTTTCATATCGCATCGCATTTTATTAAAGATATAAGGTTAAGTTCAAGGGTCTCCACCGATCTGACTAGAGGCTCTTTTGCGATAATCAATTAAGCGTACGCTCGCTAACTTCCGTATGACAGGACGTGCAGACCTTGTCGACAATGAGGGCCGAGGCATACGATTCTTTATACGTTTAAGTTATTTTCGAACTTCTTACAGTTCTGCCCCATTTTTCCATAAAAAAGGGACCAGATTCCAACCTCGTGGCATTAGATATATTGACGGTCGTACATCACATGCTCTTTACACGTTGCGAACAATCCGTGCAGCAACGAGTAATTAATAGGCCTATTCTTTTTGATTGAACTTTTGCACCAGTTCATCTTTCTTCCTTTTTTCTCCAAGAGGAAAAGTTCAGCCAAAAAGAACAGGCCTATTACATCACTAGACAAGGAGGCTCGTAATCGCCACATATAGCAAAACTGGAGCATGTATCAGGTATAATTAAGGCACCTCGTAGATGGCTCGATTAACGGTAGGATATACGCCTATAATCCATTTACCGATATCGTGGGCAGTAATACATCGACTGTAAATAAATACTTAGATAAAACGACGAGGCGAAGGAACATTCATTCGCTCTAAAAATAAGGTGATTAAGGAGCAAAAATGAAGATGAAGTTTAATATTTAAGAGAAAAATTAAGAAAATGATAAAAATAATGTTTTTTTTCTTAATATTAATATAATTATATTTTATATATTTTATATATGGTATATAGTATATATTAATAATATGTAAATGTAAATTATATTAAATATAGATATTATATATACTTATATATATTATATATA